>NW_026915355.1:0-295036 GCF_034315485.1 Pezoporus occidentalis
CCCAGGCACCCCAACCACCCCCCACACCTCCCAGCACAGGGACGTGGACACCCCTGGACCCCCCGCACTGCCCCCAGTGACCCCCCTTGGGGACCCCCGTGCACCCAGTGACAAGGACACTGCAGTTCCATGTTCACTTTCTATGCCCCTGCAGCTCAGGGCCGGGGGGGGGTCCGGCCTTAACCCCCCCCCCACCCCACACATGGCAGGAGTGGGGCCATGCTCAGCCCCACGTCCAGGCCTGCTCCAAGGATGGGGGGGAGCAGGACCCCGGGTCCCATCCCTCTGTGCCTGCAGGCCCTGCGGGATGCACCCAGCACTGGACAGGACCCCCCCCCCCCCCCCCCCCCCATAGCGGGTTCATCCCGAGTCCCCCCCCCCCAACCTCGCGTGACGCCGTGGGGCTGAGCACAGACGCGCCCGTGGGGGCCAATGGCGGCGGCACCGCGGTCCATGACTTCACCGCCCGCGCCGCGCATTGGCTGCGGCCCCGACGCCGTCGCAGGCGGTGACTGCACCCCACGTCACAGCCCCCCCCCAACTGCTCCTGCCCCCCTCTTTGGGGATGTTCCAGCGCAGGACTCACAGCCCCACAGAGACATTGCGGGGGGGGAACCAAACCCCCTCCCCGCGCACCCGATCCCATCCGAATCCAACCAAATTCCTGCTTTTCCAGGCTCCTGCTGAGGCCTCCGCAGTGAGCACGGATGGGGCGGGCCGGGGGGGGTGGCAGGGTTTTGGCTCCCATGGTCAGGGATGGACAAGGGACAGGGACGGTGCCGTGGGGCGCGCTGGCCCCCGTGGGTGACTCCGGAGCATCCGGATGCCTCCCAAATTGCGCACGCTGCCATGTAGGTCACCACGGTAATGACAGGGCGGCAGCGCCGGCACCCAGAGCCCCCGGGGGACAGCCAGGGGTGCCCGCGGCGGCACGGACACCGAGGGGTGGCCAAGAGCTTGCCCAGCCTGGGGGACCCCGGCATCACACGGTGCTGGAGCACTCACTGCGTGTGTGCTGTGTGCTCACTGCATGTGCAATGCATGTGCTCTGCGTCATGGCACCTGCATGTCACCACACATGACCTCTGCATGTTTGGTGCACGCCTGGCGCACGCTCCCTGTGTGCTGCTGTGATCTCTGCACGCTCACTGCACGCTCACTGCACGCTCTGCACGCTCACTGCACACTCACTGCATGCTCACTGCACGCTCCCTGCACGCTCACTGCACGCTCCCTGCACGCTCACCGCATGCTCACTGCACGCTCACTGCACACTCACTGCACGCTCACTGCACGCTCTCTGCACGCTCACTGCACGCTCACTGCACGCTCACTGCACGCTCACTGCACGCTCTTTGCAGCCAGGCATGGTGAGAGCACTGGGTCTCAGGCTGAGGGAGCGGGGAGCGAGCATCCGTGTGCTCCCCAGGCATGCACAAGAGCACACACACACACACACACGTGCGCGAGGGCAAAGCAGGATGCAGGAGGTACCCTACATGCGTGTGCAGCCAGCACATGTGTGCACACACATGCAGGTGCAGCCGTTCCAGGTGCGTTGCTGTGGGGCCATGCGGTTGCTCAAGGGATGGCTTGTACATGCATGTACATGCAGACATGCATATGCGCACACACATGATCATGCTGGTGCTGTCCCATGCGTGGGGCTCTTCCCCTCCCGCACACCTCGGTGCATGCAGGGTCCAGCAAAAATCCCCCTTGGGGCCCACCTGTGGCTGCTTTCATAAACCCGTGGAATCACGGAATGGTTTGGGTTGGAAGGGACCTTAAAGCTCCTCCAGTGCCACGGGCAGGGACCCCTTCCACTGGAGCAGCTTGCTCCAAGCCCCTGTGTCCAACCTGGCCTTGAACACTGCCAGGGATGGGGCAGCCACAGCTTCTCTGGGCACCCTGTGCCAGCGCCTCAGCACCCTCACAGGGAAGAGCTTCTGCCTAAGAGCTCAGCTCAGTCTCCCTGTGGAAGGGGCAATGGAAGGGCCCCGATGTCTGATCACATCCCGGGGGCTGCGGGCAGCAAACCCACTGTGGAACCCGCACAGGGAGCTCCGGTCCCTGCGCCTGCGGTGCCCCAGGATGGGGTCTCCAAGAGCCGATGGAGCCCCTCACACAGGCACCGGCTGAGGGCAAACAGGAAAGTGAGCGGGGCCGTGCCGGAAGGCCGCTATTGTTGGAGTGGGAGCAGGGGGAGCGGAGCCAAAGCCAGCCCCAGGACATGGGGCAGCCCTCGCAGGCAGGAGCAGTGGGACGGTGGCTGCCCATGGGGGGTGCAGGGCTTCCCCCCTGACCGGCTGCTCCCGTTTGGAAGGAAGGAAGGAAACCACCACAAATCCTTTTCCCGTGCGCTCTGTCCCGGGCCCGGCTCTGCCCCCCCTGCGCCCGGAGCCCTGGCCCCATCTCAAATGGCAAAACCTCCCCAAACCCCGGGAGTTTCCTGCCAGGCAGAACCCGGAGCCTTGGCTCTCCCAGCGCTGGTTCTGCTGTGGGGGGCACACGGGGCACACTCACACATCCAAGGCTCCTGTGGGCACCCGGCTGCGCTGGCTCCTGTGGCGGTGATTCCCCAACCTCCCTCCTTGCCCCAGGGGGATTTGGGCAGCCCCACAGCACTGGGGCAGCTCTGACCCTGCAGCGGGCAGGGTCTTGGGGATGCAGCACCCCCCAAAACCCCAGTGCTGCCGCCCCCCCCCACTGCAGGGCATCCCCAGGGATGTGGCTCCTATCCCTCACCCCCGTCTGCTGCAGGGAAGGGGCCGAGGGAAAACCCGTGTGGGTTTCCCAGCTCCGGCTTTGCAGCCACATCTTGGGGCTTCCCCCATCAAGGACCCCCCCAGGGCAGAGCTTGTGCTGGGGGCAGTGGTGGGACATGGCCACAGACCAGGGACGGGTGGGCACATGCGGTGATGGGGGGCTTGGAGCAAGCTGCTCCAGTGGAAAGGGTCCCTGCCCGTGGCAGGGGTTGGAGCTGGAGGAGCTTTAAGGTCCCTTCAACCCAGGCCGGACTGGGGCTCCATGATTCCGTGATTGGTTCCTCTGTGACTCCTCAATACAGGGTTTACATCCTGAAAGTAAAAGCAAACCCAAACGGGAGCTGAGGTCCTGAAGCTCCTCCACACCCAGCGCAGGCAGAGCCCCTCCATCCTCGGGAGCAGCCGTGAGCCCGCTCCCAGCCAAAGAGCAGGGATATTCATTTCCCTATGACCATACGGCCCCGCAGCCCCCGCCGCGGCCGAGCTCCTGCGGCCGCTCCAGCTCCGGGGCTGATTCCATCTGTGCTGTTGGGATGGGGTCAGCCCCGCAGAGGGGAGGGAGGCTGCGGAGCCCTGGGCACCGCGCTCAGCCCGGCCCTGCACTGCGGGAGATGGGCAAATGAGTTCTCTATGGGGCTCTCAGCGCCTTGGTGAGCCCTCGGTCTGCGCCCAGGGAGCACCCGGCCACACGAGGGATGCGGCGAGCGACGGGTCCGGCCGCAGCGGAACCGGCTCAGCCGGTGCCTGCAGCTCGGGGAGAGTCAACACAAAGGCCCCGCAGGGAGGTGAGAGCAGGGAGCGGGAGGCACCAGCAGAGAGGGGAGGGAGGGTTCTGCAAAGCCGCCTGGGCGACGTCCTCACTGCTGCGTCCTGCTCGGCAGCAGCACCTCCAGCCCCAGCGGCTCTTCCCCCCTAAAGGTGCCTTTATAGAACCTATATAGGATCACGGAATGGGTTGGGGTGAAGGGACCTTAAAGCTCCTCCAGCTCCAAGCCCTGCCACGGGCAGGGACCCCTTCCACTGGAGCAGCTTGCTCCAAGCCCCTGTGTCCAACCTGCCCTTGAACACTGCCAGGGATGGGGCAGCCACAGCTTCTCTGGGCACCCTGTGCCAGCGCCTCAGCACCCTCACAGGGAAGAGCTTTTGCCTTATCTCCAAGCTGAACTTCCCCTGTTTCAGTTTGATCCCATCACCCCTTGTCCTATCGCTCCAGTCCCTGATGCAGAGCCCCTCTCCAGCATCCTTGTAGCCCCCTTCAGACACTGGAAGCTGCTCTGAGGTCTCCACGCAGCTTCTCTTCTCCAGGCTGAACAGCCCCAGTGTTCTCAGCCTGGCTCCATGCAGGAGGTTCTTCAGCTCCTGAGCACCCTCATGGCCTCCTCTGGACTTGCTCCACCAGCTCCAGGTCCTTGTGTTGAGGTCTCCAGCACTGCACCCAGTGCTGCAAGTGGGGTCTCAGGAGAGCAGAGGTGCAGGATCCCCTCCCTCAAGCTGCTGCTCATGCTCTGGGGATGCCCCACAGCACATGGGGGGTTTTGGGCTGCGAGCTCTCATGGCCACACATGGGGAGCTCCTCACCATTGTTCCTCCTGCCCTCGTTGGGACGGTCTCACGTGAAAGCAGCCAGACCTCTCCCAGTGGGGAAGGGGGGGCAGAGGAAGGCAGCCCCCCAGCCCCGAGGGTGGCAGTGGGACGGGTGCACACGGTGCTCACTGAGGTGGTGTGAAAGGGAAGCAGATGAGCAGTGACACACACACACACAGAGCCAGCACTGCTCACCCCCCTCCGCAGCCCCAGCACTGGGTCCCTGCAGCTTTGTGCCCACCCCAGCTTGTGCTCAGGATCCGGCCTCGCACACCAGGGGCTGCGGATGCTGCACTCGCACGGGCAGCAGTGGGGCCCAGCTCTGATGGGGGCTCTGAGCACAGCACCGGGCAGCCACGCTGCACCCTGCAGCAGCACCCAGCCAGGGGGATGCAGCTCCAGCTGAGCTGCACCCACAAAGCACAGGGAGAGGGGCCCCGGCACCTCTGCCATGCAGGGGAGCAGGCAGGACCTGCATGGTCTGTACCAGGGCTGGTACAGGCAGGAGCAGCAGCTGTGGAGCCCCTTAACTCCTCTTCTGGGCAGGAGCATCACCTGCAGACCCTGAATGCAGAGCTTCGACCACGAGAGCTCTGCCCAGGGCTCTTCTGAACATGCTGGTGAGTTCAAATTCACCCCCCAGGCTCACAGCCAGCCAGGTTTTATTGCTGGGAGAACAGAAGAGCTCAGCCATTGGGTCCAGGACCACTGCAGAGAGACAAGTGAGGACAAGCCTGGCCCGGTGGCTGAGCTCCAGCACCCGCCTGCTCTGCCCCACAGCCCTGGGAACACGCGTGGGGCCCAGAGCAGCCCAGACCTGGCAAAGTGACAGCAGGAGGAATGAAACCTTAGGGCAGCCGAGCCAGGAGCTTTAGGAACTGTAGGAAACAGCTCCCCAGTACTTCCTGAGGAGTCCAAACACATCGGGTTTGTTTTGCTGAGAGAAAGCCTCCGACGAGCGAGTAATCACAAGACATCCAGCAATGGGATACGTAAATACAACATAATTTATTGGTTCCATTTCAGAGAACTATAGTGGTATTTGTACGAGTGTCCTAATGATAGTCACGTATGTACAGAGATTCCAGGACACAGGAAAACCTTGTAAGGAAGAAGCGGTTAGTGGTGCAGTTTGGTCACTGGTCATAGAAACCTTTTCTCTTCCTGTAAACCCTGGCCCCCACTCCCCCAAAATCCTACCTACCTCGGGGGCACTGCCAAGCTCCCCTCACGCAGCAGAGCAGCTTGTGCAAGCAGCAGGCAAGGCTTGCGGGCTCTGGCTGCACACCAGACCCTTTGGTTAGGGGATGCGTGCAGCCCAGTGGGGACGTGCTGCTCGGGAAGAGGGACAAGGCTCCGTACCCTAATGGGAAGCAGAGAATGGCCCACATGCAGGCAGCTCAGTTCCTCTGGGCAGGCTCAGCGTACCGCAGGGAGATGGTAAGTGCAGGTCTTTGAGAAGAAGACCTCCCCATGCCTGTCCCAGCGCCTTCCCTCTGCTCATCCCCATGAGGCACAGGTCTGCTTGGCCTGAGGCTGCCAGCCTGCATCCCTGGGCTGGGCTGGGCATGAGGAGAAGCTCAGCTCAGAGCTGCTATAAGACACAACAGCAGAGCTGCAGCACAACCTGAGCAGCAGCAGCACTGGTCTTGCCATGGAAGAAACCCAAATCCAACTGAGGGAAAGCGAGGAGGGGACAGGATGCCAGGCAGAGAGGGAGCACAAAAGCAGCTCTGTCCAAAAACTGGACTCGCAGCCAGTGGAAGAGGTGCTGGAAGCAAACAGCACCCCAGGGGATCCACGTCCACCCCACATACACCATTCATGCATGGGAACTGGGTGTCTGGAGGGAAGTACCGCTTCCACGGCAGCACCAGCTACAGGACATGGCTCTATCTGAAGCATCTGGCTTGGCTCACGTGGTGCTGCTGCTGCATGAGGGCATGAGGAGGAGGCAGCTCAGGGTGGCTCTTCCCTCCTCCAAGAGTGAGCATTCCCATGAAGCGGCCCCAAATACTTTCTTCTTTTTTTTTAATAGAAATTACTATAAAAAACTAGTTTATCTAGAGCATCTTTAAAAAAATATTCCTGCAGTATCACAGTTTGACATTGAAACTCATTAAAAATATATAGATTTGTTAACAAAATGTCTCTGTTCTCCCCTTGAATCGCATCTCCCATGCAGGAGCGGGACTCAGAGTCCTCGGTGGGAGCAGGAAGGTCTGAGCTCAGTGGCACATCCGGGAGGTCATTTCCTTCTGTCAAAGGGACAGAAAAGACAAGGGCCCATGAAGGAAGGTCCAGACTGACAGGGAGGGCGTGGAGGACAAAACCTCACCTTTGGTTAGTCAGCCACACTGTGACACTTCCCAAGAGCTCCGGTTTGGGCAGGTCTGCGTTCCCCCCACCGCTCCCATTAACAGCACCACAGGACACCCTTCCACTGCCCAGTGGCTCTGCAGGTTTGCTCTGTTGCTAACAGCTTTGGGAACACCATCACCACCTCCTGGGTCTACCAGGTCATGTTCTCCATCCTCCAGACTCCTTGTGAAGGTGCTGGCGTTGCCCTTGCTTTTGGGAAGCAAGCACAGGGAAGGAAGCACATCCCCGTCCTGGATGGCCAACAGTGTCAGGCTCACACAAACAAGGCAAGCCAGCTGCTAGAAACGCAAGGAGGTTGCTGGAGAACAAGTCAACTTCTCCCATCCCATACCCAAACTACCCTGCTGAGCTGTGTCTGCACCTCCTCACTCCTGGTTTCCTGACAGCCAAGCTGCAAGGCCAACTGATGGCCTGAATTTGGGCAACCGGTTTTGAGAAGGTAGAATCATACACTAGTCTGGGTCTGAAGGGACCTTCAAAGCTCATCTAGACCAACCCTGCAAGGAGCAGGGACATCTTCACCTAGATCAGGTTGCCCAGAACCACATCCAGCCTGGCCTGGATGTCTCCAGGGATGGGGCATCCATCACCTCTCTGTGCAACCTGCACCAGTGTTTTACCACCCTCACTGTAAAGAATGTCTTCCTCACGTCCAGCCTGAATGTCCCTCTTTTAGTTTAAAACCATCACTCCTCATATAAAATCATAGAACAGCACGGGCTGGAAGGGACCTCTGAAGGTCTGGAGGCCTCTGTGACTCCTCCACCCCCAGTCAAGCCCTTCTGCACTGCCCCAGAGCCCGACAGACCAATGCGTCCCCTGAGCCCACCCAGACACTCACCAGTGGCTCCAGCTCCTTGGTGTCTATCAGATTGAACTCTTTCACAAAGTAGTAAAAGTGCTTGTAGCAGGTGTTCACGTGGGCTTCCGACCCCATCTGGGTGATCCTGTCGAAATGGTGGATGTAGACATGGACAAAGACCCGGAAGAGCCTGGAGAGAATTTTCTTCACCACTGGGAGGAAGTTCTTGGGGAAGGGAGTACCTGGGAGGGAAGACATCACCAGGAGAAACTGTCAGTCAGGTTAGAACTGCTTCCTTGGGGCTAAAATGAATTGACACAACGGAGAGACTGAGACAAAAGGGCTTCTGTCCCTGGCACTGGAATCGGCTGCCCCATCCCTGGCAGCGTTCAAGGCCAGGCTGGAGTAACCTGGTCTAGTGGAAGGTGTCCCTGCCCGTGGCAGGGGGTTGGAACTGGGTGATGTTAAGGTCCTTTCCAACCCAAACCAGGCTGGGATGCTATGAATTTCCAGTTCCCCTCTCCTTTTGCCTTGGATCAGGTTTTTCAAAGCACAGATTTCAGCAACTGAGTGCTGTAAGAAACTGGCCTTGGAGCTTCCCAGATTCCCAGCAGCTACTTCAGTCCGATAGAGTTTTCTTCTACTCCTGTTTCTCATGCTTATCTAGAGAACACAAAACACAAGCTAGGACCAAACAACTCCCCAGAAGAAAGAGTCAGGGCTGTTAACTCCTCACAGTTCTCTCTTATTTTGATGGGTCTTTAGCTCTTTGGTTAAAAATTAAAGATGTTAAGGTCCCTTTGAAGGGATCAGTCCTTTGGGGTTTCTTTAGCCAGGGCCCACCAGCCATCCCAGGGCAATACATCACAGTTTAAAGTTCACACGGGTTGTTTCTGGAGGAACAAGGATTAGTTTAAACCCCTTCAGTGCTCTGCAAAAGCTGCAGCATTTCAGCTGGTGCTGAGGGTGAGGAATCTGGTAAAAAGTGAGCTGACAACAACAATTACAGTTAAAAACTCCTCCAAACCACAAGCCTCCTGCTGTGGGAAACCTGTCTTGCCTCCCTGAGCAGAACAAACACCCTGCTTGTAGTCCCCAGAGAGACTCGCAGGAGAGTCCTAGCTAAAGGCAACGCAGCCGTTGTGCGGGCAACAGGAGGAACAGGGGGAGGATTTCAGTGTCTCAGCTGTCTGAAGGAGTCTGTGGCCTTGCTCTCCCCTCTGCCTGCCCACCACCAGGTTTGAGCAGCATTTTGGCATGTATGGGATAGCCCTGTGGACACTTGTATGGCAGGTGTGTCCCACACAGAGACGAACTGCATCCCACCATGGGATAAATGCTGGGGCAGGAGGGTGGGAGCTCTGCTGCATCTTGTCTCTTGCATCCCAGAAGATGGGAGCTCTGAATGGGATGAATCATATTTACTTAATGCCTTAGATACTGAATTATCCCATCAACACAAAATAAACAACCCCCCCCACCCCTCTTTGTCCCAAAGCCAGCACACGAAGCTGCGTTTGGGTACGCAGATTTAGGTGTCTTAGCCCAAATTCTCTTTTCCATCACCCTGGCAATAGATGAAACACTGCCCCTCCCTCCATGCGCGTGTCAGCACCCCTCCAGCTGCAACCAACAGCCGAGCACACGCCAGGAAGCACTGAGCTTGAAAGGGCAGAGTCAGCCACAGCCAGCCTGGAATGACAAAGAGCCTCATTATGGCAACGTGGCCACCATCACCCGGCCGACGCAGAGCACGCGCCTGGAGCCCAACCTGGCAATCAGCTCTCAGAGAGCTGGCCTTCAGGAGACCACGGCTCAAGAGTCAGCTGCTCAAGAGTCATGGCAGAGACTGTTCTAAGAGCAGCCTCTTGTTTTCACTGCTTAGGCACAGCTTGGCTTTACTTGAGGTATCCATGGCTCCAAACGGGATCTGATACAGCTCTGGGTGTTTTAGCACTCCAGAAGAGCTCTGAAGTTTTTTGGGTGCTCAGAAGAGCTCACTGCACTGCCAGGCTCTGAGCAGCACGAGAGGAAATAGCTCTGCTACAAGGCTGGCCTGTGCAACAGCATCTCCTGGAATAGATCTCTGAGCCAAGTTGGATGGGGCTTGGAGCAACCTGGTCTAGTGGAAGGTATCCTTGCCTGTGGCAGGGGATTGCAGCTGCATGAGCTTGAAGGTCCCTTCCAAACCAAACCAGTCTGTGATTCCATGATTCTAGAAAGGGGACCCAAGGGCTCAAAGGAGAAGGCTCTGCACCAACCTCCCAGCCACAGCTAGAACTGAACTCACCGACATTAGTGGGAAAGATGTCCTCGTTGTTGATCTGTACCTCAATCCAGTCCATCAGGAGGTTCATGTACTGGGGAGCAGAGAGGGCTGTGGGTTTCCGGTACTTGTGCTCGTCCTGCCACCGGTACTCGTACTTGGGTCCCCCCGACATGACAGGGCAGGACTGCTCTGTGCAATAGTCACTGATGGTGCCGTAGATCAGGTTGATGCGGTTGAAGAAGTCCACCACGTGCACGGCCACCCAGTCGTTCTGCTCCTCTCCTGGTGGCAGCTGGACGGCAACTTTCAAGTCCAGGCCAGCATTGAGGGAGGCCTGAGCCTTCTTGTGCAGCTCAAACCGCTGAGTCCCCGGCTCAAACTTGCGCTTGGGCCGGAAGGTTTTGTCTTTATTGAACACTTGCTTTAAAGCATGGGACATTTTTCTCCTCTACTTCTTTCTTTTCCAGGTCCGTAGCGATGACAGGCGCTGCTGGGCCACTTCCCGGGGCAGGGCTTCTGATCTTCACAGAAACCTTCCTCTGTTCATCTGGTCCTGATCTGCAACGCAGCACAGAAGGGCAGCGATTAGGAGCAGCTCTCTCAACAGGAAACCTTGTGTAAATCCCACAGGCAGAGATCTGGGATGCCATCTGGGCCCTCGCCCCACAGCTGAGAAGGGGGGGAAGCCAATGCCAGGTTTCTTTCCTCCCCCTTCTCTGTAGAGCATAGCTTGCAGCAGAGCGGCAGCTCGGCCATCAGAGGTGCCAAGAGTCACCCCTGCAAGGTCTCCCTACACACTCGGTGTGGGGATGAGGAAACCAGCCCCATAGGGAAGAGCTGTGGCTGCAATTCACCCCATTGAGACCCAAACCCATCAGAAGCAATGAGAAACACCACCACCTACTCAGCTCCAATACACCAAAGAGTTCAGAAGGGTGAAACAAGCTGGGTTTTCCTGGATCAGATTTTTCACCTCTGCTCCCCCACTTTGGAAACAAGCCCACCTAAAAGGTAAGGTTATGGCAAGCCAACTGGAGCTCAGATCTGTTGACAGACACACTCCAACAAAGCCACTGCTTGAGCAGGAGATGTGTGCGCTGTTGTGGTGCTAAAGACAGGGCATGAAAGGGTGGAGGGGAACAAGAAAGAGAAGAAGAGGAAGAAGAAGTCGGAGCTCAGACACCCGGAAAGAGAATATCCTGAAACACCACGAGCTCTAAGAGCAGCCACAGCCTCTTCTCCCGGTGCAGGCAGACCATAACCACTTTTCATTTCAGCTGAGCTCACGGCAAGGTGAAGGCTGGTTGAAAGCTCGCCTTCCTCTTTCAGTCTGTGGAAAAGAATTAGCTCTGAGAGGGTGAGACACAAGTTGAGATCTAAAAGGATGCTGACGAGAAACACAGCTCTGTTTATCTGTAGCTAATTATACCTCCTTTGTTCCCACATCCATCCCCTTGTATAATTTGTGTCAAGCTGGTCTTTGATGGAAGCTTAAGGCAGAAAACTATGCGCACCAAGAATATTATTTTACATGTGCTGGGCAGAGGAATAAGTAAAGTAACAGAAATTAAATAAAGCTGATGCCTTATGGAATCTGGCAAGTAAGAATTTCCATGAGTTTTAGAAGAAAGCAAGCAAACGAATCCCTTTCACCAAGCAGAAATCTCCCCTGATTTCTATGAAGCCACAGTTTGCTTGAATATGTAAATAGTTTCCTCATATGCTGCCAAGAGAATTCCAAATTCAAGGTCAACACTACGGCTGCCACAGTTCAGCCCATCCCTAACAGATGCTGTGCAGTGCTAATCAGCATCTCTTCTCCGGAGAAAGATTACAAAGACTTAAACCAAGGCCTCCTGTTTTCTCAGAGCAAGGTGGAAAACCCAAACCACTTCAGTTTGTCCCGTTAGGACCAGACTCAACATTCCCAAGCGCTGCTTTTCCCGTGGGAACGGGCTCAGTCACCTCTTCTGTGGAGAAGCGGAGCGATCCAACCTCCTGTTGCAACATGGGCCACAACATGCGTTGGGAGAAACTGAAAAGGCATTTGAATGTGGCCCAGTGAGAGCCACCCTGGGCAGGAAGGTAAATCCACAGCACACGTGGCTTCGCTGTGTCCAGAACTGCTGCGACCCCCTCAGCTGCTGTGGGGGAGTCAAAGAAAGAAAGAAAATCACAGACCCACAGAGTCAGACAGGTTGGAAAAGGCCTTTAAGAGCATCAAATCCAACCGTGCCCAGCACTGCAAAGGCCACCCCTAACCCATGGCACTGAGGCCTCGTCTCCACGCTGTGTGAACACTTGCAGGGACGGTGACTGCAGCCCTGCCCTGGGCAGCCTGTTCCAATGCCTGAGCACCCTCTGGGGCAGGAATTGTTCCTCAGCTCCATCTAAACCTGCCCTGGTGCAGCTTGAGGCCGGTTCCTCTTGTCCCATCCCTTGTTCCTTGGGAGCAGAGCCCAGCCCCTCCTGGCTCCATCCTCCTGTCAGGCACTTGGAGGGAGCCATCAGGTCCCCCCTGAGCCTTCTCTTCTCCATCTGACCCCCCCAGGTCCCTCAGCAGTTCCCCATCACACTTGTGCTCCAGGCCCTGCACCAGCTCCGCTGCCCTTCTCTGCCCCACTCCAGCACCTCAATGTCTCTCTTGCAGTGAGGGCCCCAGAACCGAACACAGGATTCAAGGTGCAGCCTCACCAGTGCCCAGTGCAGGGGCACGATCCCTGCCCTGGCCCTGCTGCTGCGCTGGTGCTGATCCAGGCCAGGATGCTGGGGGCTTCCTGGCTGCCTGGGCACAAGCTGCTCATGTTCAGCTCCATCAACCAGCACCCCCAGCTCCTTTTCCCATGAAAAACCTTCCAGCCGCTCTTCCCCAAGCCTGGAACCTTGCAGGGGGTTGATGTGGCCCAAATGCAGGACCCAGCGCCTTGCCTTGCTGAACCTCATCCCACTGGCCACAGCCCATGGATCCAGCCTGTCCAGATCCCCCTGCAGAGCCTTTCTATCCTCCAGCAGATCATCACTCCCACCCAACTTGGTGTGGCCTGCAAATTTACTGAGGGTGCCCTTGATCCCCTCATCCAGATCATTAACGAAGATATCAAACAACAATGGCCCTAACACCGAGCCCTGAGGGACACCACCAGTGACTGGAAAAATAGGATATCCCCCCATAACGTGTCTTTAGGAGGTGCTTGGTCACACCACAGACATGGTTAGAGGAAGTCGTGAACTGCACAGAGCGACATCTGAGCACAGACAAGAGCTCTGGTTACCCGGAGCTGTGTCACAGCCTCACCACATCCTGCAGCACCCGGGGACTGCACCCACCCGGCCACGGTGCCACGTCCGGAGCAAAGGGTGGATCAGCCTCGAGTCACCGGCAATGTGGAGAGCAGGTGCTGAGTCTGCAGCTGGTTCCAGCAGGAAATCAGTCCCAGAGAACACTCACACGCGATGGTTTCCTTATGCTGGAGATGGAGAAATGTCCTTTCAAACAAAGAAGCCATCAAGGAGCAGGAGCATCGCCCTACGCAGAGCTCCAACAGCATCCCTGGCATGGTACGACTGTTCCTACCTATTTCCTGTCTGATCACTGTGACCGCACTCACATCGGTGCTGGCCAGTGACTGCACATCAAGAAGCAACCACTGACCATAGTCCAGAAGAAACTGCCATTTGAGCAGGGTGGAGGGACTTTGAGTAGGGTTTATTTGGTGCCGAGGCTGTATTCATCCTACAGACAACTTCCTCTTTCTACAGAGACATCACCCATGAGAAGCAGGGAGCTCGACGCAGCAGCAATTGTCTCTCAGACGACTCAGCATCTGTCTGAAGGCATTAGCAAAATGAGTAGCTGAGACTTCAAGCAGATGCAACCTATTTAATTATGGTTTTTGACTGCAACTGAGCTAAAAGAAACACTTAGCTCTAGGAAAAAAGAAAGGAAAAAAAAAAAGAAAGAAAGAAGACGCAGAGACCAAACGCATCCCTGACATTGCTTGAAGATGATATCACACGTACAACACCTACTTCCACAGGCAGGACTCACAGCTTGGGCAGCACTGGGATGCTGCCTTTGCACAGAAGAGAAAGGAGAGGTTAGGAACAATTAGGAAATGGGACACGCAAGGCATCTGAGTGGTATTTGCAGGCTTCAAAGATGAGATAAAACAGAAGAATCCCCTCCCAAACTGACCTGCAGCACATTCTGGTTACTCCTCCCCTCCCGCCAGCCAAGATTACAGCACATGTCACCGGTGCTCCAGGAGCACCCTGGCCACCCCTCCGAGCTCACAACCACCACAGACAGCCCCACACTGCGGCTGTCCAGAACACAAACAAGCCCCCTTTCCCAAGTACACCAAGGAACGGCTCGGAATTATGCTGGTTAAGGAGGAAACTTGCCAGCGCAGGCTGAGTCCCCTCTTCCCTCCCCCAAAAGCTCACTTTCTCTCCTAACTCCGGGCAGTCCCAGCTCCAGTCCCAACGCTGGTTTCTGCTGATGGCAAGCCAGGGCAGGGCTATGGGAATCACCCTGCTGCTCCTCTTCCCTAGCTGGGAATGGCAGATCCAAGCTAGGCTCACGCTAAACCAAGCTCTGGGTAGAGGAAGCCGGAGCGGTCGGTTCCCTGTCTCTTGGTTACTTTTACATGCAGAGAGAGGGTATAAAAACATGAAAAGACAGTCACCTCTTCTAAACCATTTGGAACTGCCTCTTCCCTTGCAACACGCTGCAGCCATCCCGAGGCTTTCCAGGAGCGAGCAGCATTCCCACCGGATCCTAACCCCCCCGCAGCAGCGGGACGGCTCAAAACCCTCTTCCAGGAGTCCCATGACTGCTCCGTCAGAGCCTGCCTGAACAACACCCCTCACCACTAACACCGTGCAGGGGTTGAACATCAGCCAGGCACCAAAACCAGCACGTCAGCAAGCTCCGACCTGCGCTTCAAGCCCCGGCAGATGGCTCTTGCTGTTGCTCAGCCCGTCTCTGCAACGTGTGCTCGTAGGCACGGAGGCAAAGAGCTTCCTTTTTCAACAGAGGGGAAAAAAAACCAAGTCTCGTTCCGCAGGCAGCTGCAATCCGAAGGCTCCTGCAGGCTGGGGAGGGGTCAGACATAAGCCACTTCCCTCCCAGTGACCCCAGCGCTGGGCTCACATCCTGCCACGGTGCTGCTCAGAAAGCCCTTGAGCAAACCCCAGTGAGCTCTCCGGGGAAACGGTGTCTCTGGTTTCCTTTATAGGGAAGCCATGCTGCTGCCCGGGGAGATGACACCAACATGGGGCTGCTGCTGGGCACTCGCACCGAGCCCAGCCTCAACGTCCTGCTTCTAACTGCAGCCCGCGGTGATGAGCTCGTGCAGCCACCCCGTCCCCACTGAAGGGAGAAGGGAGCAACGAGCCTCCACCTCCCTCCCAGCACGGTTTTCACTGCTAACACCATCGCTTCCAATACAGGACACAAACCCACCCATGCTGGTTTGATAAAGCGGCCACAATCTATCAGCTGCATCGAGGGCTTCACAAGAGAAACAAACGTACAGAGCACACCCAAAAAGTGGCTTCGAAACAGAAAAAACCCAGCAAAGATGGACACCTTTTTCCATAATTCCCCACCATCCTTTCACAAATACCTTCCCACAGCCGCTCTGTGCTGTTTCTGACGAGCTGATCCTGGTTTTCTACGATCAAAGGAGAGATTTTAACACGGACAGCAAGGCTCAGAGCAACGACAGCGAGCAGGGCTGGAGCGGCACAAACGGCAGGCAGGTTCTGCGCCTTTGGAGCCAGTCTGGCAACACCCAAGGCAGCTCACCTCCACGGGACGAGGCCTTTGGCTGCTCTTTGGGCTTGTCTCATGATAGGAGGCACAAAGGTCTGTGCCTGCGCTTACCTCAGCCGGGGCAGGGCACGGAGCGGAGGCTGAGCGCGCACGCCTGGCCATTCATGATCCCGGCGAGACACTTCCACGTCACCGGCTTCCTGTCTGGCACCGAGTCCGGCCCAGGGAGCTGCCAGTGTTTTCCCAAACGCTGATCATTCCCCTCCACAGGCTCTGTCGTGGTGTTTCTGCCTCTTCTCCTGCAAGATCGCTCCCCGCTGCTGCACAAGGAGGGCCAGAAGCTGCCTGCTGGCACCCCCAGCATCGCCTTTTCGTTTCCTTCTCCATTGCTCCTGGCTGCTCGGAAGTTGGAGCAGGGAGCGGATCCGTCCCTGCTGCACCTACAGCCCCAGGCTGGCCCGGTTCATTCTGCTGCTCGGCAGGACAATATCCACGTTTTTCTTTTGGAAGCTGCTTTAGCAGCAGCCTCTGCAACAAACTTCATGGAGCCCCTCAGAAACACGCCTTTCAAACGCTGAATTCCCAAGGTTTAGGCAAACAAAGAGCCCTTTATATTGCATCACAACTGTCAGTTCTAAGAAAGTCCTGTGGTCACCAGCAACCCCCTACCCCCTGCAATTTAAATGAGTTGCACAAGTTGGAAATTCCCGAGTAAGAAACTGTATAGATACCGTATCACTTCCTTAGGAGCAGGACAGTCACTTCACGTGCCTTTAAGCCATGCAAACCAGAGCCCATCTGCATCTCCATATGCACAAGAAAAGGCAGCAGCACAATAAAAGACCAAAAAATAGCTATACTGGGCTTTAACTGGTATCCTGATTTTCCCCTAAAAGGCATTCAGATCAGTTTTAAAGTCAGGTTAGTTTATATAATAAAGGGAAAAGCCCTGTTAAATGAAGCTATTCTGGGTTAGGAGAAGACCCCAGTGCAGCAGCTCTGGCAGAGCCCATCAGGCAGCTGATGCAGCAAGAGGCACCTCTCCACCCCACAAGCAGGACTAGGAGCAGGCAGTTCAGTGCTCCTCTCTGAGCTCAGGATCTAGATCCAGACCATGGAAGATGACAGGAGGGACATTATGGGGGTACTGAGGGGAGTGAGCACTGATGGGGCTGGGTAACCCTTTCTGGCAGGGGATGGGGGGGCTCAATCTTCAAACACTACACACAAGAGCATATTTCCAGCATGGCTTGTCCCCCCCTGGCCTTTCAGGCATCCCCTCACAGGCACAGAGGGTGGAAATGGTGCACAAGAAAGTACCTTTTGGAAGAGGTCATCACCCCTCCTGCTTTCTCTTCCCCAAAGGGGATGCTCAGAGAGCAGAAGCTGCAGTTTAAAAGCCTCCACTAAAAGGCCTTATAGTCTAAAAGGCCTAGAAATGCCTGCAGGGTGGCAGGGCAGCTCAAGGCCTTACAGCCAGTGTCTTGCCTCTGAGATGACATCTGCAGCCACTGCAGTGTCAGAGCTGCAGCTCTGTTGGCAGATGGGGCTCACCGGGGTGGCTGCATGAGGAGGCAGAGCTGCCTGCAGCGACAAGCAGGGCCAGGCTCCAGGTTAAGCTGCACAGAGAAGCATGCCCAGGATGAAGCACCGCAGCGGTGGCACGCTGAGAGCAGCTCTGCCTTTCTGAGGTCTCAGGGGCTGGGTTTTGAAGCCTGCTCCTTCAGGGAGACCCTTCTCCGTCCTCCAGCCTGGGATCTGTGATATTTGGGAAGCCAAGCTGTAAGTGCTGTGTTTCACAGAATCCCAGACTGCTGTGGGTTAGAAAGGACCTTAAGATCACCCAATTCCACCCCCCTGCCACGGGCAGGGACACCTCACACGAGACCATGTCATTTCATCCCACTTTTGAAGGCTCCATGTTATTATCCTCACTGGGCAGGGAAGTTTTTGAGCCACCACCAGCTTCATCTGCTCTAACTTTGGGATGTGCCCCCGCCCAAGTTAAAGGTACCACGGGTTTTGAGGATGAATCCTGCCTGCAGCAGAGGCACTATTTCCAGAGCACAGCTACGGGTCACAGGAGGTGCTGGGCCTATGAGCTCCTTCAGGCAGGGACTGAGCTGGAGCACGAGCTGGCCAGCCCTTCCTTCAGCAGGGCTAATCCCACACCAGTTCCTCTTCTCCCCATGTTGATGCTATGCTTTCAGAAGAAAAGCAGTATTGTTTCTTGCTGAAAGCAGATGCCCGTGAGGCTTGCTCTTCCCCTTCACAAGGAGATATGTCAGTAACCTGACACATTACATGTCTCCAGGCAAGGAATAAGCCCACTGATGTGGAGCTAAATAGCACCTCAAGACTAACCACATCATAAGACCTCCTGCCACACAGCAAGAGAAGAAAGAAGCAGCTAACCCCCCCAAAGGCCCAGACAGCAGCTCCGAGAGAAGCCTGCAGTTAAGATGAAATAAACATTACCTTGCCTTTCAGTGCAGCCATGGGCTCGACTCGGCTCCTGCTTCCAAGTGGGACATTATGGATGGCTCTACCTCATTTTCTGCTCCACAGGCTCCCTCGGAGCCAGTGCAAGGGCCATGATTCACCCAAAGGCAGACGGTTCCCAGGACATACGGCACCCAGCAGCATCACTTTTGCCTCTTCCCGAATTCATGGAATGCTTCAGGTTGGAAGGGACCTTAAAACTCATCCAGTCCCAACCCCTGCCATGGGCAGGGACCCCTTCCACTTGCTCCAAGCCCCTGTGTCCAACCTGGCCTTGAACACTGCCAGGGATGGGGCAGCCACAGCTTCTCTGGGCACCCTGTGTCAACACCTTCCCAGCGAACAGCTTCTGCCTAAGAGCTCATCTCAGTCTCCTCTCTTGTGGTTTCAATTGACTCAACCCCAACAAAGCCAAGCTCTGGAGCCTTCGCCCAGGCTCTCCTGGAGCATTCCAAGCTGCTGCAGTGTGATGCATTTTCTTGCACAGGCTTTGCACACTTGCACAAGTGGTTTGTTTTCAGGCCTTCGCTGCCTCTGTTCCTCCTCTCTGCTTCACGTACTCAGAGCAACAATTCACCCAGTTCTCAGCACAAGCCCAGCTCCAGAGGGAAGCACAAGCAGCACTAACACAGCAGTCACCGGTAACCCTGCCTCCCAGGGGCATCTGGAAAAGGGAGGCTAAAGACACGGCCTCAGGTACACTCTTTATTGAAAGCATTAGGTGGATATTACTTCTTTCTGAAGATAAGCTGCTAAAGCTCCAGCAAAGCCAGCTACAGATCCCCTTACAGCAGCATTTATGGCTCACAAAACACTTTCTTGTCTTGTAAGAAATTAAAACTCAGGAGATGAAGGCAGCTCTTTCCCCAGGCTCGACTGCTGTGCACAGGTCTGGTGTGGGTCTGTAATCTTCCTCAGACCCCACACACTTTGGGTGTTGAGAAGGGAAACACTTCTCCTTTGTGTGTCCTTATGGACACTGTGTCCATAGAGATCCCTGGCCCAGCAGCACGAGGTACAGGACACGGCACACATGAGCACAGTCCCACCTCAGCACACAGGCTACACTGCTCTGTTTCGGTTCAGGGGGTACTTCACACCCCGACAACCAAAGAACCACGACAGAGCCAAGTGTGGGCAAAGAAGCACCTGGCAAACAGCTCCCACACTAGAGCAGAGCTGAAGCCACGAGGACTCTGCTCGAGATGCTCAGGTGGCTTCAAGCTCCCCAAGCCTCAGTGTTGCAGGAGAGCCCGTGCTCACTTGTGATGATGGCACAACCCCAAGTAATGGGTCTGAAAGAGCATCCCAGACCTGGAAAGGTGAGGCAGGCACAGGGAGCTCCCTGCTCCAGGGACAGCTCCTCAGTGTAAACCAAGAGCTATCCCAGCACCAAGCTGCATGAGCTCCCAGCACGCCTCTCCTCCCTTTCTGGGCATTCTATGAGGCTCCTGCCCAAGTTCACAAGTACGTGACTGAGGCAGAAAGTGAATCTGCAGTAGGGAATACACAGTCCAAGAAGGGACAGTAGATAAACAGAGAGCTGGATGGGAGCCTAGAGCCTGGAAAGGAAGCAGAGTGCAAGGATGAAGCCCCTGGGGACTGTGATAAACAGGTGGCTTGGGAAATTCCGCATCTCCCAGCAGAAATCCCCCCTGCCCTGCAACTTGGGGAGGACTTCCAGACCGGAAAAGGATGGAAGCTGGGAAAGTGTGGCCGCTCCCCACCTCCAAGCTCCAGGAGAAGAGGATCTTGCCTTTCACTAACACCAGAGCCAACAACAGAGATGCTGTTTCCAAACATCTGCACCGTGTGCTGGACGACTTCACACCCCTCTCTCTGGAGGACTTCCTGCCCTTTCCTTTCAGAGAATCATGGAAAAGCCCTTTAAGCTCATCCAGTCCAACCGTTCCCAGCCCTGCCAAGGCCACCCCTGACCCATGGCACTGAGGCCTCGTCTCCACGCTGTGTGAACACTTGCAGGGACGGTGACTGCAGCCCTGCCCTGGGCAGCCTGTTCCAATGCCTGAGCACCCTCTGGGGCAGGAATTGTTCCTCAGCTCCATCTAAACCTGCCCTGGTGCAGCTTGAGGCCGGTTCCTCTTGTCCCATCCCTTGTTCCTTGGGAGCAGAGCCCAGCCCCTCCTGGCTCCAGCCTCCTCTCAGGCACTTGGAGGGAGCCATCAGGTCCCCCCTGAGCCTTCTCTTCTCCATCTGAACCCCCCCGGTCCCTCAGCCGCTCCCCATCACACTTGGGCTCCAGGCCCTGCTCCAGCTCCGCTGCCCTTCTCTGGCCCCACTCCAGCACCTCAATGTCTCTCTTGTAGTGAGGGGCCAGAACCGAACACCGGATTCAAGGAGCAGCCTCACCAGCGCCCGTCCTCCCCCCCGCATCCCTGTGCTCACCACACGAGGCAGAAGCGGAGCAGGATTTGCCCTGAACCATCACGAGCTCCCCTCACCACGAGGAGGAAGGCGGCGGCGAATTCCGCATTCCCCCCAGGCACTGAAGAGATGAAGAAGTCTGAACTTCAGGACCTCGCCTTTCCCCCCAACAGAAGCATTTATCAGCGCGGCCAGAGAAGGGCGGGGGGAAAGAAACACGAGCCCCCCCCCGGAGACGTTCCAGCTCCAGGACACGGAACGCAGCACAACCTCCCCCCGGCCGCCGCAGGGGCCGCGGGAGCCGCCGCCTTCGCCAAGGAAGTGCGGGGAACCAGAGCGAAAGCCCCGGATCAACAGGCTCCCCTCACGGCCCGGCCTGAGGAGGCCGCAAGGGCCCGGGAGCACGGACAGCGCCGGGCAGCGCGCCCCGCGTGGGACCCCCGAGCCGGACCTGCCCCGCCGCCGCCGCCGCCCCGGGCCCTGCTCCCGTCCCCCCCCGTTCCCCGGTACCTGCCCGCTCGCAGCTCAGCGGTGCCGGCGCGGAAGCGTCTCCCCTCGTGCGGCCGCAGCACCCGCCCCCGGCCCCCGCGCACCACTCGGCGGTCCTGCGCCAGGCCCCTCTCCGCGCGGCGGCCGGCACTACTTCCTCTTAAAGGGGCCGCGCCACCGGCTCCTCCCGCGGGGAACGGGGAGGCGGGGCAGGAAGCGGGGCGCGGTGGGGGTGAGCTGCGTGTTGGTGTTTGACCGCATTCCCCTTCATTGCACTGCATTTTCTTTTATAAAGCTCGTTTATTGCCATTTATTTTATTATTTTCCTTTATTAACTTTTTATCTATTTTTGTTACTCTATTTTCTTTTATTCTACTCTAAGAAAAAAAGATTAGAAGAAATAGAATACATTTCCTTTTATCCTACTTTATTATCGCTGGAGCTGCTCTAAGGCCTCCCCTTGAAGAGTTTTCTTTTCTCGAGGCTGACCCAGCCCAGCTCTCTCAGCCTGGCTCCAGAGCAGAGCTGCTCCAGCCCTTGCAGCATCTCCATGGCCTCCTCTGGACTTGAACAGCTTCACATCCAGAAGGACATCCCAAACATATCATCCCAAACATGATAATATGTTTGGGACACAGAGTGGGGTCCTTACCTCCTCCTAAGCTACTGGAGCAAGATTCCTCTGTCCCCCCACAGACAGGAGCATTCAGAGCTGGGATAAATTCATGTCGTGGCTTTGGGTCTATGCAAACTGTGAGGGTTTTGTAAAGAATGACTGGTTAGCCAAAAATTGAACTTTGTTTTGAAAGTTTATTGGATCATCTCGACACAAAATCATTACAGCAGCTTGTGGTATGTTGGTTTCGTTTTCTTTTTGTTGTTTTTAAGGGAATGTTGAGAGCAAATCAATTTGTGAATGTAACACATCATACAGTTTCAAAAGTCTAGAATCACTGCACAGGATTCTGTAAGAGAAGACTCTACATGCTAAAGTGACAGTTTTCATCCATGAATTAAAAAAAAAAACCCCAAACACTAATTGAGGAACATTATCCTTGAAGACAATTGTAATATGTTCAGTTTCTAATACACCAACGGGCTCACTAGGGGAGGTTGACCCACACTAAACCACCTTGCCAGCAGGGAAAACAAGCTCCTGCAGCACGGTCAGAACACGAAGCTGGTCCTAGAAATAAAACCAGAGCCTTTGAACACCCTCATGTGGGAAGAGGGTGAAGAGCACAAGTACAGGACATTCACCCAGAGGATATGATCAACACTTCATCCTGTGGCCTGCATGGGGTTTAGGTCGCGGTGGTGGTGCTGGAGAGGCACAGACCAACACAACCCTCGTTGGGGACCCTCCTGGTGACAGCAACCCACAGCTCTCTGCCCTGGGGCTCAAAGCAAAACCGTTCAAGTGTGTTCTCAGTTTGCTGGGTGTGGAGCAGCAAAAGTAAAACAAGTGGAAGTGAGGAGGATAAAATACAAAGCAAGGTATTTTGGAGAAGGACACCACTTCAGTATCACTGTAAAGGACACAGCAACATCCCCTTCTGGTCAGTGATTCCACAAGATTCCAAGAGTGCAGAATAGGCTTCACTTTGTGGACCCTCCGTTTCTTCCCTCTGAAGGAACCTGCTACAGAGCAGGCCTGCAGCTCCTCACCAACACCTCCTCCTGCCCCCAGCAGGGATCCAGGTACACTTGTGCTGCTCAATCCACAGGCACTGCAAGGGCAGGGCTGTGGAATGCTGCAGGGATGAGAGGGAGAGCAGGGCTTGTACCTCCAAACTGTTCAGAGCACAAAGGATTACACACGTGGGCACGTTTCTCCAACCTGGCAGTGGTCAACCTCAGCTGGTGAGCGAAATGATAGAAAAGCAGGAACAGACCCCCTTGGATTTCCAGTTTCGTGCTACGCCCTAGGAATGTGAAATCGAAGTGGACTCATGAAACACATCATCAGAGACTGCTCAAAGGGCAGAGGCATGAGAGACTCCATTTGCAGGGGTGGGCAATGGGAGCAGAGGACCAAACAGTGACACTTCCAGCCTGTCCATGCAGTCACTCTCTACTCTTTCAGCTGTCACTAAAAGAAGGTTAAGGCTCAAGGCAACTACTATAAACAGAAAGTCAAACATCCCAGTTCTCACAGGGCTCATTTGGATTAGCTCAAGGAGATGGAGGATGTTTATATGCTGATCACAACAGATCTTGAGATAATAATAGTAATAATAATAATAATAAATCATATATATATAAAAA
Source organism: Pezoporus occidentalis (assembly GCF_034315485.1). NCBI lineage: Eukaryota > Metazoa > Chordata > Aves > Psittaciformes > Psittacidae > Pezoporus > Pezoporus occidentalis. Next base: position 23,229 of record NW_026915355.1, read on the forward strand.
AAACAAAAGAGGCCTTCAGGTCCAGCACCAGCCTCTGCTAGAAATATACATCAACTACAGCAGCCCTGAAGACACATTCCATGGCTAAGTATCAAGTTAACCTCCCCTGGCAATAAGCACAAGCAACACTGTGCTACTGTTGATGAAATTCTGCTTATTCCACTGTCCCACGCAGACAGCAAAGTTTATGGGATGGATCATCATGAGCTGCTGAATAAATAGCGCCCTTCCCTCCCTCCTCCAGTCATGTCACCAGGGTCTCTTTGGGCTAGAAAGGGTTAACACCACAGTTTGTAAAAAGTTTTGAAATAAAAAGGTAACATACAGCCTTAAAATGTCTAAACTGCAAACAATGGTGGAGTTAACTGAAAAGCACGTGCCCCAGGATAGTACATGCGTACGAGGGAGAAACTTAACACTTGGGTCTGCTCGTCTTTACACGTTAGGTGTGTTTCTTGCAGTCGGAGTATTCTGTAAGGAGTATTCAGCACTTGGACAATGTCTCTTTCATTTCATCCAACAAGTTGCTAAGCAGGGTGGAATCATTACATTTCCCATCTATGGATACAGAGTTCTCTCCCTTGGAAAGAAAAAAGAAAAGAGAAATCAGTCAGTTCCTCTTCTAAGAGGGGACAATTTTATTTGCAGCCAAGCTCAGGGATTAGGATCAACCAGTGAAGCCTGCACAGGATGAGAGCAGGCTCAGCTGAGAGGACACCCTGGGGACAGCTCGAGGAAGCCACCAACACTGCTACTGCCCACTGTGCTGAGCAACAGAGAGCCCACTGGGAGCTATGAGTGTGGTAGCAGCTCAGTGCAAACTGCCCCATGAGCCAGATGAATTCATCTGCCCATGGTGTCCCCAGGGGATTCAGACAGGAGGATTTCCCCCTCTCTAAGCCAAGGAAGACTGCAGCTTCTCTTCAGTCTTGCCTCAGTGTTACAATGCTCTCACCTTTTTTACCAGAAGGCAGACGTGATGGCCTTGGATAGAACGACTGTACATGGATGCACACGAATCAACGCGTTCCACAACTATAAAGAGAAAAGGAATTTTCATTTAGTGGCATAACTTTTAATAGAGGGTTTGCTTCCCATGAAGAGGAACTATTGCCTTCCCTGGCCTCAAGGAACAGGAGTTTCTACTGAGGGAGGGGAGGAGGAAGTCAGGGTTAAGATGATGTATGTGCCTGGCTCCTCCTGGCTCCTCTCTGGGGTATTTCACAATCACGAGGTTAAGTCATTTGTCTTTTAAGTAAGCTGCAACCGTTTTGTGGCAAAATTGCTGATCAAAACGTAGATCTCTTCCCCAGAAACACTTTCAGTGAGGCAACATCCAAAGAGTTCAAGCAGAGCATGATGAAACAGCCATTTGTTTTGCTTCATCCAGTACTTATGTTTTAATTATTAAGTCCAAAATGGAATAGCTTGAGCTCTCCTTTACTGAAAGAAAGCACTGGGGAGGAGGCAGGCTGAAGCACTGGAGATCAAACAGAGCCTTCAGAGAACAGTTACAGCCCTGACTATAAGCAAGCTGCTCCCGTGGTACCTGGCACGTGCCTTGCTGGGCTGGAGGAAAGCCACAGGGACAGAAGGAGTGCTCGCTCTGAAGAGCACTGCCATGTTTTGATCTGTTACAGACCTGGAAAAATCTCCTCTCCCGAATTTATTTAATCTGGCCACCACCTCCTTCTGTCACTGTTGAGGCCACAGAGCGTTGCACTGGCCAAGCAAAGCGGGAACCTTAGAATGTAGGATTTTGCAGGTTTGCATCAAGGAAGACCCACCTGAAAAATGGTGATGAAAACAGATCTTTGCCAGTAGATGTTGGAAAGAAATGCTAATTCCATCTACTTTAATAGAGCTCATGTGCAGATCTCCAGACTCTAGGAGCTTGGCAAAAGCATCACTGCAAAACAGGAAGGAAAGGAAACACTTCAACTAGAAATTCAAGTGAAATCTGCCACATTAACCCCATGCAGACCTTGAGACATTGCAGGATGCAGAAGTCTAAGTACTTCCAAGCTCTACAAAAATGGGTTTAAAGCAAATGTGGGAACCATACTCCAGATTGGAGTGACCTCAACTAGAGCTACTTCCACAGGACCTCTGGCAGCCTACAGGGCCCACAGCTCCTTCTTCAGAATGAATAAGTTCATGAAGTCAAACATTATATAAGATAACCAAACTGTAACCAAAGCAATCACAAGCAGCCGAAGTCAAAAGCATGCTGTGTATCTTACAGAGATGCCCTGCAGCCAAAGCTCAGCTTCACATGGGTGGCAAAAGCACCAGTGCTGTGCTCCCTAAGTGGCACTTACCTATAGCAAGGCGTCGTGATCAAGTATGAAGCGCAACTGAAGTGCAATTTGAAATCTAGTTTTTCATGGGTTGAACCTTCATCATTCTGCAACAGGTCAAAGGAAAGGAGATGAATGGGAGCCCTGAGGCAGCACGAGGAGGCACCACCCCCACCTACCAAACAGGCACTGAGGAAGACTTTAGGGCTCAATTCCCTTTGATGTACCCTGGCTGGGCCTGAAGGATCAGTCTGAGAACAAGCATCACGCTACAAGACTGGGCCATTCAGAGGAAAGATGTGGGTAGCTGGGTCGATACATACCCCTACAGCAGGTAATGGACACAACTGGAGGGAGTGTGCTGCATTTCTGATAGCACTCTGCTGAAATATATTGAGCAGACCGAGTTTAAACTAACACTTGGAGATGTGGCTTTACAGTTCATTGTTTCCCAAGCAAAATAAGAAGTTAAACTCTCCCAGGTTTTCAGGTACTGAAAATAGGACTCAAATACTATTTTAAAGAAACCCTTAAAATAAAGAACATGGCTGACCCAGAAGTAGCCACAACTGTCTCCATTCACTTCAAGCTGTTCATGCAGCTCCTTCATTAATAAATTGTAGTGAAATAAGATCAGCAACCCATATAGTCTTGTACAAGTTGATACTCATTAAACACTGCCTTCAGCTAACCTCACTCTTGGGCTGGGTTTCCATCCTTATTAACTATACCTAATTCTTACTGTTTTTCCAGGCTTCTACCAGGAAGTAGTGTCCAGCTGATCTTTGGACACCTGAGATCAGAAGAAACAGCCTGGGTTGTACCTCTCCCTAGCTGGTTGACCTCCTCTCCCCGGCAGATGCACCACTGCGGTGATTTTCTAGCTGACAACGTGGCATATGTTTCAGGCTGCATTGCTCACACACTGCCAGCAATGACAATTTAGGGCATGCTTACGCAGTATTCAGGACACTCTTTGCACAAGATGTCATGTAAAAATACTTCTCACATCACAGAATGGGCTGGTGCAGCAGGGATGAAATGATGCCTACAAAAAAAAGCTCTAAAGCAGTGCTTTCCACCCAAGTCAAGCTCCCTTATGCAGTTCCAAAGGAAGCAGAAGCACAGAGTTTAAAGCTGCACTTACTTTGACTATAAAGGACAGTGTTCCTTTTAACTTCTGAGCCATAACAATACTCTGAAGTGTAAACACAAACTGGGCTTCATTAGAGATTCCTAGCATGAAGAGAGGAGAGGGAGAAGTCAGGTCAGAAAATGGTTTCCATCTCTAAGTAATGGTTAGAATAAACCCATCAGTAGCAGCTAAGCTTTATGCGCTGACTATTTTTGAGCCAAAGTTTAAAGTTTTCCATGGAGCTGGAAGAGTTAGATGCACAAATCCTGTTGTGACTTTACTGTGTTTCAGCACTTAGCTCTTGGGTGTTGGAAAGCAGCAGCGATAGCTGGCATTTGGTGGAGGTTACTGAGTGAATGTCAGGACAAAGTATGTCACAGTGGCAATAGATTTCAACTGTCTGTGTAACTGGAAAGACACACAGCTTCCTAAGTATTTGTCAGAACCAAACTGAATTCCAATGTTTCACTGTTTTTCTATTATTATACATAGTCTGTGTCAAAATCTGCCTTCTACAGAATAAAAAAGGAATACCCAATTGCTTTTTGTGGGGGATCAAAATACTCCCTGAAGCCACTTAATCCCAGATGACCTCTGTGAGCTGGGTCAGAATTCAGAGGAAGTGAAGGTAAAAGCAGTTCAGTGGTTTGACTGTACTACGTGTGAAGCCATTATCCTTCATCTGCATCTAATATTTCCTAGGGGCTCAGCTCCCCATCCAAATAAATACAAAATTATCACTAACTTTCACTGCATATGGCCTCTGCCATTAAAACGATAGCTTGAGAATAAATCCAGAGCAGATTCTAATGGCTCATGAACCTATGAACTTTGTTTCCTTTTAAATCTCATAGCAAACTCCTGAATTTCAGATTCCTGGGGATGGTGGCATGTTCAAAACGCATGCCAGCCTGCAGACACCTGAAAAATAACTCAAGACATTTTGAGTCCCAGCCCTACATTAGGCTTGGCGCTTGCCATACAGAACCACCTGCATTTACAGCCGTACTGTAAGGAGGCTTATCCTGTCCAGTGAACTGTGGGAAAGCCCAGGAACACTCAGGCAGAGCCTTTCTGGAAAACAGCAAGTAGCAGGAATAATTCTTTCCACAGGAGGGCAGTGCAGGACTAGACACACTCCAAGAACCCTGTGCAAAGCTGCGTACCAGGGGGTAGCTGGAAGGGTACAGGTATCCCATCGTGTACGGATGAGCCTTCTGGTCGGAGCATTTTCGTGTTCAGAGAGTCCAGGACATTTAGTTCCATGCTCTTAAGGAAGCTAGTGCTTTTGTTCTCAAAGATAACAGAGACAGTAACTTGACTATCATTCTGGAGGTTTCCTTGAATATCGTAAGTCTGCAAATGAAAGAAAAAAAGCCACAGGAAAGATTCAGCAACTTCAAGCAGCAGAGCACAGCACCAAAGAAAACAAGCCTCATAAAGGTCATCTGGTACAGCTAGAGGGTACTGGAAAGCACACTGGTGATCAGCTCCACAGTGCTGCTAAGTAGTGAGAAAATAACAACCTAAAAATTTAAGTGGGATCCCACTTAAGGAAGAGAACTAGAGCTCTGTTGTATTTCTGCCCCCTGGGATTTTAACAGTTCTTCAGTTAAATGTTGTCTACATAAAGCCCTATACTATCCCCAGGGTATCCTCTCTTTTCTTAGAGAGCACAAAAAGAGAAGACATCTGGAAACGACCACCAAAACACTCACCATTTTAATGTATGGATTTTCTGCAAGAAGGCGGTAACTGGACATAGGCTGAAAAACAAGAAAGAAAGAACAGTTGTAATGTAACTATTTGTACTGAAAAGAGCAGACATTATTCTTCTTCCCAAAGCAGTTTAGCTCCTGCCTTTTCCCCAAGGCAAGGGCTGCCAGTGGCACAGGAACTCACTGGTAGTGGTTCATCATCTAGTGTTCCGTTCTGCACCGACTCGGTTGTCTCCTCCTCGCTGTGATGACTCTTCTTTTTGGATTTCTTTTTATCCTTTGATTTCTCTTCTTTCTCTTTCTTGTGCTTTTTCTTCTTATGTTTGGAGGATTTCTATCAAGAAAAACAAGAAACCCTTGAAGAAACCCCGTAATTCTAGCCATTACATCATGACCCCTCCTAGCAACCTTTCAACTCCAGACTCTCTGCAGCCCAGTAGCTGCCAAAACAGAGCTCCCATTCCTTAAACCCCAACCATCATTCTGTGTTGGGTCCCAGTTAATTTGCTCCCTTCTCAGATAACCACACCTTAACCCAAAGCAGCCTGGGATCAGCAGGGAGCCAAATCTCTTCAACAGTTTGGAAGCTCAGCTTTAAAACTGTGACCTGACTCTCAGCTCAAGGAACAGCCAAACCTCTTCCTATGAAACATTTAAAGCTCTTCAAGGATGTAGCATTCCACTGCTGCCCATCTGCAGGTGGTCATTATAAGGAACACGATGCTGTTGGTAATTCCTGTGTGCTTCTTTTAGGGAACACTAGGAGAACATGGCTAAGGGTGTCAGCAACTTCAACCACTTACCTTTCCTTCATCATCCTCCTCTTCCTCTTGCTCTTCCTTTTCTTCCTTTTTTATCTCTTGAGGTTCAGCCACAAGGGCAGCACCCACTTCAGGCTCACTCTGAGTACATTAGCAGAAGGATTATGACACTAATGGAACAACTGAATCCTACACCAAAAGAAAACCTAACAGTGACAATCCCCCAGATTGTTACTTCAAAAATTACATTAGACTAACGTGGTATCAAGTCTTCATTTCATGCCTTTGAAACCCAGCTAAAGTGACCACCTGAGGACAAGATTAAACAGACTTCCTCCAAGGAACCCATCCCCTTATAGTCCCTGTCTCTTCCTCTAAAACCTCCCATCAAAATTCATTAAGCTTTTGCTTTCAGACTGTGTCTCCCTTCTCTATTAATACTGTCTAGCTCACACTAGGAAAACCATAGTGTAACCTAACATTAAACCTCACCAATAATATTAAAATCCACCAAGCCTGTAGCTGCATCTGTATTTTTATCCACTGATCTGCACAGCAGAATGAGCCTGAAACCTCCCATTAAACTGGGGAGATAAAATGTCATTGCTTTGCAGCACTAAGCTGAGGCGATGAAGCCCAGCCTTCCCTTGTTTCCCAGAGCATGACAGAGCACTCATATCTCAGCTAAGATGCAGGCATAAGGAAAGGCCTCCTGTGATGTGGCAACATGTCTACCTGTGGCTGGGTAGTGGAAGCAAGCGGTGGAGCAGTGGAGAGCCAGAAATCCAAGTCTTCCCCCTGAATTCCAAGAGAAAACAAAACCATTATGGTTGGTTTGGTACTGTTCCTAACAAAAATAAAGTCATCAATTAAATTAACACCTGAAGTTTTCTTGCTAAGGCACCACTCCAGAATGCTCACATACAGATCTGCAATACATCCAGGAGCAAATAGTTCAAGAAGCTTAACGTCAGCTTCTTGAGGACACTCCCAAACCTGAACATAGCTGACAGTAACTGCAAATCACCTACAAATCACAGTACCTACAGGTATTCAAAGCACATTGGCTGCCCCTTAGAGAAGGGCATCTCTGCACAGCAGTTAACAAGAAGGACACTTCACGTCTTCATAGTAACTGACAATCATCAAGTTTTATAACTGAAATATTCTGAAGTATAGGTGGGATAGGATGTAGAACAAAAGGGAGTTCCTGATATTTTGCTGAAGAGTTCCCCATTTTAAGGGCAGATCAAATATCAGAAAACTCCGCTTCCAGATTAAATCTGGCAGATCTGCTGTGTAGGCAGCAGCAAGCAGAATTCTGCTGACTTAGAAGGCTAAATAAATTATATTTTTATCAACAGAAATCTTTAAATACCTGCTTTTACAGTTGTAAAAAATTAAGGAAAGGTTGAAAACATTCAGCTGTTTGTATTGCCAAATGTGACTGTTCCTAAGCAACAAAGAGAACACAGCAATAAATATGGCCCATAACAGCACTTTTGGGACAATGCAAGCCTTGGCAAATTACCTTTTTTTCCTCTTCCTCCTGTACTACCTTTTTCTCTTTCTTCTTTCCTTTCTCTCTCTCCTTTTCTTTGTGTTTCTTTTCCTTCTTTTTGGGTTTCTTGCTCTTCTTCTCTACTAGGAGAGCTTCTGAGTCTGGTGACTTCAGGGTCTCAACGTTCCTGTGTCTCTGCACTGGGAGCTTCTCACTGTCTGCTAAGGGTCTTAAAAATAAAGAGCCCATTATCCTTCTGCAAGCAGTCTCCCTTAGCTCAGATTACCTGCCTGGTGTCCAAGACAAGGCATGCTTTGGTTTTAAAGAGTTAGCCCCCAGAATCTTAAATGGGCACATCTGCACCTAAAGTTTATGTATATAACTGCAGGCACTGCCCTTATGGATTAGAAATTCATAGGTTTCTATGAATGTGAAGGTGAAGGTGACAGAAACAAGCTCTTGCTGACACCTGATCACTCCTAAAAGTTCCCACTACAGATTTGCAGGCTGAGTAACACCTATATACACATAGTGTTATGCTGCATTTCTGTGGGACCACTCTCAAAAGAGTGAAGAAGTGAAACACCAGTAGGAAGCATTTGCAACAGTGAGGAAATTCAAGCAGTGGAATGACAGTATGGCTCAAACAGGGCACGTTGTTTGTTGCTACTGTTTAAAGTAAGAAATTGTTCGATTTTGGAAGCTAATGCTATGAATCTCTACCATTACATTTTAAAAGCTGTGTTTAATTTCAGACACCTGCTTCCATGAGCACTAGTTCAGATTTACACTGTCCCAAACCTGTCACTTGGGGGGCAGAACACCACAGGAATTTCTCCATTCTTGTCAAACACTGTCCAGAAACCAATGAGAAGTTCATTCATTGCCTCCTCTCCTATTTCTACCGCTTTTACATCACATTAATTTTCATGTTTGAGCAGCAAAACCAGTTCAGGAATTTTTGTAATGGCCTCATCGGCCTTAATCTTTTGCTTGTATTTCAAGAACCACCAGACCAAATGCATTTTTACTTTGAAACAGATGTTGTTAAGGACAAGATGGGTCTTGTGTGAACTCTAAACAGATCTCATCTTTAAGCTACCTCCCATACACCTGTACAGGAATGGGGATTGCTGCTGAAAGTCAACGATCTCGCACAAATTTGAGGGTGATTTCAATAGTTTCACCTCCCTTCAAGTATTTCTGCTGTCCACTGAAATCAGCCAACCTGACAAAGGTCAACCGCTGATAGTGATGTATGTGCTCTTACCTGGAAGGCTTCCCTGAAACCAGACTGCATGTGAGCGTGACACAGACATAGCAGTGCAAGCACAGAAAGAAAGAGAGAGGACAGAGACATGAGAAAACATGGCAGGAGAGCACACTGACTCCTACAAAATGGAAGGAGAATGGATGGAAACAATACAGAGGTCCAAAGATGCCTCCTGGAGCCCAGTGTTCAGAAACTGCTGTGCTCAGTGTTTACACTGTTGAGGTGTAGAGTTTGGTTTGAGAACTGCAGAGAATGGTACAGACTTTAAGTTAGCAGAGAGAGAGGTACTACATGTGCACACGTGTGCCTGCACAGGCCTCAGAACTTCTCAGGAGGCATCCATGGACCATACATCAGCAACAGTTTTTATTGTGGTGATTTTGTACAACAGCAACTAAAACCCCTCTACATGCAATACTTAACAGCCCACTGCTAATCACCACATGGCATGCAGGGACCCAGAGTCTGCTGCACTGCAGCCTGGGGTGCTCATATGTGAACAACCCCAGTAGCTGAATGGGGACCAGACTCTGGTCGAAGTCACGATGGGCAGTTCATTCAGTCAATCATATTAGAACAGCATTTTTCAGCAGTGGAACCACCCATTGTCCACAGGGCAATGGGGATGCTATGAACCGGCTGTTACTGGCCAAATGATCACAGCGCAGAGCACACAGGCTTGCCATGGTCACAGTGGATCTGAGATGAACACAGATGAAAGCAGGTCACACAGTGCCAGTGTGGGTTAGAGCAGAGATAACACTGCCCCCAGAGCTCACACTAACTCTCTCACAGTTGATCCCAGCCACACTGCCTGGGCTTTCCAAGTCCATTCAGGGACACAAAATGATTCTCCTGCCCTTCCCAAGCCCCCTGCTACTGCAGCAGATTAGCTTTCAGCAGCTATGCTACAGTGGGAACCCACACCTGGGTGATCATCTGAGGTTACATCCAAGACACAGCAACACTAGTCTCACCTAGAGGACTGTAGATACATAGTGCCCTTGCCTGTTCAGACCCAAACCCGCCCTCATGCATTTTGGTTAGTAATTAAGTAAATTCACATACAAAACTGTCACTTACTTATCCAGATCTATATCAAGTGCCTTATATGGATCATTGGGATCTTTGTCATCTTCATCACTGGGCAAAGCATTCTGCAGGAGAGATAAAGAGACTATCCACTGAAGCAGCAAACCACAGGCAACTTCAGACCTAAAGCTTTACATTATAGAATCATGGAATGGTTTGGGTTGGAAAAGACCTTAAAGTTTATCCAGCTTATCCAGGGGCAAGGACACTTTCCACTAGAGCAGGCTGCTCCAAGCCCCATCTAACCTGGCCTTGAACACTGCCAGGGATGGGGCATCACCCAAACCAGTTTAAGATTAACCCTGGAACAGGCCAGCCTGCAGTCAGTCACAGTAAGTTACAGGAACAAATGCACTGTAATGCAGCATCTGGTTATAAGATTAATTTAGAACAGAAAAAACTATTCTTCATGAACTGCAGGATTTGAATTGCTGCTGTTGGGTTTTGATTAAAGGAAATTTTAGGAACAAATACAGATGACATCATTAGCATGCACAATTAATTACAATCAGCTGCAAACCTGCTGACTAGACAGCAAGTTAATGTCAAAGTGAAGCAGCAGAGCATAACAAATGAAGTCACTATTTGGACAGAGTTCCTTTTACAGCAGAAACGCATATTGTTTGGTTTGTTGGGTTTAGGGTTTTTTGGTTGGTTTTTAAATAGCTTCAGTGGCAATTTTTGTCTTTTCGTGCACAGAGACAATCACTTCTCCTGCTGCAAAGGACAGCTGAGGATCAGTCACTTCCTGAACAGCTTACAAGAAATCAGAGCTCTTGAACTGCAACAATACAGACTGGCTGGCAGTTCTGGGGGAAAATTCTCTCAAGAGGAGCACACAGACAAACCCCACAGCTCTGCCCACCAACCACAACAACTGACCTCTGGCATCTCCTCTGTGATGATATCAACGTGGTGAGCTGGAGCAATGTCCTCCTCACTCTCTGTGTGCAGGGAGTTATGGCGATGGTGTTTACCCCTCTTCTCCTTTTTCTGCTTTTTCTTTTTCTTGTCTTTCTCCAGTTTCTGTTTATGTCTTCGCTCTTCTTCCAGTTTCACGTACTGGTCAGACATAGGCATTCCTGCAGAGGAAGCCAAACTGCTTTCAGGCTACAGTCCACATGGACACTGATCACTGAAACAATATGTCAGGAGTGAACCTCACTTCTAGCTGCTCAGAATTAGAAGGATCATGCTCCCGCATCATGCTTCCCCTCTCATCTCACAGCCCCTCTACCACCGGCTGTACTTCCATCTCTCCAGAAACAGGATAAAGCTCTATCCTGCTCCCTGACTCTCATCCACATTAACTGGATTACATTGCATCTAAACAACGATATTTTAAATAGAATTGGAACCATTTCTGTACTAATACTGACAAGTTTCCACACTTTATTATGTAAACCTAAAACAGCTGCACTTAGAACTCATCACTTGCAACGTATATCAACAGCTTTTCAGTGCTATACCAAACTCCTCATTAGATACACAACTATCTTTCGACACTTGAAACATATTAAAACAGTATTTCTACCATTAGACTCCACTTAATGTCTCCTGACCACCTTCATCAGCCCTTTAAGACATTCCAAAGGTGACTCTTACCTACACACAACAGTGGTTATTTCAGATATTGCAGACTTGGCTGCATAATATATTTAATCACAGAATTTCTGCTAATTTTCTGTCTCGAGAGGAACTGCACTTGGACTGTAAAGTACTGTTTTCAACATGTGAGTTCAGAGAATGCATTTAAGAGTTTAATGAAGGTATGCTTGCTCCTTGCCCTTAAACACTTCAGGAAGAATTCCTAAGAAGGAGTTATCACTTCTGCTTAACTGAATTTCAGTAATTAATTTTAAAGATTAGCTGCACTTACCTGGAACTTTTAAGGGGACAGAAAGGTCAATCTGGACCACAGGAATATGTTCCACACCTGGAGTGTCTTGGTATCGCTGGGAAAAGGAAAACCTGTTACATTCTGAGCACTGGCAGATACAAACCTATATAGACAGATGCATTTTGAAACAGCAAGCAGTTTAATCCTTTAAGTGAACATTTTAAAGGATAGGAATGGAACAGCTCTGTACTAAATCCTATGTGACAGCAGGAGCCAGTTGATAGCTATCACAGAAGACCTCGCTTTTAGCTCCAGCTTTTTAACCTGCTGCTGTCCTGAAGCTGTAACTCTGAAGAGTTTTTGGTTTGTGTTTTATTTCTAGTAACTTTCAAAAGGCAAATTTTGACATTTGAGTTGAGGAAAATGGGACAGTCCATAGCATACACAGGGAATAAAGCAGGTTCCTTCCTTGAAAAAGACGTTAAGAGACCACAAGGACCTTTTGATCTATAAAACACACTGCATGTTTGTGCACTGCTCTTAATGAAGTGCCCAGCAATCTGAACCCAGTGTTGGGACAAATCACCTGCAGAGGAGTTTGTGACACAAAGGCACAGAGAAGTGATTCTCTACAGCTTTTAGAGAGCCCTTGCTGACATCTAAACTCTGTGCTTTCCATGGCAAGTTAATTCAGACTGTTCCAAACTGCTGTGTAATGGGAGCTGGGACAATTAAAACTTCCTTATTCCTAAACTGAAGGTCTCCCAGAGATTCCCAGAATAGTCTTGTGACATGAGGTCATTTATGAGTTTTCTTAACACAAACTTATTTATAGAAAGTCGGTGGCCACTGCAGTCAGCACACTATTAAAAGTGATCAGAACTGTAGTGGGAATAATCAGAATGGCCCAGAGGGAAGCTGTAGCTCCAACATTCACTGAGCCTTCACACAATTCTACCAGGCCAGCAAGACAGACTCACTCACTCACCTTCTGTGGGGAAGGAGAGCTTTTGATGTAAAATGGGTTGTTTGCCTGTTCTTGTTTCCGGGCTTCTCGACGCTAAAACAAAAGAGGATTTGTAGTTAGAATGCCTGTTTGTAAGCAAGGAGAGATAAAAGGCATCAAAGTGCAAAATGCAATCTCCATGAGTTTTTGGAACAATACATATCTACCTGCAAAAAGACTCCAGCATAGTGGTTTGTGTATGATAAACCAGTTTTGAGTTACAAGACATACTACAGGTACTTTCACTACTGTAACCAACAGTCCTTAGAACACCCTTTCTTTGCTTTTTAATTGTAGACTAGAGATAGTAGTTGCAGGATAGAGACAGTAACTCCCAAAGACCAGATTCTGATGGCAATTCAGACGTTTCCATTTTCATTTTTGCAAAGAAAAGAAGTGAAGCTCTTTATCAATAAAGGGTTTTCTTTATGAAAGGAAAAAGGCCAGAAGCAGGAAAGGTGGTATGACCACTGAACAGTCACATTACAGGAATACACAGAAGCTGCTGAAGTCCACATGCAAAGATGATGCTGATGCTGCTGCTGCTTCTGCTGGTACAGAGCACACAGAACAACAGAAGTACACCAATGGAGGTGTGTAAAATATCAAATAGCAGCAAAGCCCAGCACAAGCGTCCATCCTCAAGGCCCTGTGCTTCAAATGAACTGCACTAGACACCACAGTTCACAGGTCACATTTTTTACAAGAGCTCAGAACTCCTCACAAGAGCCAAGCTTTCTTAGTATCTTGTTTCTATCTGGACAAGCTAGGCAAGCTGGACTGTCAAGAGAACTCTGTAATGGATATATTGCACAGTGCCTCAAAAAGCACCTGTATTCAAATACATGTATTTTGTTCACATCAGATCATCAGATTCCCTGAGCTGTAGAAAGCAGAGTGATTCTGTGTGCACAGAGAATCCACAACAGCTCCAGCTGCTTACAACATCACTACTGAATTATGTAGGGAAAAGCACTTTAACATTCACTCACTCTGGCCAGCTCCTCTTCATCTATTTCTGGCTGCCTATGTCTGGAATGTCTTTGTTCCTCATCATGAAAAATTGTTTTGGGCTTTTCCTCTTCAGACTCACTGTCTGATGGAGGTTCATTGATCCAGGCATCAAGGTCCAACCTGGTGAAGAATTGCAATACACAAACCATTTGACTCAGGACCCCTGAGTATTTCAGTGCTTCTCATTATATATTTAGCTTTATTATTTAAGAGTTTCAAGGATTAAATAAGGCTTTGGGAGAGAGAAGGAACCCTACCCCTCTGGAACTGGCACTTTCTTCTGTGCTTTAGGAGCCACAGGGTTCAGCTCACCAGCAAACAGCGCTATTACTTCCTCAGCTACTGGTACTTCTTTCACTTGTAGCTTCTGAATGTATTTTATTAGTTGCAAGATGCAAGAAGCCTAAAAACAAAAGCAGAAGTAATGTGCGAATTAATATCAACAAACTGAACAAAGGAAAAAGAAATCAAACTGCAATGCAAGTCAGCAGAAGAGAAAATGTTCTACTCCATTAAGGGAATTAAGAGAAGTAGCATAAAATGCAGGTTTAGGGCAAATGCAAACTAATCCCTGGTAACCCCCTCATCTGGCTGTGCCCTTCCTGTGTCCTTAGGTGCTTGAATCATTTTAAATTTAAATTGCTTTGAGTGAAAGGCTTGCAGTTTTCAGAGGTGGTATCTAACTGGAATAGAACCTGAGCTCTGACCTGAAGTGTCACCACCATTCCTACTGCAGCTCTAGAGCTTCGCTTCACACAGTTACACAAGCATAGAATTCAAGTGCCACGCCATCAATAACAGCTTATATAGAACATGCATGGCCACAGAACATTACACATCTGCTTCAGAGGAATGAGAGACATGGTATGATCAATTCCAAAGTCCTTCTGGTCTCTTACCCTCTCCTGAACTTCTAGGTCTGCGCTCTGTACAAACTGAGGCAACCTGTCAATCATCAGCTGCGTGATTTCCTGAGCTGCTTCCTTCTCCCCAGCTTGCTCTTTCTGCTGCAGGATGGATGCATAAAGCTTCACCATGTTCTGCACATAAACTGCCTGGATATGGCCTGGGAGAGTTGTCACTTTAGGCCTCAACATTGCTTCTAGAGTTTGGTTTGCTTCCTCGAGGTGCCTGTAAGGACAGAATGAACAGATGAAAGACAGCAACTGAGAAATTTCAACCTTTCAGTCTTCACGGAGATCTGAGTTTTGAAAACGTGATCAAACTGAAAACAGAGAGTATGTTCACACATCCAAGAGACAAACCCCATCTACTTAAACTAAAAGACAACGCTGATATAAGAACAAGGAAAACTGTGCTACTGTGGGCACAAAGAAGTTCAGAGCAAAAAAACAACTTCTAAATCTCAGGAAGATTAGGTTCTGCAAAAACCTTTCAGTAAGGGCAAAACAGGGAGGGGAGTGAAAACTGATTCAGTCAAACACGATGACTGGACATCTTCCTTATGATATAAGTGGGATTAGACCTTAATTGTTAAGGAGATCCTTCAAAGTCTTAAGCTCTTGCAGCTTATACCTACAACTGTGACTTCCTGAATAAGTGGGCAAGAGAGACAGAGACAAGAAAAAAGACCAGATATTCAGAGTGAAGCATCCATCTTGTCTAGAAACAGCTGAATGGTCTGTGGGCTAAAGGAGCAGGAAAGAAGAAATCATTTTGTTGGCTTTAGGGTGCATATTCTTGAACTATCCTTCTCAGAAACACGTTTCAGTGACCAGAATCTCTGTCTGAAAGAAGCCACTCAAAGTGTGTCAGGTTTTGTGTACACACTTACTCAGAGAACTCCCCACATATCCAAGCAGCAGCATAAAGCACCTCACAGATCCCATTTCTCTGGGTGTTGCTGGCTAGGAGATGAGCATTGTCCAGAAGCATGGCCATTTGAGAAACTGCAAATTTACGAATAGCTTTAACTCTGATGGCTACATCCAACATCTGAGCTGCTATAAGGTGCCCATGCCGTGTGCCTTCCAGTCGGGTCAGCTCCACCAAGATGCTGATGTACCTACAAAAAGTAAAAGGGATGCAATTTTATCAGCAGACAAGCAAGCGTTATCATTGCTCAAAATGATCTCAAAAAATGACACATAAAACCACTGACCATTCGAAGTTTGTGATATATTGATAATTGGATTGACTACAAATATCTATGATTTTGGTCAGCAGCTCATCCCGGTATGTCGTCCCTTCTGCTTTATCCACATGGATCATCAGTTTCTTCACTATCTCCATCAAGTTCTTCTTTGATACCTGTTAAAGAGTTATTGAATGGTTGAACCACAACAGCTGTTTCCCATACTGTCAAGTCCTTTTAATCCCATTAAAACACCTCCTAGCTCTTTGATGGGCCTGTGTCATGTGTTAACAAGGAATCAGAACCACCCCTCTAGGACCCAGCTTCGGTCACAATCCAAAAAGGGAACCTGAAAATCTCTTTTCAATGTTGTTATTAAAGAAGAGCCAGTACAAGTATGCAAGACCATGCTGTGCCAGATGTTTTACTTATCATAGGGGCCAGAATCAGGGAGCTGTTATCACAAGACTACTGAGGAGAAGGGAAGAGAAAGTTGCATGGGTTTTTTTTCAGCATCAGCCTCATAAAGGGTCACAGGGCTGGAGAGTAAAGGAAATACAAGCAGCAACATACCATACCATACAGGAGATCTAAAGCTCTGAGTCGGATAGACTCATCTTTGTCATCCAAACACTGGAGAATGAGATCCTTGTGAGACTGAACTGACTTAGGATGCGTTTTCAGGATTTTGGACATAGCTAACAGTCCCAGGTATTTCACTGTGAAAGACAAAATAAAACTTCTTTCCAAATATAGAAACACTGCTTTGTGTTGAGCATGAGATCTTGATACTATGTGCTTCTACTGAAATACACTTGAATAAAAGCCTACGGTGAGAAAAAGCATTTTGGAGAAACAGTGCATCACAGAATATAGTCTTTCATTTCATAATCCCATACAGAGGCACATAATTACACATATAATCTTAATCACAGTCATCTTGCATCTCAAGTTTTATCAATTATTTGAAAATATGTAATATACAGAAACTATAGGGCTTGAGAATAGGCATCCTAGAATGAACACGCACTGAAGACTGTGGTGTATTAAGTAGGAGCCCTACTCTCAATGGGGAAAACTCAGATGTAAAAGGTTAGTACAAAAAAGGGTTTCACAGTGCTCTTTGCAGTCACTAAAATAAGTAAGTGCTCACTTTTGCATTTTACTATTATGCTTACACTGCCAAACACCCCTCGCTACTTTCCAAGCAGCAAGTTCATTCAAAGGGAGAACCCCAAGCAGGGAAAAAGAGAACTGATTTAGATTCACAAGACCACAAAGAGCAGCAATAATATGACTGGGTTTTAAAAAAAGCTCATTATAAAGAAGTGCTCACTATCAAAATTTATCTCCACATTCAAAATCCCAGCAATCGTTCACGACATACCGGCCAGGAGGACACTGAACAAGCTGTTTAGAGGAACAGCTCGTGCCTCTAAGACTGCTGCAGTTTCTCCCCAGTGGCTGGTTGCTAAAAGCTTCCAGAAGACATGCAACATACTTACAGTTCTGGTCAGAATCTTCTATCAATATCCTTAACTTCTGAACGCAAAGCTGGAAAAAAAAAGACCACATCATGCTTACTCCAAGCTTTAAAAGCTTTAATTAAAAGACATTAATGCACTCAATACAGCAGGAAGCATTCTGACCAAGACTAAGGCCTTTAGGGAAGAGGGTCTTGTTGCATTAACAGATTTCAAAACAAAAGGAACCCCAGCATGATTGTATTGACAGCAGCAGCTGAGGAGGAGTCAGGAAAACTCTAAATGAGAAGAATCTTCATTTTAGAGCAAAGGAAATTAGATAATTTGTATAGGAAATGCTTCAGTCTGTAGGACTCCATCTGAGCAAGAGTGCTTCAGGGAGCTACTGCTTTAAATTCTGGCAGAGGAACATAATCCACTTTCCTCATGGCACTTGGGTTACACAGTAGAGCAGAACAAACAGCCCCCACCAAACCCCAGTGCTGTACCTGGATGCTAGCACTGTGATTAGGCATCCCAGAGGAGAGAGAGATCAAAACTGAAACACATAAGCACACATTTCAGTTAGTATTCCTGTGTTGTGAATGAATGCAGCACTAACAGTCAACAGCCAGCTCAGCTCCCAAGGAAAGATGCCAGTTGCTTTTGTTGTTTCTCTGTTTGCTTGGATTTTTAGAGGGGAGAAAGTTGGGAGACAAACTTATAGCTTCATATTCTTTAAGAGTAATAACAGCAGTGCAGAGAATAAAAGTGTGAAGGAATGAACTGCTGCAACAGCCAGGTCAAAGCTGCTTTTCACTATGCTTTGCTCTTCTTCAGGTTTGTTTTACTGCTATCACATAGCCGTCAAGACTGTAAATGTGTCATCAGCTACTGTATAGCTGAATTTTTACACAGGCACTTCCATAATGTAATGAGATGCAGCAATGGATCTTGGAGTTTAATGTAATTAGATTTAATCAAGCCAGCAAGAGACTGGAGGCACAAATCAGGTCCCCTTGTTGATTCCATTGGATGCCTGTAAAGCTCTGGCTGCGTGCAGCCCTGCAGCAGAGGTGCTGTTGCACTGATAACTGCTGCTGTCAAACAGCACAGCCAAGCCAGCACCAATGCTGAGCAAGTCACACAGGCTGGCCCTGGTGACTAATAAGTACAGTGGCATTTTGCTCTCCATAATGAGGGCTCCATTTCAAAGAAGGTGGGCTGGATGCTCTGGTTTTGGGTCATGAAGAGAGCTGGTAGGGGGCAAGGTGCTGCTGTAATGCAGGCACAGAGCTTCCCATCTCACCTTCTGAATCTGAGCTTTACATTACAGCACCCGAGGTGTACTGGGGGTGTGAATTTCCCTTTAATCCACAGAATCACCCTGCTGTGTCTCAGGGAAGCACACACTGATCCACAACAGAATGGAATTTTTTCCCCCCCATCATGTCATCTCATATTTCCCTCAAGGAACGAAATGATTGCAGAGTTGAGTGACAGATCACCCTTTCCTCTTTGAACTGACCCAGTACAGCAAGTTCCTGCATCATTATCCAAACTACACACAAGAGGCAGGCTAATGGCCCAACTGTGGATGTCAATAACCCTCCAGTTCCACAGTAAGACATGAAAAGCGCCAAGTCTGAGCAGCAATGCTGTCTTATCCCTTTCTAGCTTTGTTTCTCTCTCACTCCCTGTTATGGAATTCGCATCCCTTCCCCAGAAACCGAAACTGTTAATCAATATTCCAATTACCTCCTTTAAGGAATTACATCAGGTTTTTAAGCTGTGAAATTGGAGCATTAAAAAAATAAGTCTGCTCCTTCACCACGTTAGAAAAGGTGGTCCAAATTTCCATGAAGCATCAGTCTTTTAATTATGCTGCTGGTTTAATTCCTAGTTTTAGCAACATTTAGGAGCTTGCATACAAATAATCACCCATTGTTCATCCTTTCAGCCTTTAGTAAATACAATGTAGCTGTATTAACTTAGCCTTGACTGATAACAAAGGATTTCAGTAACAGTTATGCAGTAACACACATCAACATTTGCCAGGTGACTTATTTCATTTATCAAATACATTAAGTTAAATAAGGGTTACAGATGGTGTTAATGGATGACAAAGTTCATCATGGTTTGCTTCCAAGTTACAAATTTCAGTTCTCACCTGCTATTACTGTGTTCACACATTCATATAAGAGAGACATGGCTGAAGTGCTGAAACAGAAATCAGGTATTTTAAATAAGGAATAAAATAGGCACATTTTGAAGAGTTGTCAGCAGTAGCTTGGAGCTAGTTAACACCTTTAGTCACACAAGAAGTTTGCAGTATTCTGGTCCATGTACCTTCAAGCTAGATGAAATGATAACTGTTGGGAGAAGGAACGAACATTCATTTTAAACTGAATGTTTAAAAACCAAACTTTTACAGTACCAGCACTGTAACACAAGGAACAGGGAAGGAAGTGGTCACTCCAAAGCTCAGCACCAGTTACTGAGCACTGAAGCAATCTTGTCCAAGGATCAAATTAAATCCTCTGTCCAAGGTCAAAAATTCCTGAGAAGGCAGCAGATGGAGAACCTCCAGTCTCCCTCTCCAAAGGGAACAAGTCACACATAAGCAGCAGCCTCCTTTGGTGTGCACATATACACTTGCTCCTGCTATAAGCGAGCAACCCATTTTCAGCATATGATTTGCCCCAAAACTTAAATTCAAGACAACCTTTGCCAGCTGAACACACACACAGTACAATTCTGAGGATTTCAGAGCTACTCAGAAATCCTCGTCTACACAAGAGGGAAACACAGTGAACCTCACAAGTAAAGGAGCAGACCTTTACAAGAAGCAATGAGCAAACAGCTCTGGAGGCAGACGTCAGCAGCGATACTGTGAAGGTCACTCAGCACACTGTATAACTGACTCCAGCACATTCAAACAAAAACCATCAGTTTTGTTCCCTGTGCACTTCATGATGGTCAGGGGTAGTCTGCCTTGTGTTGACATGATACCGAGATCCCAAATGACTGAAGGGAGACCAAACTGAACAGGGTTAAGTCCTCACAAACAACAAAATGAATGACTACTGTGGGAACTGGGGAGAGAAAGCAGAGGCAGGATTGAAGACACACAGTTCATCTTCCTGCTGTTTCTGGTGAATTTGTATCTACTTGTCACTGCTGAAAAACCCCTCTTTAGGTATTTGGATGCAAGGCTGCTGGATTGTCTGCTCTGAATCAGCCTTAAAGGTAAACTAGGAGGACAGACAGAAACGGTTTGGCTTGAGCTGCTCAAGCAGTGACATCTCTCATACATACCTATGGATGAGGTTGGTCAGAGGCTCAATCAATTTCTTCCCCAGCCTAGGTTCTAATGGAGTAAGAGCACCAAACTATTAAAAAAAGTGCAGACAAGAAAGTGATTTAATAGCTGTTTTTAAGCAGTATAAAAAGCATGATTTCAAGTGCAGCTCATTATATTTAAACCAAGCTATACCGAAATGCTTTTCCCTCTTGGGTTATGTTAAACATTAGAAGATATTCCTGGTTTCTTTGTATTTGGATTTCATGGCAACTACACCTCCAAGCAAGAAATCTGTTTTTGCACCTGAGGTGTTTCAGTGAGAGCCCCAATCCTGCAAACACCACTCAAGAATACTTGCCAGTTTTATGATTTTAATGAGAACCCAATTATTGGTAGAGGACGTCATCAACTTGAAGAAGAGGGGAGCAAGGGAAAGGTAGTTCTTGGGATTGCGTCGAGCCAGCTCACAAATAACATTTACTGCAGCAGACTGAACACCTGGGAAAGAGGTGGGAAAAGCAGAAATCTCATCAACACCTTCACTGTAACTGAAGCTTCTAGTGCAGAACCCTCAGAATGAGGGCAGCTGAAGATCCAAGAGGAATGGATCAGCCTCATTACCTCTCCCTAACAAAACCCCAACCCCTCAAGTATAGCCAAGTAAGTAAGTTTAGCCAAGGTAAGTAACAAACTATTAAATAGCTTTGTTCCAGAAAAAGTTAATCCACTAATACAGCTTCAACAGCTTCAAGTTCGAAGTAATAATTTTGAAGGCCTTTTAAAGAATGGATATTTAATAAGGCAACATCTGTCAAAACTCTGTGTGCTTATCTACCCATTAAACAGGCCAACCAGCACCCAAAAGATGATTACAGCATTTCCCATGTATTCTTCTCTCCCTAAGTTCCAAAAGCAGACCTATGTACATGCTTTGGAGCAGAACTAATTCCCTAAAACGCACTCACCAGGATCTGGATCTTCAAGTTTCTCTTTAAGGCGAGGAAATGCAGGACGGAGGGACTCTGGGTATTTCAGAAACACTTTGTACATGATTAACACTGCCTTCTTCCTGATGTAAGGCTTTGTATGAGACATCTGTTCAGGAAACAATTGCAGTCAGGCTCTTAAGCAAATCTGTGTTTCCAGTTCTGCTCAAGGTCCTTATGTCCACTCTACTCTCTCAAAGAGACTCAACTACTTTCTGAGCTCAGAGCAAAACAGTGTCAGTTATCACTAGAAATAACAGCAATATTTGAAGTAATCCTCTTGAGCTAACTAAGATTTGTAAAGGCAAAGCATCAAGATTTTACATGGAACAAGTCTAAATTTAACAGCTATTTACCAGATTTGAACTATTTCACAATCTTTAATGACAGGAAAAAGTGATTTCAACTTTATCAACTCACCAGCGTCATGATGTCATTTGCCAAGTCCCTGGCAAGATCTGGAGTAACAAAACATGACAAGCCAGTCAGTGCAACTCCAGTATCATACTGGTTAGGGCTACTCAGATCCTAGAAAAGGAAAAACAGGCTCAAAAATTTAAGATCACACAGGATGCTGAGCAACAATTTTCTCAGTCCAGTGTTGTTCACCCAATACACATGAAGCAGAGCTCTACTTCACAGGAGGATTTATGTCAACTCTTAACAGGAATGGCCTCCAACACCTCTAATATGCAGCCAGCCTGGGCTTAATAATGGGCATAATTAATCCTAGTTAAACAACAGCTGGATACTGCAGCATTAGAGCAATTACAGACACCTTCCTCTGGTGGTATTTCAGGATGGGAAACTCTTGACATAACCATGAACATCTTTAAAGTCCTAAAAACCTGGTATTAAATACAAACCCTGCCAGGTCAAAGCCCAACTGCCATCAGCTTGTTGAACGCTTCACAGTGAGTGAATAGCTTCATCTATTAGAGAAATGATGATTACTTCCCTTCCAAGCTGCTGGCAGCACCATCCATAAAGGCACAACAGAAGCTGGGTGGGAGATACATTTCACTGGTCAAGTCTCCTTGAGCTTATTTGTACCCTGCATACTCCTACATTGTGTTTCAGGTATTTCTAAGCTTCAGGCTCTTAACAATATTAATGTTCATATCTGACTGTGTTCAAGTATCAACCCAGGTTCGTGTGTACATGGAGGCTGCTTTAGGAAAGTTATGCAGGGTCAGGCCTTCAGGATTCTCTGCCATTTGCACCCTATTATAAAACCTTTTGCAGGTGGTAGGAAATCAGACCCTACTGTAAGAATAATGAAATCTGCTTCTTCAGGAGCAACAAAACTGCAGTTCATTCCAGCTTTAACAGATTTTGAGACCTGATAAGCCCTTAAAATACGAAGTTGCTAGACCAATGAAACTTGAAAAAGCATAAAGATGCTTTTAAGTAAAAACGCAAGGCACAAAAGGAAGGAGTAGCCCAGTAAGTGACTGAAATTCAGTATAATAGTCTCCACAATAAAGAAAATGGTCGGACATCATTAAAGATATGCACTTTTCAGAGCAGAATGGCTTAAAAGATAAAGGCAAAAGCACCGGTTATTTAGGAAAGATACAGGATGACACCCTACTGATCTTTTTTAAGCAAGTGCAAGATATTCTAACTACCTAAATGGTAAAAATACAAGCACACCTTGTACTGGATCAGTCAAGTTTTAAAGTGGTGATACTTTAGAAAATTAAACTTAAGAGCTTTGAAAATAGATCTGTAATCTGAAGCGCAGGAAAAAAGAATGCTGCAACCCAATAACTCAGGAAGAATCCAAGTCACAAAGCTCTATGAGAATGAATATAACACACTTGGGTACACGAATACAGAATACAACTTTACATACACTCTTGACTTCTACAGACAATTACACCAGAAGTATCAAAAGCTTATTACCAGAAGAAAACAGACCCTCACAGATAGAAAATCTGTGGAGCAAGATGACTGTTCATTTTATTTAAGGAATTTTTCTGATCCACTACATTCTTTTAAGAGCTGCCTAAGAGCTTGATAATAGCACCAAAAGTTCTCACTGTCATCGTGTTGAATGAACAGAGAGCTGGTGTGAGACAGCACAAGTCTATGGACAGCTTTGAAGCTGTTTCATTAACCCTTCAGCTTATGGAACAAGAGCAGATTTAACTCAAGTGAACAGAATTCTACTCAAACACCTTTATATTCCTAGGAGAGAAATTACAGATGTGAAAACACAACCAGGGAGACAATGCAGGACAAAAATAAGGACTGAAGTAAAAAGCTCACCTTTCGGATCTGATTCGTAGTCAACATGATGACATCAGTCCCTTCATGAAAGCACTGAGAGGCCGCGAGGTAACCGATGCGCTGCAAAAGGCAAAGAGGAAAAGCAACATCTG
This sequence comes from Pezoporus occidentalis, assembly GCF_034315485.1. Lineage (NCBI taxonomy): Eukaryota > Metazoa > Chordata > Aves > Psittaciformes > Psittacidae > Pezoporus > Pezoporus occidentalis. The sequence continues at coordinate 47,104 of NW_026915355.1, forward strand.
TAAAGTCAGTTTAGACAATGTTTAGATGAACAACAACTGGCAGCTTCAAAACCAGTAATAAAAAGATGAACAATTACCAGGAGGTTTGCATAACAGAAGAGGCATGACAAGGCTCTCTAGAAAAGGGGGTTTATATCAGGAAAGAATAAGCTCAGACAGGCAACATCTCCAGGGATAATACATCTATCTTAAGGATAATAAAACTAGCTTTACCTTCTCTACTCCATCCTTGGCAGTGTTCAAGGCCAGGCTGGACGAGGCCTTGGGTGATATGATTTAGCATAAGGTGTCCCTGCCCACGGCAGGGGGGTTGGAACTAGATGATCTTAAGGTCCTTTCCAACCCTAACGATTCTATGATTCTACTTTGTTACAAGATAGAGATTCAATGACCCCAAAGATGTAGAAATAAGCTAGGACTGCCAGTAGAAGGAATGGAGAACATTACATTTATTTTGTCTGCGTTCACTCCTGACTTTCAGGCACTAAAGCTCAACTGGAAACTATTCCTTAGATAGTAACATTCCACCCTGTTTGGTAAAAAAGGTCTGCAACACAAAGCATGAACAAAACTCTTCAAGAAACATTATAAAGCTCTTCCAAAATAGAATACGCCTGCTATAAGGAATCTTAGGGGGCCTTCACATAAAAATAGCCCATTTCTTCATGAAAGATATATAGGTATTGCCAGACATCTGGCAGAAAAAACCTAGCCAAGCAGGGCAAGTATTACCCATGTACTAGAAACAAAGCCAGTTGCTTCCCTTCCATACTGAAGAAAGCAAACCAAAAGATGACATCCTAACACATTCAAACACAGCTTGGCTGGTACAGCTGTAGCTACACAGCGAACTCACTTTGAATGTAAACTTTGATGCACTCATGACTTCAATGATGTTGAAAGCAGCCCAACTGATGTCGTAGCCCAGCATCTGTAACTGTGAGCAGAGAAACAAAGATAACAGCCTTCTGAAATAAGAGAGTCAAGAAAATAGGTCAAGACACCTCACAAAAGTGAAGATGTAACATGAGTCCAAAAATAACACTACAAGATTTCTCAAGCTCATGTGGAATGTTACAGTCTACACCACTCACAGTAAGGGAAACAAGCCTTGATGTTCCAGACACAAGATTTAAGCAGTTTGCATTAATTCCTGGTAACACAGTGATATGAACATCAGGGGAAAAGGGTTCTTTCCAGGATTGTTTTCTTTTAACTAAAACCCAGAACAGAAGTACAAAAGTAATTCTTTAACAGTTTTTTTCTCCTGGACAAAGGATGGCATAAAGAGAAACAACCAGTTCTGAGAGCTCAGGCAACTATTTGACAAGAAACAATCCAGCTGAAAACAACTTCTGAAAATTGGGTTAGTTTTAAATCAGAGCAGCTTCTTGAGCTAACTCAACAAAATACAACTGCACCAATCCTAGTGCCAGCACAATGAAGGATGGGAATGCACAGCCTCTGCTGTCAGGCACATGTGGGAGCATCTTCACCTGCACCAGTCTGAGAAGAGCAGGCATCAAGACCAGAGACTGGCTCCCAGTCAGCAATACAAAACCAAAGATGGGATCACAGCAAACCCAAGACAGGCACTTACGTATGTAAGCTTGCAGACTGCATTTGCTTTCACTGCAATGTTATCCTGCTTGAGCTCCTGCTTGATCTCATCGATGCACTGGGAGATGTATTTTGCCTGAGGAAAAACAAACAAAAATTTGTGCTCATTTACCAGTTTTAGAGACTTGCAGCATGTTTGTGGGGAGAAGCAGCAGAACTCATCATGTGCAAAGTGCCAGATCTCACACACACTACTGACTGATGAAACTCATTACCAAGAAACATCACAATTCTATTACAAAAACAAAAGCACACTGAGATATTTCTTCAATGGTTTCCTGTCTCCATCAGAATTACACTGTTGAGTCCACAAGTCGATTTCCAAAGATTTGTTCCATCATGTACTATGGGGTCTGAACAAAACCCTAAGTTCCACCATCCCTGGAACACACACTGGTCACTCCCCTCAATGGGAAGACAGAGATCACTGCGAGTCTAGAATAAAAACTATGTCAAACACTATTAATAGCCCACAAATTTAAGGTGACTGATGAAAATACACTCTACAAGTTACACTTTTTTTGGGGGCACACTGTATTTGGATGGCACTGCAGACATACCCCACAACAGTCAGACTCATAGACACTGAACAAACGATGTATACAACATGCAACTGATCTACAAATACACTGTACCTCACCTTGAATATTTTATGGCCACAGAGGAGCATGCTGGAACAGTGTCACCAAATCCTTCCCCACTGTATCTCATTGCCACATCTTGGTCAGCAAGGTCAGCACTGGTTCGCAGTGCCGAACACTAACAAGCAGGTTCTTTATGTCCATAACCAGAAAGCATAATTATCATTTCCCATAGTATCTATTCTCAAACTGTATAATATTAGCTTAAGTTTCCTGGTGACCCCTTAGAAGTTGAATGTAAAACACTGTGTGACCAGGATGAGAAAAAAAACCCAAACCATAAAACCCCAGAAAACAGAAAAGTTCAGTAACACCCAGTCCAGCACAGCTGAACACAAGCTCTGAGTCAGCAGCCACACTCATTGCCCCCAGCAGCCTGCAGGCAAACCCTTCCCTACCAGCGAGCCTGACACAGAATCCCAGAGTGGTCTGGTTTGGAAAGGACCTTAAAGCTTCTCCAGCTCCAACCCCTGTTACGGGCAGGGACCCCTTCCACTGGAGCAGCTTGCTCCAAGCCCCTGTGTCCAACCTGGCCTTGAACACTGCCAGGGATGAAGCATTAACCACTTCTTTGGGCAACCTGTTCCAGGGATTTTGAAGAGCAGAAAGAAGTCCTTCCAAAGCAGCTGTACTTCAAAGCCTAAAAGGCTACAAGGAATGAAAGACTCTTCTATATATAGAAAGCTTTAAAGGATCAGCAGGTATTAACTTTTTGTTAATCTCTCTAGAGTAGCACTGCCAAGAATGAGCAATATGAAGAAAACTGATCTATTTAATCTAACACTGAAATCTGAAACCCAACCACCCCAACCAGATTCACTGCTACATTAACCATCTACATAAATACGAAAGAAACAAGTAGGTGCGTGTGGATCTTTGGTGAAGCTCTTCCCTGTGGCATCACTGACCTCTGCAAAGCCCTGGACATGGGCTGCACCGAAGCGTTCTCACCCCATGCTGCAGCCTGCAAGCTGCTCACCAGAGCCAGACTGGACACTGAACGGAAGAACAACCACTTCACTTAATGAACAAGACATGGCAGTCACTCAGCAAGTCACTCAGTATTTGGACAGAAACCAAACCAACACCATTTAAATACTGAAACAGAACAAAACGTGGGTATCTTGTAGTTCCCAGCATTGATTTACTAATAGTTGTTGCATAAATCCTTCAAATACAGCTATTTCTTCGTGTGGTAATTAAAAATAAATATTTCCCAGTATATAACTGACTCAGTTCTTCCTTAAATGCTTTTGAGATCCCATGAAGAAAGGAATGCAAAAGGAAAATACTTCACAGTTCAGTTATGCTCACATTATTCATTACAGAATCAACTATGCTGGAAAAGACCATCAGTATATTTCTTAACTACCAATTCCTCATTAATTCTGACAGTGTTATCTGAAGTCCTGCCAGGAGCCTACTCCACTGCTCCTACGTTTTGGCCAGTCACAATATTCACAGACCTCTGGACATCCCCCAGGCAGACTGCTCTGAGCAAGCAAGGCCGCCCTTAGGGCAGCCTTTCACTCCCAGGGCAGCCAGAAGCAGCAGAGCCATTAGAGGGATGAAGACCCTCCTCAACAGGATGGCAGTGCAGGCAAAGCTGTGAGACTGTAGTCAGAAGCTGAAGGGCAATATGATAACATGGGAATTGCTGAGAGGAGCTCTTTTATTCCTGAGAGGCTGCCAAGTGGGAAAGGAGCCGTTCCCAACACAGAGGAAAAGGCTCCTTGATGAAACACTCGGGTGTTTGTTTTCTCTCACATACTCTGCAGAAGAAGGAAGATGACAGGAACACACTCAGAGCAGCATAGCTAAACCCATGCAGATGCGAGCACTGATAACAAAGCAAACTGGGAATACAGCACAAAGTCAGAAGTGTCATTTCTTAATGGTTCCACCAAGCAGTACAGTATGCATGTTATGTCCATTAACAAAATACACAGGCTAATTCTTAAAATAAGTCCAAATTCCTCAAGAATTCCAAGACCTCACCTAGAAACTATGTGCAATCGAGTGAGTGCGAGTAGCTGAAATAAGAAGGAAGGCATCACAAATCAAAGTCACAATCCTTTGAAACAGAGGAAGGGAAAAGTGGGTCACAATTTATGGAATGGGCTGCTGTTGATTTGAGATTCAAACCTGTCACTTACTGCAACTGCAAAGAACTCCCCACCCAGATAAGACAGCAAAGTGTCAGTGAACATTAGTCCCTATTTCTCTTGCACTTTCAGGGTTAAATATAGCGTATTAAGGATGACCAACAGTGAACACCACAAGGAGCAAGATATGATCTGATATAAATGTGTAACTACCCCATTCTAAACCAGAAAAGGTTTGGAATAAGTAGAACATAAATACAAATAACTGAAATAAGCACAAAATATGACACTTGTTTTAAGCAATGCAGGATTTATCATTTTTGTTGGACTGAGCCAAGCTCCATGAAATCATGTTGAGCACAAGCACATGATGGATCTCACATGGGTAAGATGCCACTGTTCCAAGTGAAGTGTTCCAGCAACTGCCCTTCCCTTCTTTTCCTTTCTTTTTTTCCAAAGAATCTCAAGAAATGCTCAATGCAAAAAGCACTTACACCACAGACACCTTGTGGGGGTTTGTGCTTCAAGCATAAGATCCTGTTACAAGCGCAGCACAGATCAGCTGCCACCTCCTAACTTAGGAAGGAGGATGGAAAGAAATCCGTCTCTCTTGCCAGGCTTCTATCAAGCCCCACCTCCAAAAGCAGTACTTCACATCAACAAATGCCACTGACCTAGTCCAATAGAATTTGTACACCTAGAATTGACTTCAGTACCTGGAACACCAGCATCATGCCATGTCAGCACATTGTAAGTCAACTGAAGTAACAAGAGCATAAATGCACTGTTTGCTCTTAACACTTCCGAGCAAAAACATGCTGCTTTCCTCGGACAGTGTTAGAGAAAAGCATAGGAGCTGGTAACTTCTGTCATACATATCTAAAAATATTATTTAAATACCATAGAAAGGGCTATTTAAGGTAACAGGATCCTTTGTTAAGGGTACCCCATGACTGGATAGAAAGAGAATTGCACAGCACGTACTCCCACACCGTAGTGATCTCCCAGCCACCTTAACTAAAACCATAAAGCAAGTGAAGCAGGTAAGCATATAACAGGGTATAAGCAGGGACTAAGAAACTGCACAGCATTCATTTCAGCAGGTTTGCAGCAGCCAAAATAAAAGGGTGCAGAGGGTAGTCAGATACAATAAGGAACCCAGAAAACGTTACAACTTGAAAGGCATTATGAAAAAGCCAAGCTTATCTTTCACTCAGCTGTTGAGAAACAGCACTGCTATAGATGTTTTAATGTGTCTCTGCTTGCCTGGGTACCAAACCCAGCTCTCCAGGGATTTAGTCACTCATTTTGTAGGTAGGCTTAAGATCCCAGACTAATGCACTGTTCTCATCAGAGATAAACACTGGAGGCATGAAGGTAAACTATTGCCACTTCATTTGCAGCAATATATATATAAATATATATATAAATAATACAGTCTTCACCTGTATTATTTATCAGAACCATGATTCATTACCCACTGCCCCATCCAAGCCAAAGGAGACTCCTCTCACCAAATGACACTGCTGAAGGAATGTGGAAAATCAATGTACACTTTCTTTTCTGACTGTTCCCTGAAGTTACAGATACCAACAGGAACTCGGTCTGATGCTGCCTATAAGCCTATGAACACCTCTGAACCTCATTTTAACAATTCACAGAGATGCAATGCAAGGAGCGTGCACCTTCCAGTTTCAGATCAGACACAAACTAGCCCCAAACAAACCACCACAGCACCATAAGGCACTGTAGGAGACTTCACAGGACCCCGAACAGCTGAAATACTCACACAAAGCACCTACGCTGCAAGCCACAGCACAGCTACGCAGCAAAAAAGTGGGTATTAGGTAGCAAACCCCAAAGAGTCCAGCAGAACCCAGCAAGCAGGTATCATCAGCAAGGGTCTACAGATGGCCTTTAGTATCTCCAGTCTGATCAGTTCCTGAATATAAATACTCCACTGTGATCACAGTATTTGTTAATTTAATTGCATGGCAATTAAACAATCCTCAGGGGCTTGTGCTATCTAAATGATCTCTGAGCAGACAACTTTTAAGACCAGAAAGACGTGTCACATCCCTGCAAACACAAGATGTACTCAAATTCATTTTACTATTACTATGCAAAAAGCTCTGCAAGTACTTTTACAGTAGATACTGGGTAATTTAGATTAGACCTTAGGCAGAAGCTCTTCCCTGTGAGGGTGCTGAGGCGCTGGCACAGGGTGCCCAGAGAAGCTGTGGCTGCCCCATCCCTGGCAGTGTTCAAGGCCAGGTTGGACACAGGGGCTTGGAGCAAGCTGCTTCAGTGGAAGGGGGCCCTGCCCGTGGCAGGGGGTGGAGCTGGAGGAGCTTTAAGGTCCCTTCCAACCCAAACCAGGCTGGGATTCCATGATTTTTCAATTTCTCAGTTCCAGGCATATTTCTGTGCCGAGTCCCAGGCTTTGATAAAGGCAGACTCTGTTACAAGCATGCGGTTTCGCTGCATGTGTAAGGAAACAGTCACATCCTTCTAAGGAACTCAAGAAGCTGTTGTTTCCAAGACTCAGCTGACTGGAACTATAGTTCAGAGGGAAACATCCCAAAAGAAGATGCTTGACAACCTATGAATACCATGCCAAAACATACCACTGAAAACATTTCAATGATGCACCCCTCATTTACACAAAGCTACGAGCTCTTGTCAGTTATGGAAAGGTAGGAAGGACAACAAAGAAAGAGTTGTTTCATGGTCATCACTGACTTCTTAAATTCAGTACCAAATCTTGGTGTAATTAGGATAAATTTGTTCACCTACTCCCTGCTGTATAATCATACTTCTCACTCTAACCAAACTTGCATTTCTCAAAGCTGAAGCTTACTCACACTGTGATAACTGGAGGTGATAGGAGTTTATGAATCCTGAATTTGCCAAGAGGAACTGAGCCCACTGAAAGAAATCTTCAGCATACCCACACTGATGCCTACTTCCCTTTACACACCTTCACTGCACACATCTCAGTGAAAGCTGACAGGTTTGAACATCTACCTCATAAAAGAAAGAATAATAATAAAGGAACAGGTAATATAAAACCTAGCACTCAACTACGAGGTCTCCAGACTCCGTTTGATGAGCCCACAGTCAGTGACTCGGAGGTAACTGGTATGAACCAAACATGTTCAGGAAGGAATGGGAAGATTCGGTTCATGAACAATTGGCTACGAGACTGGTGCTACAGGCAGGGCTTTGGATTCTTTGATAATGGCTGGTTTTATAGGGCACCAGTCTGGACAATGTCAAGTGAGAAAGGTTTGTCTCACAGAGGCAAAAGGATACTGGGGCACGAATTAGCAGGGCTCATTTGGAGAGCTTTAAACTAGATTCGAAGGGGGATGGGGTTGTTGCTGGGCTTGCCCCAGTGGGGCAGCGCTCCAGAATTAATGAAGACTGGGAGGCCTCCTATAATCCTAGGGTGAAATCGGTGTGCTCAGCTCGCTCCCTGAAATGTCTGTACACCAATGCGCGCAGCATGGGAAATAAACAGGAGGAGTTGGAAACCTGTGTTAAGTCAGGAGACTATGATCTGGTGGCAATTACAGAGACGTGGTGGGACAGCTCACATGACTGGAATATAGTCATGGAGGGCTATGTCCTTTTTAGGAAAGACAGGCCAGCCAGGAAGGGTGGTGGGGTTGCTCTTTATGTGCGGGAGGAACTACAATGCACCGAGTTCTGTCTGAGGACAGATGATGAGCGAGTTGAGAGTCTGTGGGTGAGAATTAAGGGGCAGGCTGGCAGGGGCGATACTGTTGTAGGTGTCTGTTACAGACCCCCAGATCAGGGTGAGGAAGTTGACGAGGCCTTCTACAGGCAGCTGAGAGCAGCCTCACAGTCACAGGCCGTGGTCGTCATGGGGGATTTTAACTTCCCTGATGTTTGCTGGAAGGACCACTCGGCAACCCAGCCGCAGTCCAGGAGGTTCCTCCAGTGTGTGGATGATAACTTCCTCCTGCAAATGGTGGATGAGCCGACCAGGAGAGGAGCGCTGCTGGATCTCATCCTCACTAACAAGGAGGGTCTGGTTGAAGCAGTAAGGGTAGAGGGCTGCCTTGGTTGCAGCGACCACGAGATGGTGAAGTTCAGGATCTTGTGTGGTAGGACTAGTAGAATACCAAGTAGAATTGCAACCCTGGACTTTAGCAGGGCAAACTTTGGCCTTTTCAAGCAATTGCTAGGGGAAATCCCATGGGCAAGGCTGCTTGAAGGAAAAGGGGCCCAAGATAGTTGGTTGACATTCAAGGATTGCTTTTTCCGTGCTCAAGATCGGAGCATCCCAACACGTAGGAAGTCAAGGAAGAGGGCCAAGAGACCTGTGTGGCTAAATAGGGAATTGCTGGGTATGCTCAAGTGGAAGAGGAGAGTTTACAGGTCATGGAAGGAGGGGCTGGCCACTTGGGAGGAATATAAGGCTGCTGCTAGGGGATGTAGGAAGGCAGCTAGGAGGACTAAGGCTTCCTTAGAATTAAACCTGGCAAGAAGGGTCAAGGACAGCAAAAAGAGCTTTTTCAAGTACATGGCAGACAAAACTAACACCAGAGGCAATGTAGGCCCACTGATGAACGGGATGGGTGCCCTGGTGACAGAAGATGCAGAGATGGCAGAGTTACTGAATGCCTTCTTTGTCTCTGTCTACTCTGCTGCAGGCAGTCCTGAAGAGCCCTGTACCCCGGAGACCTTAGATGAAGTCAGGTCGACGGAGCGACTTGCCTTAGTCGATGAGGAATGGGTTAGAGATCAGTTGAGCAATCTGGACGTCCATAAATCCATGGGTCCAGATGGGATGCACCCGCGGGTGCTGAGGGAACTGGCGGAAGTCATTGCTAGACCACTCGCCATCATCTTTACCAAGTCCTGGGAAACGGGAGAGGTGCCTGAGGACTGGAGGAAGGCAAATGTCACTCCGGTCTTCAAAAAGGGCAAGAAGGAGGACCCGGGTAACTATAGACCGGTCAGCCTCACCTCCATCCCTGGGAAAGTGATGGAACACCTTGTCCTTGGTGCCATCTTAAAGCATATCAAGGATAAGAGGGTTATGAGGGGCAGTCAACATGGCTTCACCAGGGGGAAATCATGTTTGACCAATCTCTTAGCCTTTTACGAGGAAATAACACGGTGGATGGATGATGGCAGAGCGGTGGATGTGGTCTACCTTGACTTCAGCAAAGCCTTTGACACAGTCTCCCACAGCATCCTCACGGCTAAATTGAGGAAGTGTGGACTGGATGACCAGGTAGTGAGGTGGACTGCGAACTGGCTGAAGGAGAGAAGCCAGAGAGTTGTAGTCTATGGGGCTGAGTCTAGTTGGAGGCCTGTAACTAGTGGAGTGCCTCAAGGGTCAGTACTGGGACCAGTATTATTTAATATATTCATCAATGATTTAGATGAGGGAATTGAGTGTACTATCAGCAAGTTTGCTGATGACACTAAGCTGGGAGGAGTGGCTGACACGCCAGAAGGCTGTGCTGCCATCCAGCGAGACCTGGACAGGCTGGAGAGTTGGGCAGGGAATAACTGGATGAAATATAACAAGGGAAAGTGTAGGGTCCTGCATCTGGGCAGGAACAACCCCAGGTTCCAGTATAGGTTGGGGAACGACCTGCTAGAGAGCAGTGTAGGGGAGAGGGACCTGGGGGTCCTAGTGGACGACAGGATGACCATGAGCCAACACTGTGCCCTTGTGGCTAAGAAGGCCAATGGCATCCTGGGATGTATTAGAAGGGCGGTGGTTAGTAGGTCGAGAGAGGTCCTCCTTCCCCTCTACTCTGCCCTGGTGAGACCCCATCTGGAATATTGTGTCCAGTTCTGGGCCCCTCAGTTCAAGAAGGACAGGGAGCTGCTGGAGAGAGTCCAGCGCAGGGCAACCAAGATGATTAAGGGAGTGGAGCATCTCCCTTATGAGGAAAGACTGAGGGAGCTGGGTCTTTATAGTTTAGAGAAGAGGAGACTGAGGGGTGACCTTATAAGTGTCTATAAATATATAAAGGGGGAGTGTCACGAGGATGGAGCCAGGCTCTACTCAGTGGCAAACAATGATAGGACAAGGGGTAATGGGTGCAAACTGGAACACAAGAGGTTCCACTTAAACTTGAGAAGGAACTTCTTCTCAGTGAGGGTGACGGAACACTGGAACAGGCTGCCCAGGGAGGTTGTGGAGTCTCCTTCCCTGGAGACATTCAAAGCCCGCCTGGACACATTCCTGTGTAACGTTATCTAGGTGTTCCTGCTCTGGCAGGGGGATTGGACTAGATGATCTTTTGAGGTCCCTTCCAATCTCCAGCATACTGTGATACTGTGATACTGTGATGTTTTCATGCCCAGTTACATGTCAGGATTCAACAGGACTCAGAAGTATTTCAGGCTTCTTGAACATATGCTTCTTATTTAAAAGCACTCAACCACCTTTTATGAGCTCCCAACACTACCTCTAACCATGTTACTTTCTGCATCTTTCAGTCAAACATCTTTATGCTTCCTGCCACCTGGATTTAAGCAGACTCCCCTTTAGGTAACGACGCATTTCATTTTTCAGCATGAATGATCAGGCTTTTTAATAACCTAAGGAACACAAATGCTTCTTTGTAACTTGTCTCATGACTCGGTCTTTCTGATGTATGTCCTTCAATGCTTCCCTCACTGCTCTTCACATTGGTAGCATGTCCCATTTCTGGTGCAAAGACTTTTAAGTGAGAAACCTAAAGGTACTCTTTGTACACCACACATATTCACTAACCTACATCACAGAGGAAAAGGTTTTTTCAGTCACTTTTGTGGACACCGACAACATTAGGGGAAATCACACAAAACCCTATTTTACATGCTTCACACTGGGACAAAGACCAGCATCAAAAAGCATCGAACAACTCTCTGAAGATGACCACAGAACAGAAAGGTCATCAGTATCTTTGTTCTACTTTGATTTCTCTGGCTGTTCTTCCACCAGCCTCACAAAAGGTGCAGTGAATGGGCACTCCATTTCTTAGGAGGAGGTACCAGAAAGCTCTTCCTCTCCCCCAGACCTGCCTTACCCATGAGAGAAAGCAATCCGTCTGGAGCCCTTCAAACCCTCAGAAAATGCAGCTACAAAACAATTCAGACTGGGAACAAAGCATTAGCCCCACTTGTGACACAGCCAATTAAGTAATGTTTAACACAGGAGAAAGCAAGAAGCTAATGAAAGGCAGCACTAATGCAAAGCCGCAGCTGCAATCTGCTTCTAATCATACAAGAAAATGCCCACGTCTTGGCTCATGCTCATGGCTCCAGGCCCTTCATTTTCTGTGACACAGCAGGTAAGGCAGGGACACTGTACCTGCAACCTTGGAGGCCAGTACTATTGTGCTTTTCTACCCACTGGTGTGAGGTCCTCATCCAACCCTCCTTGTGTATTGTTTCTATATCCGACTTTGCCTTTTGCAGTGATTCACACGCTCAAAGAATTAACAATAGCAACTCCAGAGCCACTTGAAAGTGGGTGGAATAATGAGCTCCCTTCAAAGATATTAACACACATATGACAAGCAGTAACTGATCAAGCAGCAGTGGCTTAAAGAGCTGTCTCTCATCAATGAGCCGCACGCTGCTTATCAGTTGGGCTGGATTTTCACTCTTGGGCACCAACAAGCTTTTTAGCATTCCTCAAAATTCCCTTATTACGTTTCATTCCATGTCCTTTACCATTAGATACCAATACCACAACAGTGGCTCGAGGCCAAACCCTCAGAAGGCCAAGGCATTAGATGGTCTTTAGCCTCATATCATGACAGGCTGTACCCAAAAGGCTTTTGTGACCTTAAAAGATTCCTCAAAACTCCTTATGTCATCATTTCATCTGAAAACAGCTCAGAGAAGTAGCTGGAATGTGTGCCGTGGAGCACAGCAGCACTTTCTTTAGGGGAAAAGTGTTTTCAGCAAGACGAGTGCACTGTCCTGAGGTGACAGTTGCTAAGAAGCGAGGACACGCTGCCAATTTGGTAAGACCAGTCTCTGGGCAGTGAAAGCCATATTTCACAGCATGGACATGCAACATGCCTCTTATTTAGCATGATACTAGTAACTGAAAGTAATCCTTATTTTTTCCAAACCAGAAACACCGACTGCTCTTTTCGTTACTCTACCTTGCTTCTGCACAAAGCAGGCATGAGATACTTACCACCAAACACTTCACACAAGAAGATGTGGACTTTTTAATGTCCTTTTTCCTGAGAGTATTGATTACCAAAAGCATGAAGGGCTAATCCTGTGGCACACACCAGCACATTCTCTGGCTGAAGAGGGAGGCAATTTTCTCAAGTTATGAGAAGAGCACAGACATTTCGCACAGGATGTTATTTAACCCCTTCTTCCTCCTTAAGTGTCCTCCAGTAAATCAAAGACACTTGAAACACAGCGGATCTGAACAGGACAAAGCACCACTCATTTAACATCTCTGTTTCTGTATTTTATCATGTCAGTTTTCTGAAGGAACCTCTCACCACAGCATCTGACAGCAGCTTCCTTGTTGGGAACAACAAACTTCTTAACTGCAAATGAAAGAGCCAAGTAACATCAAAGGATTACCCCTTCCTTTACTTCACATTCAGGAGAACATCTCTAAATAGAAATCATTTCTCAGTTTGGAATATCTTGGAAAAAAAATCCATTATACTTTTAACAGCCTATGGTACAAGCCATTCCCCTCCTGTGTAGCAGATCCATAAAAAGTAGCTCCAAAGTGGGGAAAAGTTACGCCATAGAGTACAAACCCACCTCATAACAGGTAAAAGGCTTACCAGTTTCATTAGCAAAAGGATTCATGCTCCAAATGAAAGAGAGAGAATGAGATAGTAGAAGTGAAGGTCAGGGGAGAACCTAATAGGATCACGTCTTCCTTGCAGGTTTGGCTCTCCCTCAAACTTTGAATTGGCACTGGGAAGCACCACAGGGATTAAAGCATCTGTACAGAGTGCTGGAAAGTAAACACGACACGTCAAACCAGGAAAAGATCTAACGCTGGTGTGCTACCTCATTCCTTCCACACTAGTATTTACTTTGCAGAAGGATGAGGCAGCTCCAATTTTCCCCAGAAGACTGGAAAACGGACAGAGTATGTCTGCACAGGAAAGTGATTGTGTTAACCAGCTCCTGTCCTTACCTCCCACACTACAGAAGGCCATAATTTCAGTTTCAGTGTTTTAAACTCAAAATAAATGGGTCAGCTTTGGATACAGTGCAGAAACTAAAAGCCAAGTGGTCTCCAACAGGTAATTAAGCACTCTGGAAGAAGAATGTGAACTAGAGTGCCAGGCAGCCTCCTATAGCCCCTCAGTTCTCAGTGAGCTGAGGAGGACACTCAGAGCTGTGGTGCTCCATTCACTTCACAACCAGCCTTGGGGTGTGCACGTAAGAGTCCCAACAATTTAGGGTGAACATATACCCAGCAAGGGAGAATGCAGCAGGCCTGTCAAAAAGCTGTATTGAGAAACCCAATGGGTGACAACCATTTGGCACATCCTGCACTGCACACACATCCTTGATGTGCCAGTGAAATAGCAGCTACACTGGTTTGTGATGCTACCTGAGCAGGAATTGGGAAAGGAATAAGTCTTACTGTCTTCTACCTACCAGGAGAGACTGCCCAGAAAGAGGAGGGGGAAAAAAGCAATGGCAGAACATCCACATGATTGAATTCCAAACAAGAACCAACATATACAACAGAAATTAACATTCTGGATAACTAAATCAGAAGTCAAAGCAATGATCATGCCTTCATTTCTTTCCATGTCATTTTAACAACATCCTTTCCAGAGACACCTCTTTCATACAGTACCGCTGCTGAGCTGAGACCAACAGCCAGTATCCTCACCGCTAAAGCATGCTGCTGATTGCTTTAAACAAATTTGCTCTTCTGAATAGGCCAGAACGGCTGTCTGAAGCTTAAACACTCATCCTGAGACCCCCAAATGTAGAACAACTGCAGGATTAGAGCAACACATAATAAATACAATGAACAACGGAAGCACTGCAGGAAAAGAAGGAAGAATTTTTGCAGCTACTTCCTCTAGAACACCATTCCGATTTCATAATATCCCTTGAAAAATCAGTAAATGTCCATGACCACTGACTGGGAAGCACTGAATCAACACCCAGCACCTTAGCAGAAGGTCTGGAGCCCTCTTCAGCTAGCTGAGCTAGAAAAAGGAGCAGTCCCACGCTGTCTGCAGTCACTATGTGATTTAGCAAACTCTTTGAAGGATTCTTGAACATCTCCTCACTGCAACATCTACTGATGAGCCAAACACATCCTGAAGTTCAGGTTTTAATTTCTGCTGTACACACAAGGATATAGAAAGGACCTATCCCGACAGTTACGTGCTTTAAAATCTCACAGCTTCCGTTTCAAACTAAAGAGCTACCATCGTTTAAAATACTGTCATGCTACAGTCCAACTGTTGTAATTTACACCAGCCTCTTGCAGCAAGAGGTAACACATTTGCTTTGCCCTCACTGTGTCCTAGGGAGCTTGCCTACCGGTATAACAACTTCCTTCAAATACACAGAGCTCTACTAAATAGCCTGAGGAGTATTTTTTCCTATCTCCAAAGGGGATCAAAGCCAGCACATTTTAACTATTTCTTGTCAGAAACTGAGAACAAACTTGGCATGGCTTATGCTACACAGGAACTTGCTCATCCTGACTGGGTAACAGCACTTGTGCTCTTTCTGAAGTCCTGGAAAGGGAGCTATGCAGAACAAAATTACATTAGGAATGAGAACAGTACATTCAACCCTCCTCCAAGAGGAGCAGTGCCACGAAGGCCTGGACCAGCCTGGACCTTCATCAGGGGGATGCTCAGAGGGCTGACAGCTGACAAAACATTTTCAGTCCTATGCACAAAAGAATAAAGCATATTTACTAAAAGCAGCAGGACACACAAACTGGGCCTAAGCATGCTATGGGGAAGGGCTCTGTAGAAACACTGTTCACCTGGTCCAACTTTGAGTATAAGACATTAAGTGTTCACATGAACATGCCATTTCCACCTCCCTGTGTATTCTCCCACATTTCATAGGGCACCGTTTCACAGTAGCACTATCTTCCCCTGCCACCAAATCAACACCCATAAACTTAATGTAAGTTGAAGATAATGTAATAAAAATGTAAGTTTCCTTAACAGAGGACAACGTGTTGTTCATTAAAGAGGCCTAAAAGTCATCTGAACATCCATGGGGTTTTGGAAGCTGTGCTTTGTGCTTCAGCCCAGCAGCATCAGTGATGGAGATCATAGTTTTCCAAATTAAGTGGTTTAATTTAGTTACACATTTACAACTATTTCAGATGCTTTTAACAGCTGACACCATTTGGACATTGTACTTCCATGAAGAGACATCATCGTCCACAAACGTTTTTAGGGTTTGAGCCTGTCACCAACTCCACAGCAACTCACCCTAGCAAAGCGTGACTCTTAAACCACTCATAAGCAAGCTTCTAAGGCTACAAAGATGAACGTAAATGATGCCGTTATGATTAGTGACTGTTACTTCCCAATTAACAAGTGACACTTCAGTGCCACAAGTCTCACATAACATGTTCTTGATGCCTAATTATTCCACCTATACTAATTTCCTGGTCACATGCCTCTAATACAAGAGGCAGTAACTGGCCAACACATCCAGTTGCTTTCTGCCTACATGAGCTTTCAAACAAGGAGAACACATTTTAGACACAAGGTATACAAGATGAATAATCACAACACTGAATTATGACTGAACTCAGCCTTCCTGAACGAAGGACACAGCTGACTTCAGTACCTGACTGTAGTGATACTGGAAGGAATTCCTTTGAGTTATACAGATATACCTCACAGATCCTAACACCACTGTAACACACTCAATAGGAAAGCGAGTACCAAGCACGACCCTCCCTCACCCTCCTTTTCAACTCCCTCCTTCCCTAACGTTTTCTTTTCCACCACAGACTCTCCCTTTGGGCCCACACCCCAGCGTCCTCTTCCTCCTTTTGATTCCTGCTTCCACTTTCCCCACACCATCATTCCCTTTCCGGCATGGCCGAGACAGCGGCTGCTGCTGGGCCTGGCACAGCCTCCTCCGCGGGGAGAACGGCTCCCACGGCGCCTACCGCCCCGAAGGGGCAGGAGCCCACAGCCAGCGCGCAGGGATGAGGCGGGCAGCCCAGGCCGGAGCCGAAGGCGAGCCGGCCACGGCAGGACCCGCCGAGCGAAGCCGGCAGCCGGTCCGCGGTGGGGAGGGGGGGGAGCCGGGCCCGCTCACCTCGTCCTCCTTGTGATTGCGGATCCCTCGCACCAGGTCCTGCAGGTTCTTATCAAACATGCGGTCGATGCTGCCCTTCACCATCTTCAGCGCCATGGCGGCGGCGGCGGGGCCGGGCCGCGGGGCCTGCGCTCGGAGCTGAGGGGCCGGGCCCAGCCGGGAATAAGGACGGGAGCCGCCGCGGCTCCTGCTCCAGCGAGAGCCGGGTGAGAGCAGGGCCCGGGCCGCTCACATACCGGGGGGACGCGGGGGGCACGGACGGGGCTCGCCCCCGGCGCCGCGCTCCGCTCGGCCGCACAGCGCCTGAACAAAATGGCGGCCGGTCAGCTGAGGGCTCGGCCACGCCCCCGGCCTCCGGGCCACGCCCCCCTGCCAGCTCCAGCCTCTTGCCACGCCCATTGCGTCTAGGCCCCACCCACCCGCGTCCGCCAATGACAGCACGCCAGTGCCCTAACCCCGCCCACCCGCCTGGCTCCGCCCTCTCCGGCGCGCCCGCCGGTCCCACGTGGCGGGGGAGGGAGCCGCGCGTCCCTGCCGCTGGTCCCGGGGGTACCGGAGGCAGCGCGGGCGGCAGCGGCGGGCTCCGGCCCTGTCCCCTTGTGCGGGCACCGAGCCGCGGCTGTGCAGTCACTGACAGCGGAAGGGACTCGGGACCAGGACGAGAGAGAGGATTCCCCTCTGCTGCGCTCTGGGGAGACCCCCCTGCGGTCCTGGTCCTGCTCTGGGGCAGCAGAACAAGAGGGACGTGGAACTGTTGGAGTGAGGGCGGGGGGGGCATGGAGATGCTGCGAGGGCTGGAGCAGCTCTGCTCTGGAGCCAGGCTGAGAGAGCTGGGCTGGGGCAGCCTGGAG
This sequence comes from Pezoporus occidentalis, assembly GCF_034315485.1. NCBI lineage: Eukaryota > Metazoa > Chordata > Aves > Psittaciformes > Psittacidae > Pezoporus > Pezoporus occidentalis. Next base: position 64,627 of record NW_026915355.1, read on the forward strand.
AAGAGAAGGCTCCTGAAGGGGAGACCTGAGAGCAGCTCCAGTGCCTGAAGGGGCTGCAGGGAACCTGGAGAGGGGCTTGGGACAAGGGCCTGTAGGGACAGGCCAAGGGGAATGGCTTGAACCTGCCAGAGGGGAGACTGAGATGAGCTCTTAGGCAGAAGCTCTTCCCTGGGAGGGTGCTGAGGCGCTGGCACAGGGTGCCCAGAGAAGCTGTGGCTTCCCCATCCCTGGCAGTGTTCAAGGGCAGGTTGGACACAGGGGCTTGGAGCAAGCTGCTCTAGTGGAAGGGGTCCCTGCCCGTGGCAGGGGTTGGAGCTGGAGGAGCTTTAAGGTCCCTTCCAACCCAAACCAGGCTGGGATTCTATGACGTTATCTGTACCATGAGGACTCCTATGAACATAACTGTAACCCTTTGACTTTTTCCCTTAAGAAGGGAAACCCAATGCGTAGAGGCTGATGTGTGTGGCTATTCCTGAATAAAACAAAAACAAACCCATGGGCTCTGTTCTTCTGCCAGGATCCAACAAAAACAAGCTGGAAGTCAGAGTCTGAAGACGAGAACAAAGGGGGAAAACCACTGGAAGCAAACAGAAATCCTTTTCCTTCCACCCGCTGTGCAGCAGCTCAAAGAGCCCAAGGAGATCTTGGCAATGTCACGTCTCCTTTTTGTTTGCGAGGTCCTTTCTGTTTATTCCTCTGCTTTCCCAGATGCTGGAATCCAGCTCTGGAGATGAAGGTGGGGTGGGAAAGCAGCTCCACGACATTTTCTTGTCTCCCTCATGTTCCGAGGAGCCACCCATCTGCAGTGGAACGTCACCCCCTGCGCAGACACCGATCAGGGATCATGAGAGCGTTGGGCACATGGGGAGAGGATGAGCTTGTGAAAAGCCCTGGTTTAACCCGGACCATTTCAGCAGGTCCATTAGAGCCCAGGCCCACACACAGTGATTCCATCACACTGTCCCACCATCACATTGTCCCACCATCACACTGTCACACTGTCACATTGTCCCACCATCACACTGTCCCACCATCACATTGTCCCACCATCACACTGTCCCACCGTCACACTGTCCCACCGTCACATTGTCCCACCATCACACTGTCCCACCATCACACTATCCCACCATCACATTGTCCCACCATCACACTGTCCCACCATCACACTGTCACAGTCCCACCGTCACACTGTCCCACCGTCACATTGTCCCACCATCACACTGTCCCACCATCACATTGTCACACTGTCCCACCGTCACACTGTCCCACCGTCACACTGTCCCACCATCACATTGTCCCACCATCACACTGTCCCACCATCACACTGTCACAGTCCCACCGTCACACTGTCCCACCATCACATTGTCCCACCATCACACTGTCCCACCATCACACTGTCCCACTGTCCCACCATCACACTGTCCCACCATCACATTGTCCCACCGTCACACTGTCCCACCATCACATTGTCCCACCATCACACTGTCCCACCATCACACTGTCACAGTCCCACCGTCACACTGTCCCACCGTCACATTGTCCCACCATCACACTGTCCCACCATCACACTGTCCCACTGTCCCACCATCACACTGTCCCACCATCACATTGTCCCACCGTCACACTGTCCCACCGTCACACTGTCCCACCGTCCCATTGTCCCACCATCACACTGTCCCACCCTCACATTGTCCCACCGTCACATTGTCCCACCATCACACTGTCCCACCATCACACTGTCACACCATCACACTTTCCCACCATGGCAGGACATCACACCATGCATGGCAGCCCAGGCTGGGAGATGGATAAGGAGCTGCTGAGGAAAATTTAAATGGAAAAAGAGGCTTATAAAAAGTGGAAGCAAGGACAGGCGGCCTGGGAAGAGTACAGGGATGCTGTCTGGGAAGCTAGGGACCAGGTTAGGAAAGCTGAGGCCCAGTTAGAATTACACTTGGCTAGGGATGTTAAAGATAACAGGAAGGGATTCTACAGGCACATTGCAAATAAAAACTGGCTAGGGACAGCGTGGGCCCCCTCAGGAAGCTCTCCGGAGAACTGGCTACACAGGAGTTGGAGAAGGCTGAGGTTCTGAATGACTTCTTTGCCTCGGTCTTCACTGGCAAAGGCTCTGACCACACCACCCAAGCCTTGGAAGGCAGATGCAGGGACTGTGAGAATGAAGACCTTGGGGCCACTGTAGGAGAGGAACTGGTTTGAGACCGTCTTTAAAACCTGAACGTGCACAGATCCATCCATGGGTCCTGAAGGAGCTGGCGGATGAAGTTGCGAAGCCACTGGCCATAATATTTGAGAAATCCTGGCAGTCAGGTGAAGTTCCCGAGGACTGGAAAAAGGGAAATATAACCCCCATTTTCAGGAAGGGGAAAATGGATGACCCGGGGAATTACAGAGCAGTCAGTCTCACCTCTGTGCCTGGCAACATCTTGGAGCAGGTTCCCCTGGAAGGCAGATAAAGAGCATGGCGCTAACCCTCATCGTTGCCGTAGGTAATATCTAAAGCCCTTCGAATTCCCCATCTCCGCCTCTCCCGGCTGTTGCAGCTCGGATCTGTTTGAACAACCAACGCCACCTCCTGTTTGTGCTGCGGCAAGTTTGCAGGCAGCTTTCCCGGGAAGGAACTTTCCCACTCCCAGCTGCATCCCTAAGGGATGCTGTGCCTTGGGATTGCTCAGGATGGGCTGCTGAGCCTCGGTGTTTGTCGGTGGGAGAGCACAAGCCTGAGCATCATACCCGCGATGGAGCTGCTCTGCACCTGCAGGGCTCGATCCTGGTTTTCCACAGGCAGCACCTCTGTTCTTGCTGTCTTCCAGCCCTCTCCTGTCCCAGTGCTCGGAGTGCTCCATGGGTTCCGCTGCCCGCACTCCATCCCTATGAGGTTCAATGAGCTTTGGCTCTTGTTATGTTAATGGCTGGTTTGGGGTAAACTGAATTGGGGGAAAGAAACGTGGAATTGGTGATTTTCAGCCTCCAAAAGGGCAAAAATAGGATTTTCTGCTGAACTCAGGCTGGGCTCAGCAGCTGCTGCAGCATGGGGTGACCTCAGGACCGTGGTGCTGGAGCGGTCCCAGGGCCGTGTAGCTCCATATCCCCAAACCCAACCGAGAGGGGCAAACACAGGCAGGGTTCACTGGGAGCCCAGCCAAGGGCAGGGGCTGCCCTATGGCACATCCCAGGCACAAGCAGGGTGATGGGTGTCTGAGCTGGGGTGATGGGTGCCCCTGTTGGGGTGCTCGTGGTAGTGTGTGTACTAGTGTGACCATGCTGGGGTACCCCTATAGGGGTTGGGGTTGCCCATGATGAGATGCTCTGAACAGGATGCCTGTGACAGCGTGCCTGTGTTCAGGGGACTTTGCTGGGGTGCCCCATGTTGGGGTGCCCATATTGATGTGCCTCATGCTGGGGTGTCCATATTGAGGTGCCCCATATTGGGGTGTCCATATTGAGGTGCCCCATGTTGGGGTGCCCATATTGATGTGCCTCATGCTGGGGTGTCCATATTGAGGTGCCCCATATTGGGGTGTCCATATTGAGGTGCCCCATATTGGGGTGTCCGTATTGAGGTGCCCCATGCTGGGGTCCGCATATTGATGTGCCCCATGCTGGGGTGTCCATATTGAGGTGCCTCATGCTGGGGTGTCCATATTGAGGTGCCCCATGTTGGGGTGCCCATATTGACGTGCCTCATGCTGGGGTGTCCATATTGAGGTGCCCCATGTTGGGGTGCGCATATTGAGGTGCCCCATGTTGGGGTGCCCATATTGATGTGCCTCATGCTGGGGTGTCCATATTGATGTGCCCCATGTTGGGGTGCCCATATTGATGTGCCCCATGCTGGGGTGTCCATATTGATGTGCCCCATGTTGGGGTGTCCATATTGATGTGCCCCATGCTGGGGTGTCCATATTGAGGTGCCTCATGCTGGGGTGTCCATATTGATGTGCCCCATGTTGGGGTGCGCATATTGATGTGCCCCATGCTGGGGTGTCCATATTGATGTGCCCCATGCTGGGGTGTCCATATTGAGGTGCCCCATGTTGGGGTGCCCATATTGATGTGCCCCATGCTGGGGTGTCCATATTGATGTGCCCCATGTTGGGGTGTCCATATTGATGTGCCCCATGTTGGGGTGTCCATATTGATGTGCCCCATGTTGGGGTGCGCATATTGATGTGCCCCATGCTGGGGTGTCCATATTGAGGTGCCCCATGCTGGGGTGTCCATATTGAGGTGCCCCATGCTGGGGTGTCCATATTGAGGTGCCCCATGTTGGGGTGTCCATATTGATGTGCCCCATGCTGGGGTGTCCATATTGATGTGCCCCATGTTGGGGTGTCCATATTGATGTGCCTCATGTTGGGGTGTCCATATTGATGTGCTCCATGCTGGGGTGTCCATATTGAGGTGCCCCATGTTGGGGTGCCCATATTGATGTGCCTCATGCTGGGGTATGCTGGGGTGCCCATATTGAGGTGCCTCATGCTGGGGTGTCCATATTGAGGTGCCCCATATTGGGGTGTCCATATTGAGGTGCCCCATGTTGGGGTGTCCATATTGATGTGCCCCATGCTGGGGTGTCCATATTGAGGTGCCTCATGCTGGGGTGTCCATATTGAGGTGCCCCATGCTGGGGTGTCCATATTGAGGTGCCCCATGTTGGGGTGCGCATATTGATGTGCCCCATGCTGGGGTGTCCATATTGATGTGCCCCATGTTGGGGTGCGCATATTGATGTGCCTCATGCTGGGGTGTCCATATTGATGTGCCCCATGTTGGGGTGCGCATATTGATGTGCCCCATGCTGGGGTGCGCATATTGATGTGCCCCATGCTGGGGTGTCCATATTGATGTGCCCCATGCTGGGGTGTCCATATTGAGGTGCCCCATGTTGGGGTGCCCATATTGATGTGCCCCATGCTGGGGTGTCCTTGGTAGGATGCCCATGGTGGATTGATGTGCCAGGTGCCTATACATGAGGCTGCCCTGTCCCCAGGTGACCATTCTGGGATGCCCCTGTTGGGGTGCTCGTGCTGCTCCGTCGCTTCCTTCCCACTGCCCGTCCCTGCCCGCCCCTGCCCGCGAGATGGCGCCGGTGGCCCGGGAGAGCCGGGGGGGATGCGGCGGAGGCGGGGACACGCACCCGTGTGGGGTGCCCCGTGTCAGGGACAGGGAGTGACCCGCGTTTGGGTGATGGGTGCCCATGTTTGGGGACGAGTGCCCATGTTTGGGGACGGGTGCCCATGTTTGGGGATGGGTGCCCCATGTTTGGGGATGGGTGCCCCATATTGGGTGCCCCATGTTTGGGGTTGGGTGCCTTGTGTTTGGGGATGGGTGCCCATGTTTGGGGACGGGTGCCCCATGTTTGGGGATGGGTGCCCATGTTTGGGGATGGGTGCCCATGTTTGGGGATGGATGCCCCATATTGGGTGCCCCATGTTTGGGGTTGGGTGCCTTGTGTTTGGGGATGGGTGCCCATGTTTGGGGACGGGTGCCCCATGTTTGGGGATGGGTGCCCATGTTTGGGGATGGGTGCCCATGTTTGGGGATGGGTGCCCCATGTTTGGGGATGGGTGCCCATGTTTGGGGATGGGTGCCCCATGTTTGGGGACGGGTGCCCATGTTTGGGGACGGGTGCCCCATGTTTGGTGATGAGTGCCCATGTTTGGGGACGGGTGCCCCATGTTTGGGGATGGGTGCCCCATGTTTGGGGATGGGTGCCTATGTTTGGGGGTGGGTGCTGTGTGTTGGTGCCGGCTGAGCTGTGATGCAGGGGCAGGCGGTGTCACCGGGGGCCAAGCACGCAGCAGGCATGGGGCCAGCCGGGGCTGCGGGGACAAGGGGCCCATTCAGGCGCTGCGGCTGCTTTCGCCTGCTCCTGCCCTGCAGAGCACGTGCAGCTGGCGTGGTCCCCTTGTCCCCAGCCCTCCGGTGCCTTTGTCCCCTACTGAAGTGAACAGCATCACCCCGAGCACCCCTGTGCCGAGGCAGCCACAGCACCCACGGGCACAGCAGTGGGTGCCCCATGGCCCAGCAGTGGGGACACCAGGGGCAAGCGCTGGAGCCATCGCATGAGGGGAAGAGCTCTGCGGGGCACCGCGCACCCACGCTGGAGGTGGGATCAGTGTGGGCTTGTTCCAGTGTTAACTGCGGTGGGGTTTGGGTCTGGCTCAGTGGGGCTGAGCAGGCAGCAGGGTCACAGTCCCCCTGGCTCATCCCATCTTGTTCCCTGGGGGATGTGGGTGTCTGGCTCCTCATGTCCAGCGACAGTGCTCCCATCCCTGGGTGAGGGTGGCTCCAGCAGCCATGTCTGGATGGGGCAGAAAGCCCCCAAACTGGGCTCAAAACCGTTTCCAGGACCAGACTGGGGTCATTCACAACCACAAAGGGCTTCATCCTGCACCTTTTGCCTTTTGCCATCATCCCCGGTGTTGATGTCAATGCTGCTGCTGCATCCCGAGAGGAAACTGTTGCAGCGTTTTGTTGTTGTGGCAACTGCAGCCGGAGCATCCCTGGGGAGATTTGGCCCACGGAGGTGCTGGGACAGATGGAGAGGACAGATGCTGCTCCATCATGTGGAAGGGAGCTCCTGGGTGCGATGCGGGATTGACCCTGGGAAATTAAAACAGGGCTCAGAAAACTGCACGTGAGCCATGGAGCAGGGAGGGGAAGGGGAGCTCTGCAGGGCCAGGCTCGTGTTTGTGGTGTCCTTGTTTCATGGGGAGGCTGAAGGACTGAGACCTGCGATTCCAGCTGGGGTTAAAACTGCTCCAGGAAAGGAGCTGTGCAACGGGAGCCATTTGCAGAGCCTGGGTTTTATTGGTCCTACCACGAAACAGTGAACAGAGCTTGGCCACGCTCCAGGCTCCAGGGGGAGAGAAGGAAAAACCACGTCCCACCAAGGGCACCAGCAGCCGTGTCTCAGGAGAGCCCAAAGGAGAAACAAACGGCAAGATGTGGGTACCACAATGAGAGGAGGCTTCACAGGGCTGGGGCATCACTGCAGGGAGCTGGCCCCATCCCCTGGGGCTATGGACCACCAGCATCCTGCCCGGCTGCTCCAGGGGCTCCAGCTGCAGTGTTTAACGTGAAGGGAACAGACTTGCGTTAACCCATTGTGTGATCTGATGTGTTCTTGTCAACTCCATTGGGTCAATACTTGGGATGAGAGGGCGCTGGAAAGGTGAGATTCTGGAGCAGCCAATGTGCACCTTGACACTGGCCCCCATCCCACCAAGCACTCGCACTGTTGATCACTCACAAGCGAACTGATGCACCGCTGCAGGGATCTGATCCCACAGCTCCAAATGGAATGACAACAACATGGGAATGAGCTCAGGAGGTGCCTTTGCACATGACTTGTGCAGGGCAAGCTCGGAGCATATCTTGTGTAAGATGCCCCGGATGCACCGCTGACTTCCCTGTGCCCCCATACCCACAGGAGCCAGGATCCCTGTTCCACTTGCTGCCTGCCCCGGGGTCCCTGGGCTCTGTGGGAGCAGCAGTGGGATGCAGGAGTGGTGGGATGCAGGAAGGGCTCCGACTTCAGCTCTGAACTGCCCTGGTTGAATGACCCCAAAAATGAGAACTTCAGAGCTGGGGACAGAGCGGCCCCCACCTCTCAGGGGGTTGCTCCCATCTCCTGGGGACCAGTTTTGCTCATTGGGCTGGCAGGAGACAAAGCCTTGCCCTGCTCACTTCCCTCTCTTCTCCCAGGTGGAAAACTCAGAGAAATGGGTGAAAAAAGGCTCCCCTGGTGAGGGCAGGACTTCCAAACCCAACCTGCCCAACAAAGGACATCAGTGCTGGCACCCGTGCACACGCTGCAGCCACATGGCCAGGCACGGCCTGGATCCATCCGGGAAACTCTCATAGCTTCAACTGCTCTTCATTAGCAGCCCAGGAGCCTGCTTGGGCCACACAAGGACTGGGACGACAAACTGATTAAAGAGCAACCTAACGAACTCAAAGAGAATTCTTTAAACGGAGCCTGCTGTGCCTCGGAGAACTCCTGCCATGTCTATTTATTTAAATTTAATGGAATTTTGGTGGTAAGCTAATTAAAGATGAATTGATTATTTAAGAGGCCGTCAGAGCGGTTTAAGCGCTGCTGACTTGATGATTTTAGTGTTTTCTTTAGAAAAGCATTCCTAGCTACGGAACTTTCCGCATGGATGGACACTTAAAGGTGGAAAGGGTGCAAAGAGGAGGGCGGCCGAGTTCGGACCCAGATTCGGAGGCGTTTCGGAGGGAGCCACGTGCGTGGGGACAGGAGCAGGGACACATCGCAGGGCTCCAGTGAACGGCCCCGGGCCTCAGCTTGGAGGCAGTGACCTCCAAGTGAATAGAGGTGCTCAATAACGCACCAAACTCACCTGGAAACCTCCTGCTCTGGCACACGGTGCCTCCGGGATGCAGCTCGCAGCTCAAACATCGGCGTCTCCGTGCGTCACCAAGGCGGAGGGAGCAGGAGCCTGAAGCACTTTGCAGATGCCTGGGTCTGGAGCCGCAGCCCAGCGCAGGGGGAGAGCGGATGCGATCGCTCCGAGGTATGGGCTGAAGCCTGGCTCCGGAGCAGGCGGCCCCCAGCCTCCCTGGTGTTTGCAGCTGGTGATGCCATGGGGACCGGAGCTCCCTGTGTGGGTTCCACAGTGGGTTTGCTGCCCACAGCCCCCTGGGATGTGGGATGTGATCAGACATCGGGGCCCTTCCATTGCCCCTTCCACAGGGAGGCCTGGGGGAGACTGAGCTGAGCTCTTAGGCAGAAGCTCTTCCCTGGGAGGGTGCTGAGGTGCTGGCACAGGGTGCCCAGAGAAGCTGTGGCTGCCCCATCCCTGGCAGTGTTCAAGGCCAGGTTGGACACAGGGGCTTGGAGCAAGCTGCTCCAGTGGAAGGGGTCCCTGCCCGTGGCAGGGGTTGGGGCTGGAGGAGCTTTAAGGTCCCTTCCAACCCAAACCATTCCATGATTCTGTGATGCGATGACCACAACTCCATGGGTCCCGCACCCACCTTTGTCACAGCCCTGCCTTTGGGACAGGTATTTCTCAGGGGGGATCACACACGTGCACCCCACAGGAGTCCCTGGTGCTCTGTGGGTACGTGCTGAGCCATCGCTGTGTGTTGGGGTGCACTCACTGTCCCTTTGCCAAGGTGCAGTGTGGGGCAAGGTGACCCCTGTGCCCACAGTGGGTGGGACTCCCGCATCACCCACCGCAGCTTGCAAGCCATAGCTCATTTTGGGAAGCCCCGTTAGGGCTGGGGCCCCACCATGCATCGGGACATGGGACCAGTGCTCCAGGGCTCCTTGAGCAGCAGGAGGGTGGCAGTGCCTGCACCTCAGGGCAGGGAGGCAGGGTACCCAGGTGTCCCTGAACCCCATGTCCCCAGTTAAGTGGAATTAGCACCAAAAAAGCTCCAAGGGAACAAGCTCTGGCCTGATTTTATCCCTGGGCTCCCAGCTGGGCACCTAAAGCCATGCAAAACAGAATCGCTTGCCCCTGGACCACTACTTGGCACCTACAGAGATGCAAAGCGCTGCCATTCAGGACAGTGCAGAGGTGCAGGATGGTGCCACAGCTCCTGCTCAGTGCACCCACCCCACCACCATGAGGTGCAGCACGTAGTGCTCCTACCAGGTTACACCATGGGTGTAGGGTGTAGCTGCCACCCAAAGACTCCCTGCCCGGCGCTGCTCCTCTTGCACCAGGGCAGGACGTGCACTGATGGGTGGTGCATGGGGGCACACGCAGGGATGCTCCCCAGTGCAAGGCCATGGATTCAGGATGCCCCATCCCAGGAAAGCTCCTCCTTGGAGTCGTGTGGAGCCGGGCACGCTCGTGAGTACTGGGAACCCACGGGAATGCCATGCGACCCACGTGCAACACAAGCGCCTTCCCTGTGACCTGGTGGCATGGTGCACAGCCCACACTGTCACCTGCGTGCACAGCTCGCACCAGCAGCCACGTGGGCTCGTTCCATTGTGCTGGTGAACCGCGCGCACGCTGCGCTGCCACGCACAGGCTCCGGCCTTGCACAGGCACCCGAGCGCTGTGCACCAGCCTGGAGCCATCACACAGGGGCCTTGCACGCGCACACGGGTGCTGTGCGCTGTCACACGGGGCCTTGCACGCGCACACGGGTGCTGTGCGCTGTCACACGGGGCCTTGCACACACACACGGGTGCTGTGCGCTGTCACATGGGGCCTTGCACACACACACTGGTGCTGTGCGCTGTCACACGGGGCCTTGCACACACACACGGGTGCTGTGCACCAGCCTGGAGCCATCACACAGGGGCCTTGCACACGCACACACGGGTGCTGTGCGCTGTCACACGGGGCCTTGCACACGCACACATAGGGGCTGTGCACACACACACAGGGCCTTGCACACACACACATGGGGCCATGCACGTACACACGGGTCACGCATGCTGTCACAAGGGGCCTTGCACATACGCACACGGGTGCTCTGCACTGTCGCATGGGACCTTGCACACGCACATGGGTCCCGTGCGCTGTCACACGGGGCCTTGCACATACACACATGGGTCGCATGGGACCTTGCACACGCACATGGGTCCCGTGCGCTGTCACACGGGGCCTTGCACGCACATGCGGGGCCTTGCACGCGCACACGGGTCACGTGCGCTGTCACACAGGGCCTTGCACAGGCACAGACAGGGCTGTGCACACACATGGGGCCTTGCACACACACATGGGTCCTGTGCACTGTCACACAGGGCCTTGCACGCACACGCACGGGGCCTTGCACATGCGCACGGGTGACGCGCGCTGTCACATGGGGCCTTGCACACACACGGGACCTTGCACGCACACACGCGACCTTGCACACGCACACACAGGGCCGTGCACACACGCGGGCCTTGCACATGCGCACACAGGTCACACGCGCTGTCACAAAGGGCCTCATACATGCACATGGGTCCTGTGCACTGTCACACGGGGCCTTGCACGCACACATGGGGCCTTGCACATGCGCACGGGTCACGCGCGCTGCCACACGGGGCCTTGCACACACACGGGACCTTGCACGCACACACGCACACACGGGGCCTTGCACATGCACACACAGGGCCATGCACACACGCGGGGCCTTGCACACGCGCACACGGGTCACACGTGCTGTCACACAGGGCCTCATACACGCACATGGGTCCTGTGCACTGTCACACGGGGCCTTGCACACGCACAGGGGTCACACGCGCTGTCACATGGGGCCTTGCACACACACGGGACCTTGCACGCACACATGCACACACCGGGCCTTGCACACGCACACACAGGGCCGTGCACACACATGGGGCCTTGCACACGCGCACACGGGTCACACGCGTTGTCACAGGGGGCCTTGCACACGCACACATGGATCACGCGCTATCACACGGGGCCTTGCACGCACACACGGGGCCTTGCACACGCACACGGATCACGCGCGCTGTCACACGGGGCCTTGCACACGCGCACACACACGGCCTTGCACACGCGCACGCGGGGCCTCGCACGCGCACACGGATCACGCGCGCTGTCACGCGGGGCCTTGCACGCACACACACACACGCACACATGGATCACGCGCGCTGTCACACGGGGCCTTGCACACACACGGGGCCTTGTACGCACACACGCACCCATGGGGCCTTGCACATGCACACACAGGGCCGTCCACACACTTGGGGCCTTGCGCACATGCACACGGGTCACACGCGCTGTCACAGGGGGCCTTGCACACGCACACACGGATCACATGCGCTGTCACACGGGGCCTTGTACGCACACACACACGCACGGGGCCTTGCAGAAGCACACGGGTCACACGCGCTGTCACAGGGGGCCTTGCACACGCACACATGGATCACGCGCGCTGTCACGCGGGGCCTTGCACGCACACACACACGGGGCCTTGCACACGCGGGGCCTCGCATGCGCACACGGGTCACACGCGCTGTCACAGGGGGCCTTGCACACGCACACATGGGGCCATGCATGCACACATGGGTCACGTGCGCTGTCACACGGGGCCTTGCACACGCACACATGGATCACACGCGCTGTCACAGGGGGCCTTGCACACGCACACATGGGTCACGCGCACTGTCACACGGGGCCTTGCACACGCACACATGGATCACGCGCACTGTCACGCGGGCCTTGCACACACACACATGGGTCACGTGCGCTGTCACACGGGGCCTTGCACACGCACACATGGATCACACGCGCTGTCACAGGGGGCCTTGCACACGCACACATGGGTCACGCGCACTGTCACACGGGGCCTTGCACACGCACACATGGATCACGCGCGCTGTCACACGGGGCCTTGCACACGCACACATGGATCACACGCGCTGTCACAGGGGGCCTTGCACACGCACACATGGATCACGCGCGCTGTCACGCGGGGCCTTGCACACGCACACATGGATCACACGCGCTGTCACAGGGGGCCTTGCACACGCACACAAGGGTCACGCGCACTGTCACACGGGGCCTTGCACACGCACACATGGATCACGCGCGCTGTCACACGGGGCCTTGCACACGCACACACGGATCACGCGCGCTGTCACACGGGGCCTTGTACGCACACACACACGCACGGGGCCTTGCAGAAGCACACGGGTCACACGCGCTGTCACAGGGGGCCTTGCACACACACACACATGGATCACACGCGCTGTCACAGGGGCCTTGCACACACACACATGGATCACGCGCGCTGTCACAGGGGGCCTTGCACACGCACACACGGATCACACGTGCTGTCACAGGGGGCCTTGCACACGCACACATGGATCACACGCGCTGTCACAGGGGGCCTTGCACACGCACACAAGGGTCACGCGCACTGTCACACGGGGCCTTGCACACGCACACATGGATCACGCGCGCTGTCACACGGGGCCTTGCACACGCACACACGGATCACGCGCGCTGTCACAGGGGGCCTTGCACGCACGCACACACGGCCTTGCACACGCGCACGCGGGGCCTCGCACGCGCACACGGGTCACGCGCGCTGTCCCCGGGCCCGCGCGCGCCGTTCACCACCGTGCGCGCGTCCCGCGCGGTCCCGCACTCCCCCATCCCCCCCCCCCCCCGCCGTACCCCGCACCCGGCGCGCGCGGGGAGGGCAGCTGAGGACAGGGGGGAGGGAGCGCGAGGCCGCGCCCCCCGCACCCCCCCCCTTCCCCTCCCCGCGTCTGTCGCGTCCGTCGGGCCCGGCCCGGCCCCGGCGCCTTCATTGTGCTTCGCCTCACGCCGGCCCAAGATGGCGGCGGCGCCGGGGAGCCCCGCGAGCCGCCAACGACAATAGAAGGAGGCGAGGGCAGCGCGAGCCCCCGCCCGCACCGGCACCGGCCCTGCCTCCCCCCCTTCCCCTCCCCACCGCCGCTCCCCGCACACGCCCCCGGCCGGGCCCGGACACCCGCGGGGGGCCCGGCCCCGGCCCGTTCTCCTTGCCCGGCGGCTCCCCGAGCGCTCCCTGTCACCGGCCGGGCCATGCGTTAATCCTTCCTGCGAGCGAGCGGGAGGGAGCCGCGTTATTTATCCGGTAGCGCTTCCCAGGCGGGAGCAGCCGCGGGCCGGAGGGTGAGGGGCTGCGGGGCTGCCGGCCCGCGGAGCTGCCGCTCGCCTGCAAGTCAAATCCCCAATTTCTTTTTATAATTGGTTGACTAAACTTAAGGGCGGGGAGGAGGAGGACTGCTTAATGAAAAGTTTTCGTGTTTCCCTGAGCTCGGCTCCTGTAACCGGGTAATAACCGAGAGCTGCCGGAAAGCGCAGGGCTCTGTGGCTGGCGGACAGAATTACCGGTGCCTCGGGGTGCTCGGGGGACCCCCGGACCCAGTCCCCCGCGTGGCAGCGTTAATTGCGGGTACGGGAGCAGGGCTCTGCCTTTGGTGCGTGTTGGAGGGGTCGGTGCTGCTGCTTAACGCCTCCCTCCAGCGAGTGCCCTTGCAGCTCCTCTTGTATTCATGCCGAACAGAATTCCAGTCAGCCGTAATCCTCACGCTTCCAAATAAAATGTCACTTGTCCCTCTTTTAGCGACGGAGCCGCTGGGGTTTTTCCTAACTTGCCTGACTTTCCCCTGCCTCTCCTGAGCCCTGGGGGGGAGATGTGTGACCTTGATAACGATGTCCGTGTTCGGATTAGTGACCATCTCACGGAGGTGAAAGGCTTGAGAGGCTTGGGTTTGTGTGCGTGTAGAGTTCGTACCAATCCTTGACCAGTTTTTCACCCCGACTGCGTGTAGCACCACTGAGAACAGTTTGTAAAGGGGAGAACCGCTCTGTGTCTGTATTGCACTTGGCCTGCGTGCTGCTGATTGTTGTGTTCCAGGCTTTGCTCTCTCGTACGTGTGCTGCTTCACGGGGAGAATGTGCTGGGACGCACAGGCTGGGGCAGCCGATACTGCTGATCTTGGAACACGCTTGGCAGCCGGAACGCGCTTGTATGCGGCTGATTACGAATCTATGGCTTGTGGCAGGGGAGATGGCTGCGTGTTTGTATCTGCTGCCTGCCTCTTGGTGCTGTTGCTGTATCCGTGGTTTCCAAAACATCCTCCATGGACGCTGGTGTGCTATTTTCATCGGCTGCTCCCGATGGAGCCTCCGACAGCAGTGGTTAACGCAGCCTTTCCTGTTTGGGCAGCTCTGTCATTCGTGTGTGTGAGTTCCCGGGCGCGCGCTCCGCTTAAATTGACAGAAACTGAAAGTATAACGATGGCCGGTTCAGTTTGACTTCATGGGGCTGAATAGTAACGTGGTGTCTCCGAGCAGGTTGTGTGGGGTATAGGTGAAAGATTACATAGGTGAGGGATTCATCTGGAAGGAATGGGTTTATTTATATTCATAAAACTTCCTACAGGCTGAAAAAAAATAACCTGAACCAAACCAACCTCCGCCCCTCCTTCAAATGTGCATTTTAATGCTGTTTGCAGCATGGGAAATGAGGATTGAGTTAATTCTGGGGAAACTTGAGCAGCCGGTTCTGAAGATGGCAGACTACATAGATTGCCTTCCCTGAGAAATGCAGCGGGCAGGGGTGCTTATCCACACGTGCTGCCTGTGTGTGTGAAGAAATACCCCCCACAACCCGAACATCCTGCCAGGAAACCTCCTCTCCGTGCTGTGAGTTTTTCCACGGGAGGGGATGGTTCATCTGGAGCGGATCAATATTCCATCCTGGCAGGTTTGGGGGAAAGATCATGCTGCACACTAGAGAAGCGTGCGCTTGCGTGCACGGGCATGCATACACACACACACACACATATATAGACACGTGTGCTGCTTGCAGCTCCGGCCTTTGGAGCAGCATATGAACTCTGGAGTGTTAGGAACAGATCCTCCTCCTCTTGGTGCACGGCGGCATTTGGCCTCCTGACATTGTGCTCCCTTAACTGAAGAGTTTCTTTCCCTCCTTGGCTCAGCCTTGAGCTGGCAGCAGGCTCTATGTACCGTTGTGGTTTTAGAGCTCAGCTCTGTTTGACGTAAGCAGAACATTTCTTAGTTTCACCACTCCGTCTGCTTCTGGCTTCCGAAGAAGCAAGGTGGGATACCAGGTGGGGGAGAGGGAAATCCACTTCAAGTAGTTCTATTTTGCATTTATTTATTTATTCTTGCTGCTTCCTGTTGTTTGCTATGAGATTTGTTTTCCAGAGAGAGCTGGAGAGCAAGGGGAGGGGAAGCTCACAGTCCTGGCTAATTATTTTTGGTGTGGGTGCCAGGGATAGCTGGGAATTATCTCTCCCAGCATCAGAGGCTGAGTGGGGTTGTAGGCTGCTGACTGATGAGCACCTCCGTGTGATGTAACCCTGCATTGAGTAACTTGGCTATTTTTATGCTCTTACTACATCTTAAATTAGCAGCGGTCGTATTGCTGCATAAAAGGCTGTGGGTCTAATGTCTTGTATTAATGGGTGCCTGGATTAATAACATTATTTATTGCAGGACTGCTGCTTATTTCAGGTATAATAGGAAAAGTGGGGTCTCTTCAGACTGCTGAGTTCGCATAATAGCTGTGCTGACAAACTGCTGCTTGTTGGGATGCTAAAAGAGCCTGGGAGGCTGATGTGAAACATGTATTTCCCTACGAGTCTAATTAGGGCCGTGGGAGGAGAGAGCATTGGTGTTGCAGATCCAGCCTCCCACTGGCTTACATACAAAACTGAAAGTATGACTCTTTCCCCCGCCTTCTCCCTGTCTCAAAGGAAAGGCCACGGTTTCCTAATGAATACATGGTGAGCAGTTCTGTCCGTAGCACACTGTGATGAGTAAGTTGAATAGTGCATGGTGAGTAATCTCTCCTCATGACTCACAAAATATTTTCTGATGTTGACCTCTGTTTTTATGAGTGCCCTGCTTAATCAGAGCCGAAGTGAGTTTATTCCTTTGTGTGCTGTTTAACTCCTTGACTCCCACATACCTGCCCCGTCTTCTGCTTGTGTTGGCTTGTCAGAGACCACTGGTACTGCGCTGAAAAACTGAATTTTGATATTGGGTGAGCTACAGGCCTGGATAAAGGAAGTATGTTACGTTCTCACAGGGGTGAGCAAGCAGAGTTAATGGGTCTAGGTGGTCTTAAATAGGCTAATGCCAGTAGGGTAGTAGTCATATTTCAGGTATTCATAGGCACAACTTGGTGCTTACTCCTTAGATCTGATGGAAGTAGTTCTGAGACATGCAGGTGTTTAGGTTTATTCCAGAGAGTCGTCCTTAAATTGGTTCATTCTCTTGTCTTTGACTTTTTACTATAGTTAAACCTGAACATTTATTAGGTTTAAACATGGAGATTTTTCACATCATAAATTCTGCCTAATCTATGAGGAGTCTGAGGGTGTACTTTGAACTACTGACAACAGCTCCTGCTGAAGGAGTCCCAGCCTCCTATGTGTGTGGGGAAACCACACACCTCTAGTGGAAGGTGGCAGGGGCTGGAAGTGGATGAGCTTGAAGGTCCCTTCCAACCGAAACCAGGCTGGGATTCTATGAAAAAGGTGTGTGTGGGGAGGTGGTTGTTTGCTGCTTTTGGTTGGGGTTTTTTTTGGTTCTTACGTTTTTTAATCCGGATGAGTCCCAGTCTGGTGCGCCACAGTTCTGCTCCTAGACCCCTGGCACCAGTGGGGGCCTGCACGCACACAGACCTGCTGAGGCTGATGACTGTCACCCCCATTGGTGTTTGCTAAGCTGCGCCCTGTTGTGATGGAGGAGTTTGTGAATGTGGAAAAGCCTGTTTTCTGGTAGCACGTGCATCGGTCAGAGGACACCGTGACCACCTCTCCTATGGGCTGGCACTGACGGGGTGTGCAGAGTGATCAAAGGAAGTGTCAGCCCTGACTGACGGGGCACAAAAGGGAGGCACAGCCAGGTGATGAGAGGAGGGTGGCACTGGTGCTGGCTTTGAGTGGTGTGTGCTGTTGTGGCACTGTGGCCTTCACCCCATGGATGGCTGTGCATGACTCGCTGCCTGTCATGTTAAATAGTGTGCAAGTCCTTTCAAGTTTCAGAATTAAACATCTGCCTGTCTTGCCTTGCTCTCTTTGCCTGGTAGGCATTCCCGTTGTTCGCCTGCTGAATAGCATTCCCCCCAAAGATAACTGCAGACCTCCCTGTGCTGAGGTTTTGTGTGTGTTTTCCCCCTTCCTGTTTGACTTGTAAGGGCTCAGTGTCTGCACTGTGATAGTGGCTGGGAGCTCCTCTTGTGCCCAGACTGGTGATGGGCAAGCCCCAGTGCATCCCAGTAGGGTTATGTGCCGGTTTTGTTTCCATCTTCCAGCCTGGACATCTCAGCATCTTGACTGTCCCAGGAGGGGACAGTCCTGGCTGCGCTTTGTGCAGGTACCTCTGCTGTGAGCTGCTGAAGCTTAAGCCTCCAAATTAGCAACTGTGACAATAAGTCTGGCTTGAATAATTCATTGATATGTCTGTGTTCCTTCTCTTTGCTGCTGACTTTCCACTCAGCTGTAATGGCAAAAAAATCCTCATTGGCTTTTTGAGTGTTGTCAGAGCATTGCTCTCAGCTGTGGGAGAGAGGTGGATCTGTGGGTGCCTGCTGCTGAGTGATGAGCCATGAGCTGGCTAGTACTGGACTTTGTACAGGTGGAAGGGTGCAGTGTGGGTGGTGTGGGGTTTTTCCTATCCCCATGGTTGGTGATAGAGCTGATACCCTTCTGTCACCAAAGGAATGCGCTGTGCACGAAGAGCTCAAGGACAGGCAGTGATAATGAAAATCACAGCCCAGTGGGGAGCGTCACCTCTGAAATTAAAGATCAGTGGTAGGGATGAAATAATAAACCTTGGTTAAGGATTTAATGCTTTGTGTGTGTGTGTGTCACTCGGCTTTACTGGGGAGAGGTTTTTTGCCGGTGAGCATTGACTTCTCCGATGGTAAAGTAGGTGTGGGAGCTGCTGCTGGAGTTCAGTGCCATAGCATAGTACGGTAAGATCAATTTAGGGAGGTCCTAGATTGGTCCCTTCAGTGTTGTACCAACCTGCTGGAGACACAGGCTGCTGCTGAGGATGGTCCTGTGCCGCCTTGCCCCAGCTGCTTGCTCTCCCTGTTTTCCCTGCGCAAATCCAGCCCTTCCTTACTACATAACCCCGTTAGGCTCCGGTGGGATGAGCCGATGGAAAACCGTTTCACGTTTTGCACGTGCGGGTGGTTTGCGCTGGAGGGGGAAGGTGGGGTGCTTGCAGCTCCTCTGTTGAGAAGCTGTGTGGGGGGTGGCTCTGGGAACTGCATCGCTGGAAATATCTGAGCTGGAAAGAAATGTTCCAGTGTTTTCAGAGCGGCCCCCCCTCCACCCTGCTCTGTAATCTGACTCATGCTGCCTTCCCAGGGCAGCAGCGCCGGTACAAAGAAGGGGGTGGCGAGCGGAGGAAACTGTTTGAGCTGACTCTGCCAGGCAAAAACCTCCTCACACCCTGAGTAATTGCCCAGAAATTCTTCAGCGGTAGCAGAGGTTAGGGGGTTTTCTCTGGTTTAATAGATGCTGTCAGTGCAGCTTGTTGGGAAATGTCTGTGGGGATGACTAATTACTGATAGAAATTCTCTAGAGAAGAAGAAGGTTTGAGAACTTGAGGGGACTTCCGATTTCTCAACACCCAGTTCTAAAGACCCACGGAGTAGGAAGAGTGAATAATGTAAAACTGGGAAATAATTGACTCAGTCATTTCAGAAGTACTTGGGTTTTGCTGCTGCCCAGCAAATAAGCAGAAGCAAATGACAGAGCTGGCACAGTCGCATCGGTTTTCCTGTCCTTTTCTGTTCTCCTGCATGCCAAAGGGAAGCCGGCAGTGTGCTGCTGGGAGGTGAGGTGGCCTGGCAAGGTGAGGAAGACTGTAACCATACAGCATTTAATTGTGCAGTACGTGATACTACAGAGGAGCAGTTTTCTTCTGGGCTTTACCCTTTGAAGTGTAACTTGCCATGGGTGACAATCAGTACTTGTGCAGTTTTCAGACTGGCTTTTGTTCAAAGCTCTGGCCCGTTGGATACAATATAAAGCAGGAGTGCAGTCAACTCGCGTGTTTTTTCCCTGATATTTCTGTATGAAGAAAAACGTTGTTCTCCTGTATTGCATCTTAGCACCACAGTAGGCTTTATTTCTTCATATAACTCAATTACCTGAAAGGTAACTGTTGAAGGGCAGAGGAGCTGGTGAAGATTGCTTTTTTGTTCTTTTCTATCAGCAGATGAGTGAGGATTAATGTTCCTGTCCTGGCCAAAGTTCCAGCTCAGGCAATTCAAATTTATCTACCTAAAATTCACCCATCAGTTACAGGCGGACACAGCATTGAAAGCTTTTAGCGTGCCAAGGGAAATCCATGCCATCACATGCAACTCCAACTCTTGTCCTTCATGGCAGCCTTAATATATATGGAGATGGTTGTCCTTTCAAGTCTCAGATATGTGACTGAATTGTGTTTCTCTTGGGAATTTAGGCAAAATATCTTACCTCTTGGTATGTGAGATTTATGGGAAATTTAATCACCCTTCTCCCCAGACATCCATATGTCTACTTCTGTACTCTTCCTTCTTTCTTCTTCCCCTTTCATACTGCCTTGCTTTTTTATTTCCTGCTTCGAGTTAACCTTTGGCTGCCTGAGTAAAGGTTTCTACTGTAGTGATCAAGACAGGGAGCAGAGGTGGGATGCTTTTCTGTCCCTTACAGTGTATTTATCACATTGATAATCTTGAAGTTTCTCAACATATTTAAGGTCTTCTCACTTCACTTATTTTCTCCTTCCTAACAGAAGGATCTACAGAAGCAAAAGTTGTTCATATAAGGAATTGTGAGCATAATATATTTACTTTTGTAGTGAGTATTAAAGAGGAGACAAAGCAAACTCTGAAGAGGAGCAAGAAATAAAACGATATATGATGATCTCGGCCACATGCTGCTATAGATATCAAATTGAGTAGGTTGCTATTTTTAGAGCATAGGAAGAGGGTTGAGTATATTTTACAGCAGGAAACGATGGCTTCATAGATAGGAGCAGATCTATGAATAGCAGAAAAGTTCCTGTTCTGAGTATTTGGTTTTGTTTCATTTCATGAATGAATGAGAATTTCCTAAAAGTCCACACTGGCAGAACATTTAGTGATAGCTGGAAAATGTAAGGAATTATTGAAGACAGCTAAATGAAGCATTGGAAACTGGAAAAAGCCAAAGCACTACAGAAGGTTCTAAATAAATTGTAGTAAAAATCAATGGGTTTTAACACAGTTTCTGTGATTGAGAAACTTTCTCATGTTTTCTGTGGCGTGTGAAGGGCAGCTTACTGAGGTTTTGGCATGAACTTGTCATTTGCTTCTTAAAGCTTTGTAATATTATTAGCGTTGATAGCATATATTTCTTGAGCTTTTAAGCCTGTTTTTTCATTCCTCATCTGAGTCTCTGTGGGGTTGCAGGTGATTCCCTCATGTTGGTGTGTCTGTTGGGCATTAGGAGATGAGATGCTGGGCAGGGTGGCCCCTGACCCTCTGGAGCTGGGGCCCGGCGCCTGCGTTGATCCCACCTTGGCTTCCCTCCCTGCTTATTAGAACCAGTCCTCATTTGCAACATACGAGGAGTACGTTGTAATATTGCAGGGTAGTTTAAAGACCTTTTAAGTGGAAGCTTTTAGAAATGGTTGGCACTAGGAAGGTCATGTATGCTGCTCAGAGTCCTTGCTGGATGTGGCTTGCATCAGCTCTGCAACACAAGTTAAAGCTTATGGGGGAGAAGGTTGTAATCATTCATATTCTTCTTTTGTCCCTAACAAAACATCTTTAAGGGCTCACCGAGCTTCAGAAAGAGTACAGGGACTTCTGTTATGTAGAATATTTGCATATTAAGCAGGAGCTGCATTTCTGGGCTGTCCAAGACTGAGTTATCTTTACAGATGTGAAGTGGATGCTTAAGATGATGTTATCTTGGATGCTTCCCTTTGACTGGCCAGTTGTCCTTGCAGGAGGTGAGGACCAGCCGTTTGAAGAGCAAACCTGACTGAAGAGTTTCCTCCCAGCACCCAACAAGGAGTGGGAAGACTCCAGGATTGAGAGAGATGGGAACTGCTTTCAACAGCAGCAGTTCTAGGACAGGGTATTCATTTCTAGCAGCAGTAACCGTTTGCTTAGGTTTCACACAAAGGTTTGTTTCTGGCATGCGTGTGGCTGTTTTCTGCTACCCCAACTCTCCAGTTATTGCTGCACCAGAGGGTTATTTCTTTATTAATACAGGTGGTGGTTCTTGTTAGGTGAAAGTCTCAAACTGGTACTTCCATAAGTAGCAATAGCTCCTGCCATCTCTGTCCACTTGCTGTTGAGTCTAAGCTGCCCTCAGCCTATAGCAGCGTGTTTGTACACTGGTGTGGGGTGAACTGAAAGCTAGCTAGCCAAAGCTCCAAAAAGGCTTTAAGTTTAGCTTAAGCCTTCCCTGACGTTGCTGTGTGTGTGCATAGGCACTGCTGGGCCAGCGCAGGAGGTGGCTTTTAGGGCAGCAGGCAGCTGTGTTGGCTTGAACTGTCTGTGAGATGCTGGGTGAGTGAAGTGAAAGCCCAGCAGCCTGCCCTGGCCCAGAGCAAGCACACGCTGGAGTCCTTCATTTGGCACCTTCTGTAACTGGGCTGTCTTTTTGTGTAACAGAACTACTTCTTATGTCTGGGCTATGTCTGGTTTACACAGACTGAAGCCAGCAGGTCATCCCGCTCTAACTGGTCCATGTGGATGTTGCCTTAGACACTCCTGCAGAGTGACTGCATGTTAATATGTTTACACAGCCCCTCCTGCGTGCTAGCATGGGAACTGTGCCCTCTTCCATTTGTGCAGTGTGTGTAGCAACAGTTGGAATTGCTGTGTGGAGAGGCAAAACGGTTTTATTGTGGTTTAGATACCCCAGTGAAAGTGTGCGTTTCTGTTGCGACCGCATCCACAACTGTCTTGTCTACAAATGCTGTAGAAGAAATACTGTTTGGATCTTCTTTTCTAATTCCAATTTCCTTTGTTAACACTTCCAGTATATTTTGGTTCTCTGGCCAAACCTGGTTTTCCTTTGAAAAGCCATATGTAGCCAATAAGGAGGCCATAGTGCCCTCTGTGTTTTCCATCTAGGTTTGTGTGACAGTAAACTTAGGAATTCCTGAAACTGCATACAACTTGTCAGCTCTTTTGACTGTATGGGAGATGGGTTTTGAAATGCGCTTTGGTGGCTCTTGCTTCCCTTGCAACTTCTCTTGAGGTTGGGAGGAAAAGAATGGACACAAGCTGTTCTCTGCAGGAGATCTCTTTTTAGACATGCTAATATATGTGTATGCTTGTGAATGGCCTTGTACTTTCTTGATTAAGGGAACAACAATAATTGAGTGCTTCAAAGGAGACTTTTGGTCCTCATCTCTCTTGATAAGATAGCTTGTGCTTTGGTTATTGCTGTGGAAGCTGAGTCACACAAGCTTGACTTGGGATAAAATCTGGTGATACTAAATGAAGTCTTGCTATACAGTATGAAATATTGCACAGAGCACTTTGCCTTTTCCTTACTCAAAACGTAACTAGCATTTGAGCACAAGGCAAAGGCCCTAAAATGTGAAGTGATTTAAGGTAGGACTGCAGGGTTTGAGATCTCTGCCTTTGTTCAGCTGGCCTGCAGGCAGCTCTTTGCTGCTATAGCAGCTGGAAGTGCTTTGGTTTTGGCTTTCCATAAGCTCTTGTCAACCCCTCTTTGTAGTGTATTGAATATGGACACGCTTTGGATGTAGAAGCTGGTAGTGGGGAATCTTCCTAGACAAGGTGTAAATGAAGTGAAACCCTGGGGTAGGAGGAATGCAGACTTCTGACAGGCTGACTGGCAGCAGTTGTGAGAGGGCATCCATGCGCCATGCAGGATGCTGCATGCTTCCGTGATTCCGGTGGGGAAGCTGCAGCAGCTCATGTTGCCTTTCTGGGTGTCTAGAGAAATGCTTATCATCCTCCACAGATGGAGGAAACCGAGGGGACATTAAAGAGGCACTTGTCCCACTTGCCTTCTGCAAGATTGATTGGCTTTTCCTAATCCATCTTTTTGATCTCTGCTAACCATCTTGTCTCCAGCTGTAACATCCTCTCCTTTGGATTTATGGACAACTGCCTGGGGAGAGAGCTGCCATGAGAGGCAACCAAGCTGTTCTTTAAAACCAGGGGCTAGTGAGCCTGACCTCTTTTGTTTTGGGAGTTAAATAGATTGGTGAATCAAAATGCCTTCTGTTAATACTTGAGTGGATCCGTGCTTATCCTTGGGAGCCAGTGCTACATGGTTGAAGTCTTGGAGGTAGAACAGTATCTAAAGCATTCATTAAAAGGTACATGAGTGTTGCCATTGGTTTGTTTGTAACTAGCTTGTTGGAGGGTTTGTTTTCTCGGAGCTGGTCGGGTTCAGCTGGTGGCCAGTGGGAGATCTCTTCATCCTGCTTTGCAAACCCTTGTTCCTTTCTATGAAGAGTGGGTAAAGGGGTCATAAATTCTGTGTATGGTGCTGTGAGAGCTACTCATTGAAGGGGCATGAGCTGCGTTTTTGTTTTACAAGACTACATTCAGATTTTCAGACCTTTTGTTTTCCTCTCAGGTTTGGGCTTTTTTGCTGCCTTTATTCTGTAGATGGGTCGGATCTCACAAGGACTCCACTTTGCATGTAGGGAAATGAAGTTTAGAAATACAGTGATCACCCCACAAACTCCAAATGACTTATCCCCAAGGATAAGCATGGCTTCCTAAGAAAGACCTAAATATAAAAAGATGTAAATTTGGAAGGGGCACTAGGGTGCTGTTCCTTGCTTCAGGCAATGACGGCTGCCCAAATTAATTGAACAAGTTCTTTGTGTCTGTTTAAATCTGTTGCTTTAGGTTAGATTTGAATTGCTGCATTGTGGGATAACTAGTCCTGTACAAATACACCCGAGAGTTTAGGATACAGTACTAGAATACAGAATGATATCAGAATAATGATAATGATTGCATGAAAATACGTGTTTGGAAAGAGCTTTTGGAAAGGTCTGATTTGGCCTTTAAAACCATGGGTAGGATTTTGATGGCTGCAAGATACACAATGCCTCTTGTACAGAGAGCATGGGCTGACTTGAACGTTGAAGTTAATTATCCAGTCTTTGCTTCTCCTCCTTATCCCCCCCTAATCAGAGCGCTGAGCCTAAACTGCAGGAAGAGGTCCTCATTGAGAACAGTCAGGATGGGAAAGTTCTTCAGGAGAAGAGAAGGAAAAGACCAAACTCCTAAAAATTGGCCTAATTCCCATGTCCTAAAGGGCCAAACTGCTAATGCAGCTCGTTGATCTCTGCAGGAGGACTCACTCTGCTTGGCACGGGGCGTACCAGGAGTCGTGCAGGCTGGTAGGGCTTCTGGGCACTAGTGTACTGCAAGTAATAGCCGTGGGTGTGTTGCTGGCTTCAAGCTCCTAACGCCTGCGATTAGAGTTGTAGTAACATGTGAATGGAGAAATCCGGTGTAAGAATCGGAAGTGCGAAGCTGCTCAGTTGTTCTGGCTGACTCTTCTCCACTGTTTTCCATAGAAAATCGGATTCCCTTGTAAATGACTTTTGGAAAAAATGTCTGCTTTCTTTCCATCATTTTCCCAAGGAGATGTCTTGGCAAAAACCATTGAACTTGCTGTGGGAGCTCACGTTTCAGTTTTAAATGGAACTTTTAGGTTGAAAAGAAGAACTTATAAAGTTCAGCTTGAGAGAACTAACTGCAAGAACTGGCTTTTAATGTGTGTTTAGTTTTTTTAATATAAATAAACTTGTTAGGAATAGCTTTAGGTATTCTCAATAATTATTACAGACTGCAACTTTTTACTTCAAATACTTAGGGCATAGACCACATTAAAGAGATAAGGTCTCATGAAATAGACTCCATTTATGGAGCTCAAAAGGTTCTGAGGGCCTCTCAGACTACATAAGTACAAGAACATTGCAGAAGTACGGCCAGGCCAATGAGCAGCACGTAGTATGCTTCACATCAGTGTGTAAGGGAGGAGGGTGGGAGAACAGCTTGGAGCAGAGTTGGAGGATGAATGGAACTCCATGACACAGAGTACCGTGGCATCATCGTGTGACTGCAGACAGACTAGATACGCTCCTTGAGACTCATCCAAAAGGCTTCTGCACAGTTTTTCATGATTGATAGCCAGGCTGTTTGTAGGAGGCTCTTTACCAGGATATTTTACTGACAAAGCACTATGAGTATGGATGCAGATACAGTGTAAAGCTGTGCTCTCATGGCTCCCTGTTTGCTGAAGTATAACACACCAGGCTTGTATAACCTGCCTGTGTTAGAGGTGTAGCTGCCATGCTGGTGTTGGTCATGGGTCCCTGCAGCCTGAAAAAGGGAAAAGCCCCCAACCTTCAGGGCTCCTAAACCCCAAAACCGTGTCTGAATTTGAGAGGCTTGAGGCCATCTTTATTAGATCTTAGGCAGAAGCTCTTCCCTGTGAGGGTGCTGAGGCGCTGGCACAGGGTGCCCAGAGAAGCTGTGGCTGCCCCATCCCTGGCAGTGTTCAAGGGCAGGTTGGACACAGGGGCTTGGAGCAAGCTGCTCTAGTGGAAGGTGTCCCTGCCCGTGGCAGGGGGTTGGAACTGGATGAGCTTCAAGGTCTCTTCTGACCCAAGCCATGATCTCCGAGTGTGCTTTCTTGGCTGAGGCAGGTGTAGGTTTGTCAGAGTACTGTGATTGCAGCAGAGCCATCAGGAATTGCCACCAGTCCCTCCCAGCCTGCTGGTTTCAGTGTTCACCCATGGGGCTGTAAAAGGCTTCAGGTTAAAGCTGCTGCACTGAGCTCAGTTGCGTGTCTGGCCAAACCCAGTGCATCTGCTTGTAAGGATGCTGGACAAAGGCTGATGCTGGTGGGAGCAGAGTCTGTGGTTTTGGTGAGGTTTCTATTGAACTTGTGTTTTGAGTTGCTGAAGACTATATCAGCGTCATAAACAATTGCATGAATACAGATGTGATGACTGGTGCTGTTTAATGCCTTTTCTTATTAAATCTTCCAACCATAATGGGGAAATGGGACTAAAAGGTTCTCTAAAGGAGGGGAAACTGTTCTGCCTTTCCTTTAGATCTCTTTCCCCCTTTTTCCCCCTCCATTTTTCATGGCTGTGTCCGCTTTGAAGAAATGTTACATCGTCTCTGACTTGCATGAGATCTTGGGAGCCTGTCAACTAGGACAAAGTATGTTAGTTATAGAGTACTGTAAACTTTGTAAGTGTTTCAACATGAGAAGTTTAGCAGCAGTAAATGTGGAACTGTTTTCAACTTCATTATGCCTGGATAATGGCACAAGCTAAACTTGGAAAGGCCCTTTCTGGCTCCAATTTCCACGAGGTTGTGTTAATAAATCCACTTGCTTAAATGGGATGATCTGTAAATGTGCATTGGGATTTATTCTTATTCTTTTTACCTTCCTTTTTCACTTTTGACCCAAGACAAAGGAATCTGCTGATTAAGCAGCTTTGGCCGTTTATGGGGCGTTTTCATGAAGCCCTATAGGACAAGGGGTTTCTCTGTGTGTTCTGCGAGCACTGAAGCTGCCCAGTACCATCAGTGAAGAATATAACTTCTTCAGAGAAAATGGTTATGCCAGAATAAGCATGAATTCACTTTTCCGGTATAATGTGCTTATGTTGATAAAGCAGATTCTTACTATACAGGAACAGAGTTTACTGGGAGAGCTGGATCAGCCTAAGGGGTTTCTACTGTGATAACTGTGTGTAGCGAAACATGAAGATTTATAGGGGATGTTTATGGATGAGCCACTCTCTTGGGTAGTTTTGTACTTCACAGTTAAACAGAAAGAAAGAGAAGTCCTCTCCTGTCTGCTTTTTCTCCTAGATGGGTGCTGACGGTGAGGAGCGGGGTTGAGCCCAGTTGCTGCCCTCTTTTCTAGGCCAAGATTCCCTGTTAGAATGACTTACCCGGCGCTCTGAGCTTCAGCTGGGGGAGTTGATTGGTGCTGTTGGTTTCTGTTGGCTTTGGGCTGTCCCAGCCCACATCCTGAGTGAACACCAGAGATGGGAGCAGGCGCAGCGCCAGGTGTGTTCTGCATGGTTTGTGACGGATGGCATTGTCATGTTGGTACGAAGCAGCACCAAGGTTAACACCCAGCTTCCTGCGTTCCATCCCGAGTGTCCTCACTGCTTTTCTGTTGGCTGCTCCTCCTTTCGGATGTAGTAACTGGAATGTTTTGGTTTTCTGCTCTAGTGGAAGGTGTCCCTGCCCATGGCAGGGGATTGGAACTGGATGAGCTTTAAGGTCCCTTCCAACCCAAGCCAGCCTGGGATTCTGTGATCTTTTCATTAGTCTCTTGTGTGACTCCTCCATGCAGGGGTTTTGCATTCTGAAAACAAAAGCTGTTCCTAATCAAATAGGTTCCTTCCCATCTTTAATATGGCAGACTTCAGAAATGTTTGCCTTCCTATTCCTCTCAGTCATGAGATTTTTAATCGGGTATCTAAAGGGCTGTGTTGCTCAGAATGAGAACTTCTAGAAGACTGGCTGATCCCAAGTATACAAACTAATTATACAAGGAGAAATCTGTTTCCTCATGCAAATGTGAAAGCTGTGATACTGATGGAAAAGGCTTTTTTCATGTCCTTGTATGTCTTGAAGAGAGATATACTCCCAGCTGTTTTCTGTCACCAGTTCTGGAGTTCTCAGTACAGGAAAGACATGGACCTGCTGGAGGGGGTCCAGAGAAGGGCCGTAAAAATGATGGGGTGGATGGAGCACCTCTCCTGTGAGGAAAGGCTGAGAGAGCTGGGCTTGTTCAGCCTGGAGAAGAGAAGACTCCAGGGACACCTTATTGCAGCCTTCCAGTTCTTAAAAAGAACCTATAAGAAAGATGGGGAGAGACGTTCTGTCAGGTTCTGTTGTGACAGGATGAGGAGTGATGGTTTTAAACTGAAAGAGGGACATTCAGGCTGGACGTGAGGAAGACATTCTTTACAGTGAGGGTGGTAAAACACTGGCATAGCTTCTTGCCCAGAGAGGTGGTGGATGCACCATCCCCGGAGACATACAAGGCCAGGCTGGATGTGGTTCTGGGCAACCTGATCTAAGTGAAGATGTGGGGTTGGACTGGATGAGCTTTGGGGGGATCCCTTCCAATCCAAACTATTCTATGATTCTAACTGTCCATTAGTGTTTTCTCTTTTCCATTCCCTTCCTTCCCCTGCTTTCTGTTGCCTGTCTCACCCTTTGCTATGGAATTCTCCCCAGTAACTCCATAGAAATGACATTTCTGCAGCAGAAGGCAAGGGGAGTGATTTGAGAATGACCGAGCCTTTACGCTTCTAGCTCTGGAAGGTCCTTAGATGCTGGACTTCTAATAGAAAGTCAAAGCCACTACAAGAAACAAAGTCACTAAATAAACCTCAGCTTTGTGCAGATGGAGTCTGGTGACTGAGGCTTCACAAGCTGGATGCAACAATACATACAAAACCCCTTGTAACTCCTAGTTTTTCTGTGGCATGGTGCATATCTTACATGCACCTCCCAGGGCTTCATTAGCAGGAGTTGGGAATGGCTTGTGCCAAACTTACCTGGGCTTCTGTTGCTCCTGAGTAAACTCCCAATGAAAGTCAACAGAGCTGTGCCTCACCGTCTAGTGGATACTTGTAATGCACAAGTCTGAATGTGACTTGTGCATGTGTGGTTTGGGTTTTAGGTCGTGAAAAGGGCTGCATTATTCTGCATACTTGGGCCTCCTTTGTGTGTGTGTGCGTGTGTGTGCTGTGAGGGTGTTTCTTCCTATGCTGATCTCCACTCCTACTGTTGATTTGATGCTTTATTTTAGAAAGCCATTCACTGTGCTAGAAACTTAGCGTCCATATGGAGATGGGAGCATGTACCAGATGCTAGGGCCATGAAATCAGCTGTTCTTTGTGGAACTTGCCGTCAAGTGCCTACTGCCTACCAAGAGTATCAGCTACACAATTCCTGATTTCAGGAAGTGACAAAGAAATCAGTAGAATGACAGTTCCTTCATGTAAATCTTCTGCTAGTCCATAGAAACTTGAGAAATGTATTTCATTAGGCCTTATAATTTTGTGGGAGGGATCGTTTGATGGGTTTAATGGCTTGGGTGGCAATCAAAGTCTCCTTTGCTAGTATGCTCACCACCTGTACTCTTGAAAGGATTGTGATTCTTGTAACGTTGGGGTAAACAGCACAAGGATGTGTCTTTGAAAACATCTTTTCTTTCTCTTTCAGGACAAACACCATGATGCTGCTCATGAAATTATTGAGACAATTCGGTAAGTGTTCAAGGCAGACGTGGCGAGACCCCTTCCCTCTGTCTTCCTGCATCCCAGTGCCTGGGTATCTTGAGACAAGGTATAAAGGAGGGCAGCAGTTATAACTGTAAATTAGCAGCTCTAAATTATTTTCTGAGCTGAACTGATACTGTTGCAATGCAAATCTCCTTGTCAAGTGGACTTTGTTTAAATTTGTCATATTCTATGCTCTTTTGAACAGGATTATAGTGGTAAGTGATACAGTGATATTCAGCTTTGGTGCTTGTGGCAGTCTGTACTTGATCTTGAGAAAAGCAAGGTTAAGAGAACATCATTGGCATGATGTGTTAAGTTCTGGTCTTGCACATCCTCTTCCCAACCGTTTCCTCTCCCCCTGTTGCTGTGAAGTCGCAGCACTGAGGAATTTGCATTATTTGGGAATGATGTCCTCTTCATCCTGCTGATAGAGTTCACCAGTAAGGGGAAAACGGGAGGATAAAGGTGAAAGACTAATATGAAGAGTAGGAAGTCTGAGCATTTCCCAGCACAGGCAGTTGGGCCAAAGGAATGTTTCACAACCATGGTTTAAGCCTGATTGCAGTGCACACAATGTGTTAAGAGGGCTTTCATGCTGCCTTTGTGAAGTAACTCGTATGTGGTTAGGAAAGCGGTGGGTAAAAGAATGCAAAGAGGTATTTGCATTTGTCTCTTCAAGCCATGGTAGATGATGGCCTGTTGAGTGCCCATTCCTGTAATTCAAGAGAAAAAAACTTGTGGAGATTAGAGCCCTAACATTTTTTTTAGGGAAATCCTAGACTATGAGGTTTGAGAGGACCTTAAGGATCATATGGTCCAACCTTTCTTGGCCAAAAATGACCAGAATGAGCTCTAGTCATTATTATTTCTTCACTGATTTAATAGTGCAGCATGTGTCAAGGTGAGTGAAGAAGAAACTGCTGTCCATATTGGAATTCATTAAGTGATTTGCTCTGAGGTTTCTTTGACGCTTTTGGAGGAACGTGTGGGCAAAGCTTATGTGGCTTCTAAGTTATCTCTGAGAGGAGTTACTCTTCCTACCTTCCAAGGGTGGAGATCTCTTCTGTGAGATGCCATTGTCAGATGCATTGGAAGTAGATGTGCACTGTCCATTTCTAATGGCAGCTCTATACAGGGTTTTACTAACTCGGTGTGTCAAAGAGATTTTTTAATCAAAATCCTAAAGTCTGTTTCAGGTTGGGTTATTTAAGGTGTAAAAGTGGTTTAAAGCACTACATGGAGGAGAATATCCTTACAGTGGCTATTGGCATTCTTTTGATGTGCTGCAGGAAGCATCTTCTCCAAATTCAGCTTTGTCAAAGCTTGTTCCAGCAGCAGCATTCTTCTGCATTATGTTTTATGTTAGATTAGCATCAGCCACGAGTTTCAGTATTTTGACATGCATTTACTACATTTATCACCTTGTTTTGGAGTTGTGCCATTTGAAGAGCTTTATACTGGTGCCAGTGTCTATGGGCACCTTACTGCTTATTCAACACACATGCAAACTCCTGCAGCTTTCCAGTCAGCAGGTTGGGATGTCTGCCTTACTCCTGACAATAGTGTGGTCTTTCAGCTCTGCTGCAGTCTTAATGTATAGCGATGCCACTCTGGAATTGAGGCAGATTGCCTTGTTATACTTCATTGGAGATGCTGTCATTTCTTTTCTCATTTCAGGTGGGTCTGTGAAGAAATCCCAGATCTCAAGCTTGCTATGGAAAACTACGTTTTAATTGACTATGATACAAAAAGGTGAGAGGAATAGTTTTTTTCCCACCAGGAGGACAGGTCAGCGCGGTTTATAATGAATCAGTTTGTAACTGGTTATTCTTAGACACTGTGAACTGCAGTTTTCTTTTAGAACTGGCTTCAGACTCCGCAGAGTTATTTTGGTAGGAAATGTGTAACAGCAATATTGGCAAAGGCTGTTGGATTAAGGACATAATTGGAAACTCCACACAGTAGAGTTGAGCTCTGGTGTACGTTGGAATTACTCACTCCGAAACAATGATCGGTATCTGCGCTGTTGGACTGTGTCCAGTGTTAGGAATGTGAATGGCACGGAGGTTTCTACGTTTGTAGTAACTCAGAATTCCTGTTTAGAAAATGGCACTGTCAGTCAGCGTCGTGCCTGTGGGAGGATAACCTTCCCCATCCCTCCTCTAGACTCAGTGCAAGTGGGATGCTCTTTGGATGAGGGGCTAAATTAAAAGGCCGACTATTCGCACTGGTCTTGTGGAGAGTAAGAAGTAATTTTAAGGTGCTTGTAGTTACACTTAGTACCTGTTCCACAAACAGCTGAAAATGAATGTAGAGTATGTGGCATTTGCCTTGAGGCTGAGCAGGGCAGTCTGACCTGAGGTGTATCTGTGCCTGAGATTCCGTGTGTTGACTTGGCTGTACTGAGCCTGGAGAAAGAGATAACCCTCAAGCTGCAGCTTACGAAAACCTCCTTCATTGTATTCATGGGAAAGACTGAATTTCTGCAAGTCCACAGCATGACTGAACTTACAGAACGAGGCTTACAGATGAAACTGAATCACTGTCATTAATCACTGGCTCTTGCTCTGAGCCCCAGACTTCAATCATGATCTGAGGTATTGCTTTCCTCCTCTCTTAGTTATGTTTTAATTGTTTCATTGTAAGACTTGTTAGTCCCTCTCTTCCTCTTGAGAGATCAAAAGGAGAAATCGGGGTCAAGCATCCCTTGTCATCAAATCTATTGATTGGGATTTGTGGCTTACTCCCAGTGACTGCAATGCTGTAACTTCTGTAGTTCTGCCATCCTCACTGGGCATGTTTAATTAGGCAGTGCCAGTGTGGTTGGCAACAGTAGAAGAGAAACCCATCTGTTCCCAGAAGTCACACCCTGCTCACCTTTCTGCAGCTTTTCAAGGAAGTCATAAACCTGTAACTGTGCTAAATGGCTTTCTTTAGTCTTTATACTTCCTTTGAAAAAAGGCATCAGAAAAATTACTTGTAGCAGATAGACTGCCACACGGATGTGGAGGAAATGCATGTGCTGTGCAGACAAAAAACCATTTCAGCCTCTTGCTTTGTCTTAACATGGAAATAAGCAGGGGCAGTTGAAAGCTTGAAGTGGGAGTCAGCAGTTCTTGTAGAGGAGTGTAGCAGTGATGAGGATCACAAGAGACTGAGAGCCACTTCCTTGAGATGGCCGCTCTCTGGATTTGGGGATGGCCATGGTTCCTGTAACTCCTTGTATTGTTTTTTTGCTGCTGCTTTGTGGTCTGATTACTTAACAGATGATGTTCCCAATAATATCTTTTCTTCCCTGGCCTGAGATGAATTTAATCCTCTCAGCTTCTGTCATTAAGGCATCTGCCTGAATTGCCTGTAATCCCAAGCAGCCTGTGAGGCAATCAGCATGCTTTCCTGATGGGTGACATTTTAGATTGTGTCCTGGCTCTGTCTGCAGCTTCAGTTCCAGAGTTAATTTCTAGGACTGGTTATCCTGGAGAGATGATGGAACAAAGGAGAAGAATTTACAGATGTTCTGTGCAGCTGAGCGTATGGAAAAGAAATAATGAAAAGAAAAGAAAAACTTCCTAATTAACCATACTTTGAGTTCGTTCCTTTTTCCATTAATTAAGGAATTCTCCTGTTCTCTTGGACTATGGGGGAATTTTTATAAAGGAAACTGTATACAAAGTCCTAAAACTGTGTGTGTAATATTACGTTCTGCAGGAGACAAACCCTAAATAACCACCTACGTAGAGCTCTGGTTTTAACTGACCCTGTGTTCTTTCTCCCCCTGTAGCTTTGAGAGCATGCAGAGGCTTTGTGACAAATACAACCGAGCCATCGATAGCATTCACCAGTTGGTATGTATTTACCTTTGTTACCACCGTCAACCTTTATCCAGCTGGTTGGAATTCACAAGCAGTGAATGATACCCAGAAGGCAGTGACTTAGGGCTGGATTGTGTGTGGTAGTCAGTTGTAACACCACTCTTCAGCACTTCCATTCTTTTGAGGACTTAGGAAGTCTGGTATTAAACCTTCTTTTCTTGATCACACCTGGCCATTTGAGCAGTTAGTACTGGAGGGGCATTCTTATAGGAAGGAAAGAAAAAAAATAACAATTTTCCCCTCCAAAGTGCAGATTTTAACCTATTGGTCCTGAGTGCTTGCTTCCAGCACCATGTTTTTGGCACTTTGAAGTAGCCAAAACCTTCAGGGGGAACAAAAGGTTTCTCTGCATTTAATGTCTAGATGTTTCAAAGGAATTTATCATACAGATTTTCTTTTATATAAGGAAATCTGTGCCTTATAGGTACTTAAATTACCCATATGAACTCTCTTATGTACTGTGGATGTGGTCAGTGGCATAGGAATTTCCTTTCCACTCAGTTCATCTGCTCTCTTTTGTAGGATCACTGGCCAAACTAGAATGTACCCTCTTTTCAGACCAATTTAATAAGCTTCTAGGTTTTCTTACCCCTATAAATGGTTGAGATGGAGGAAGCAAAACACAAGCAGTGACTTAATGTTACTATTCTGTTTGAGTTTGAAAATATACGTGGCTTTATTGCTCTGCTGTGCTCGTGGGACTTACTTGAAATGTGCATTATATGGGAACAAGGGTATTTTTGCCAGGCTTTCCTTTGTTTTATGGGCCTACAACTGCCTAAAACTTGTGCTTGTTTGGGTTCAGCGCCTTCATGTGTATGTTGGGTAGTAGCTAAAAATCGGAAGCTAATCAGTCTTTGCAGTTACTGACTGAGATCACAGACCTGATGGGTTTCATTTTGGCTTTGCCATTTGAACCTCAAGCAGAGGAGTGTTTAGGTGGGATCCTGGAGTTGTCCCTGTTTTGTTTGTTTTTCCTTATCAAAGGGATCATTATAAAAAACACCTTTTATGGATAGGACAGGGTTTTTTTCTGGGAAAGAAAGGAAGCTTGATTTCCATCTCTTTCCTGCCACTCCCTGTTTGAGTACATAGATCCCTCCCATCCTACAGTTCCTGAAAGAAACAGGAACTGTTCTTACTGTGGACAATGCAGTCAACATCAGTTCAGTGATGGTCAGTACATAAAGAGATGAGTGAACAGGCTTTTACAGCTACTCCAACTATATTTGGTATTAAGCTTTACACTACACAGCCTATTGATTTTTATATCTCTTTAATTTCCCCTTTCCCACCTATTTCTAGCAGGTATATTTAAAATCGTATGCTGGTTGAGGTGAGGCAAAATACAGAACAGTCTTTGTTATGTGATTTCTTTAGTGGTGTTCACTGGTTTTGTCTTTGCAGAGCATCCCAGTGAGGGAGGGGATGAGAGGGAATGGTAGCATCCTAAATGGTTTGGATAGAACCTTCAAAGCTCATCTTGTCCAACCTCCCTGCAATGAGCAGGGACATCTTCACCTAGATCAGGTTGCCCAGAATCAGATCCAGCCTGGCCTTGGATGTCTCCAGGGATGGGGCATCCATCACCTCTCTGGGCAAGCTATGCCAGTGTTTTACCACCCTCACTGTAAAGAATGTCTTCCTCACATCCAGCCTGAATGTCCCTCTTTCAGTTTAAAACCATCACTCCTCATCCTGTCACAACAGGCCCTGCTAGAACGTCTTTCCTCTGCCTCTATTCTGCATTATGCCAGTGCAGCCTCGTGGTGATGTTTCCTCGTACTTGCATTGTGTTCATATCTTCTTCCTGCTCTTTCCCTTTAGTGGAAGGGAACCACCCAACCAATGAAACTGAACACTCGTCCCTCCAACGGGCTCCTCCGGCACATCCTGCAGCAGGTGTATAACCACTCGGTGACTGATCCTGAGAAGCTGAACAACTATGAGCCCTTTTCCCCAGAGGTTTATGGAGAAACTTCCTTTGACTTAGTGGCCCAAATGATAGATGAAATTAAAATGACAGAGGATGATTTGTTTGTCGACTTGGGCAGTGGTAAGTGACCAATCACTGAAGTGGTTTTTCTTGCTGTCTTTTCCTTTTCTTTAGAAAAAAAGAGATGAAATTCATGTTTGGAAAGTGAACCAGGACTAAGGATTGTGTTACAGGATAAGCACCTTTTCTAGATGATCCCCAGTGATGCTCCTGCTTTTTATGGCAGGATTAAGTAGACCAAACAGACATCCCAGACATTCTTCCTTGTGGTGATAGGGAAATGTTGGCCTACCAATGCAATAAACCCTTGTTACAGAAAACTCCTGGGTTTTGGTGCTGTTGGCAGATACGTGTATACAGTATTAAAAATGATGCTTGAAAGATAACAATAGCAGTTCCATTTCTCAGGATTCATCTCTTTTCAGTGGACTCACTTCATGCCTTTCATATCTGAAAATGGGATTTCTTGACCCTTCCTGTGCCAGTGTGAAACTCTTGGTGTAGGAGCTGAAAATTAGGCAGGTTTTTTCCCCTCTGACACACTTTTCAGTGTGTGAAAAGCCCTTATAGTTTTCTTTGACAGCTGCTTTGTGAGACCCCACAAGATCTAGCTTACAATCTCCAATTACATCTTGTGAGGAGGTTAGTGTTTTGAAAGGAAATAGATATTTCTAGTTGGTAGAGAAACCAGATATGACTCAAACACATGTGGAAGAGATGTACTGAGTAAGATGATGATGTTGTTTGTTGCTAAAGCCTGGTTCAAAGCAGGAAAGGAGTAACAAGAATTTCCCCTTTCACTGGATGGGTTGTAAAGTTTTAAATGAAGTGTGTTTTGGTTTTGTTGCTGGTATGATACAGGGCTTTGGGGAGAAATGTTTTAAAACACATTCAGTTGTTTAAAACCAAATGTATTTTCAATTCCAGTGCAGCAGGACTGCCATTCCCCCCTAAAACTGAATACATCCCCAGTCAGAGATCTTCAGTGATTTTTCTCATTGTATTTTCTGACCCTCTACTTCCCCCCTCAGTGGGACTTAGGTCTGAAATTTCCTGTTTCAGTGACTCCAGATGAGACATTTAGAAAAGCATCGGACCTGGCGAATTGTTTTCCATCTGGTAGAAAATGTAGATGCTCACAATTGTTTGTTCAGGAAGGTTAAAGAAGATCGTATCTGAAGTCCTGTAGTGCTGTTGATTAACAAGCTCAAATGTTACATGCTTTTAGCTGCTATCATCAGAAATAAAATCAAGTATTTATTGCAAACCTCCCCACTGTCATCTTGGAGGTTGAGCAACAGTACAAAAATTCACAGTCTCAAAAGCCTGCATGAAAGGAATGGTTTAAATTCAGAAGCCTTGGACTTGGAATGTTTGGATTAGATTAAAACCCAGAGAAATAGCTGTTGAGTTTGTACTGAAGGGGTGAACTTCCTGTAAATTGTGACCCATGCAGCACAGAGTGCAGTGTAAATGAAAACACTGTCACAGCATATTATTTCTATCAGTAAATTCTGTGTCATTCCAATAACTCCATGTGTGCAGCAGTGGCTGAACCGCAGGGCTAAACCCAGCCAGGATGCTGTGGCTGTGCTTGTTAGTGTTGTGGGCGATGCCAGGAGGAACTGATGGAGGTATGGATCATCATTAGGCAAACTGAAATAACAACAGAGTTGGGCTCTTGTAAAAAGAGAAGCCAAAGACAAGATTAATAGCTTCTTGACCAAAACCAGGGCACTTCTGAGGCTGTATCATGTGATGTCTAAAGATGCAGTGTGTTCTTGATCGTCTTTGTCCTCCTTGCTCTTTACATAAGAAACAGTGAAACAGTTCTGCCTCAGACCTTTTGATTGCTCATGTTCTCCCCCCTGCAGAAATGTGCGCATCCATATTTGCATGTGAATCAAACCTGCATGCATATGCAAAATGGGAATTGGCAAAAAAAAACCCCAAAAGCCACCAGAAACCTCCAACAGCAAACCTCCCTGTCAGCACTGCAGTTCTCATTGTGCCAGAGAGCATTATAGTGATAATGGTTTACATGCAGGAGTTCCACCCCTTCAATTACCAGTGCTGCTTCCTGCCGGGATGGAAACCAGCAGTATGTTTCCATGCAACTAGGCCAACCTCTTCAGCTCACTCTCCTTTCCCGTGTGGTCATCTGCAGAATGATGGAGTGCACTGATGAGACAAGAACAGGGGTTGTGTTAGTCAGAGACAAAAAGGGATGCATCAGCCTACTGTTGATGGATACTGGGTGGTTTAAGAAAGAAAATCTGAAGTGGCTGCTTTAACAGATGTGGAGTGACATTGCTTTAGTGTGTGCTTTGTGCTTATCCAACTGCTTGTTCAATTACTTAGTTAAAGGGTGAGTTACAGTGTAAAACCTGAAGATTTGGTAAAATGCATATCAAATTTGTGGGCAAAACCTGTGTGAATTTGTAAAACTGAGCCTCTAATAGTTACTAAACATAGTCATTCACAATTATCAAGGCAGACATTGCTGTGAATGCTGTAGCCTGATGCTGTTATCATAAGAAGTACTCAATATATTGAAAAATGGAAACCTCAGAGCTACGATGCTAGGAATTCCTTTCTGTAAGAGCAGTGTAATTGCTCTGTTTGCTTTCTAGTTAGAATTTAAAGCCTTTTTCCTGAAAACCAGCTTCTTAGTATTTCACATCTTGGAGGGAAATGGGACTGGCTTTTATAATGGACGCTGCCTTGAATGTGCTTTTCACTTGAGAGTTCAGTTCACATGGAAACTGTCAGACACAAGTGGGACTTGAAATTGCACCCTCAAGTCCAGTCCCACACATATCCTGTTTTTTTTTTCCTGTTGCCTTTCCCAGTAAAAGCTTTTCCTCCCCTTGCAGTGGTTTTCTACTGAAACTTGTTCTCTGATGTGGTTTTTTCCTGCAGGTGTGGGTCAGGTGGTGCTTCAAGTGGCTGCAGCCACCAACTGCAAACATCACTATGGTGTGGAGAAAGCTGATATTCCAGCCAAATATGCTGAGGTGAGGTTGGTTTTGAAGTGGGTTGTGTGTATATGTCTTATTTGAAGGTTCACTCAGTGGTTCTGGATTACTATTAGGTGCTGTGCAGGAAGAAAAGCTGAGTTTCATTCCTGGTTTATTTTGCTTCTTGGATCCAGGAGCTGTTCAAAAGGAAGTGCAGTATAAGCTTCATGTAAACCTGCACTCATTTTGTGTCTGATGTGACTCTAATACAGGGCTTCCAGAGACCATGGCATTAAGCAAATCTAGGAATGAATTCACCCAACAAATAGATCTTAAAGGTTTTAAGTTTCTGCTTTTGATAGTGATGCCCCTTTTTGGTGTCCTAAGGCTGAAGTTCAGCTTAGTTATTAAACTGTTGCAGGCAGTTGATGAGACCTCTGCTTATGGGATACCTGGTTAATAACTGCTCAGTAGGCCCCCAAATGAAGTCTTACTGTAAGAAAACCATAATGTTTAGTCAGACAGGCAGTTTTCTTCACACTTCTTCTAATTCTGTGCCAATGGGGAGACGCAAAGATAATCAGTTCCAAGGCAAACCTGGAAGACAAATGAGCTACAGGCAAACAATAAAG
The DNA here is from genome assembly GCF_034315485.1 of Pezoporus occidentalis. Taxonomy (NCBI): domain Eukaryota; kingdom Metazoa; phylum Chordata; class Aves; order Psittaciformes; family Psittacidae; genus Pezoporus; species Pezoporus occidentalis. The sequence goes on from NW_026915355.1 coordinate 103,918, forward strand.
GTTAGTCATGCCTTACCATTAGAAGTTTACTTTCTTCAGTAGACTGAGCAGTGCCATATGCCTCTGTATTGTTAAAACAAGCTGACTCAGTCTGTACAGGCTAGAAAATGATACCTTCTGAAGGGAGGGGAAAAGAAGTAAATCCTTGATCCTCTTTTTCAGTAGTGTAGGCAAAAATACAGTTGCACAGTGGCAAAGAGGATCAGACAAAGATCTAAAACTCCATTTTGTTTGCCCTGCAATGACCCAGTGGAAATTTCCAACTGGAGCACTGCTGAGCGTTCTGGTGTCATTAGGGAGTCACTTGCAAAGCCTGGACTCCTGTCTGTGTTTAATAGCAAATGTGAAGATTAGTGTTAAAGAGGGAAAGCTAAATCCTCACTTGCACAAATACCCCTTTATGTCATTGTGCAAAAAGGGCTTTAAGTGAAAATGGGTAGCAAACAAAAATCTGCCCGCAAACTGAGTGTTAAGAGTATTAACTCCTGGAGTACCTTCAGCCTCAGAAGTACAGCAGGATTTCATAAGATTATGGGATGAATAAAATACTCTGCATTATTCTGGTTATAGACACTGTCCTGTCAGATTTACCAGCGACACAGCTGCTGCTGTGTCAGAACGCGTGAAGCTGCCTGTGCTCAGCTCCTCTGCCTTGTGCTGTGTGTCACGCACCAGTTTTCCTCCCCACCTCTCACAACCGTTTGTGGAGGGGATTGGATTAAGTTTCTAGTTGAGATTGGCTGTGGCCGCACATCTCTGGTTACAATGCTAATGAATGCAGATGACTTTGGAAAGCTTCAGCTACAAAGTGTGTGATGGATTTGTTTTAGTGAAGTTGTCTTAAATAACCCAGTAAAATGTAAGCTCATAGGAAATATGAGAAAAATTGGAAGATTTCTCTGATTTATCTTGCTAAGCTTTGGAGTGCTTTTGAAACATAAAGAATCCTAAAAACGTAGCTGTCAGCACTGGTTTACTTGACCTGCTGATGGAGGTCTCCACCATCTCCAAGATGTAAAGCCAGAATTCCTGCTGTGCTTCTCTCCCTTATCCCCTCTCCCTGCTACCTCCAGATCTGGGCCCTCCCGTATGTAGAGTCAAATCCTGAAGATCCAGAGGTTTTTCAGTCTTCCAAGACACTTGAGTTTCATTTTCAAATGTGTTGTATAGGTGTAGCTGGACCCTCACTGCCACTCTAAAGCAAAGACTGCATATTGTCACTGTATAGAGAATGGGACAAGATTTTGTGAATGGGAAGATGCACATTTGTAAGGCATCAAGCTGTCTCGATGTCTGGGTTTTTAGGTTCCTTCCGTATTTGGGCAATGGAAGACTGATGCCAGCTACTTGGCTGGGTAGTAGCAGCCTTCCATCCTCTGCAGCCCGACTCTGTCTAGATGTAGTTTCACAGACAATCCCAGACTGGTTTGGGTTGGAAGGGACCTTAAAGCTCCTCCAGCTCCAACCCCTGCCACAGGCAGGGACCCCTTCCACTGGAGCAGCTTGCTCCAAGCCCCTGTGTCCAACCTGCCCTTGAACACTGCCAGGGATGGGGCAGCCACAGCTTCTCTGGGCACCCTGTGCCAGCGCCTCAGCACCCTCACAGGGAAGAGCTTCTGCCTCAGAGCTCATCTCAGTCTCCCCTTGGGCAGGTTCAAGCCATTCCCCTTGGCCTGTCCCTACAGGCCCTTGTCCCAAGCCCCTCTCCAGGTTTCCTGGAGCCCCTTTAGGTACTGGAAGCTGCTTGTAGTTTGAAGCATTCTTCCTGGTTGCTCCAGCAAGGGTGATGCTGCTTCTGTTTGCTGTTGCAATGCTTTGCATGCCACTTTCTGCTTTCTCATTCACCCCAGCAGGCCTGGCTTTACCCTGTTTGTTCCTTTGCTGGCTGGGCTTAGGCTGGGCTGCATTCAGTGCCTCCTACTCACTGTGGATTATGTACCACAACATGGGAGCTACTTAAGATTGTGCCACTTTTAGTGCTGAGCAGTGTCAACTCAGTTTGCCTTATTTTGAACATGTAACTTTGATGAAAAGAGGGAAGAGAAGATGCCAGCTTTGACTTGGCCCTGATGAACCAAAGGTTTTAAGGAAAATAAACTACAGTAGTTGTCTGTCTGCCTATCTTTTGAGTGGTAATGGTAAAAAAAACCCCAACCCAACAAAACTGCAAGTCTTGGGGGTTTGTGAGCACTGTCAGAGTTGCATCTCCTTTGACTGTGATGTGAGTGGTAACACAAGATGTCCTAAGAGGTGGTTTTGTTTTTCCTTCCTCTTCTAGACGATGGACAGAGAGTTCAGAAAGTGGATGAAATGGTATGGGAAGAAACACGCAGAATACACAGTGAGTGAAATTCAGCTGAAAAACCTTGTGATCCACGCTGATGTACAGAACTTGCAAAGCCCTCTTCAGCCTTTCACCAGCCAGAATGAGTCAGATGTGCTTCCTGGCTTTTATCTTGACCCCCAGGCTGGTGTTCTGCAAGACACCCTCCCAGGCCCCTCTCTTTGTCTCGCCTGACATGTGGTATGGTGTTATTGGGAACACATTCAGGTCTTCTCAGAAGCTCTTGGAAGATTTATTCTTCTAAAACATTATCGTTTAAGTGGGGCTGCCATGTGTCTTTGGTTTATATTAAATAGCCTTTGGCTTCCCCTCCCTGCTCTCCCCATGGTGTGGGGGTGCTGCTGGGCAGACTGTTGAAAGTGGCAGCTCCTCCTTGGGTTTCTGAAATCTCCTGCTAGAAACAAAAGGGGAAGATGTGGTCACCTGGTGTTGGAGGGGATGGGAGGGCGGTGGTTTCAGCCTCGGGGAGCATGGGGTTGAGTTCTCGATGAATCCCAGCATGCTGAGATTAAAGCAGAGAGCTCCAGGACCAATTCAAGATAGATGGTTTGCACTGGGGGGTAGGGGGTGGGCTGTGGGCTCAGGAAGGATGATGGATGGTTGGTTCTGACCTGGAAAGGATTGCAATTGGGTGCTCTGAAGGTGGAGTTAGAGCAGGAGAGGGGTAAATGGGTCATCACAGGGCATCTCTCCCCTTGGGGCTGGGGACACATGCTGAAATGGCTTTCCCTTTCCTCCGAATGTTACTCAGTCATTGTGGATGTGTTTTCTATGCTGTAATGACAGTGTGAAGCATGTGCAGAGCTTTGTGTCATTCCTTCCCCTTTTCCTTTTCTCCCCCTTCTTAAATGTCGCTAAGAAAACCTGCTCCCCAGTTAATCATTTCCCAGTGAGGAAATGTACGTAGGCATAGTACAATAGGAACCCACTTCCTGGTGGTCAAGAAGAGGCTGGACGGATCAGGATTGTTCCCTAACTGCCCAGAGAAGTTGGGTCACTTTCCTGCTCGGAGTTGCAGCTAGCAATGAGGATTGCAGTTCAAGTGCGAGCAAGGGCTTGGGGAGCTGCTGCTTCATTTTCCTCTTGTACAGAGCCATTACTGCTCTGTTACTGGGATGGTTTGAACCACATGGCGTTCCAGCAGTGTGGGATCAAATGGCCAGCCTTTATTTCCCAGTTTTCTGGGTCTTCTGGGATCCCTGGTGCTCTTTACAGGGCTTATCTTGTGAGGAAGGTTGCTACGACTCTCCCTTCAGGAAGCAGGCTGCAGAAGGGGATGGTGCCACCTGCCTCTTTGCACTTTCTTCCTGGAATGCCTTTATTGGAGAGCGTGATCCTCTTCAGAGGGATGCTGGGCCTGCTGCGGGACTAGTTTGTAGCAGGATTGATATTGGGCTGCTAACTCTTTCCTGCTGTGGAAACACTGTGAACGCTTTACTTTTCATGAAGTGGCCATATGGCATTTTTCCATTGTGTCACCCAGCTGGCATTAGATGAAAGGAATTATTCCTGAAGATACTCAGCTTATGAGCTGTGTAATTTAAAGAGTAGGATAGGAACTTGGACTAAAATATTGAAAGCATATTGATTGCCGTAGGCAGCGAGCATTTCCATATTGCGCATTCCAAGTGACAGAGTCTGGTACTACAGTGAAACAAAGCTATTTATTTTTTGCTAGGTTCTTTGGCTTTTATAATTCTGTTTTCTGAAAAAGGTTTAGAGTAAAAGCTCTCTTTTCTGCCTTTCTGGGAAGAGTTGAACCTTTGGAGCACTGCATGTCGTAAGGAAAGTTGTTTCCAGCACCATGTTGTAGTGATGCTTGAAATAGGTTTTGGTTGCTTACATGTAGACGCACAGGGCAGATTTTCCTTAGTTTTTATTGCTTCTTCAAACACCCAAGGCTTTTGCCAAGCAGTTTATTTTCTTCAGTAACTCTTTAGACAACATTTTCTATACGTGACTCTGGTTAAACAGAGAGCAAACATAATGCAGCTAGGAGACACTGGGAGGCATGAAACTGAAAACTCGGTGTCTTTATCTTTCTGGAAAACAACTTTGTTCCTTCATTATGCTTAGTGGAGTCCCAAAATTCCCAATGTTGTAGACTAAATAAGCACAAATTGGAATAGTCTGTCACCAGAAGAGCTGAACTTGTGAATTCCACTCTAATGTTTCAGGCAGTCATAGAATCATAGCATGGTTTGGGTTGGAAAGGACCTTAAGATCATCCAGTTCCAACCCCCTGCCATGGGCAGGGACCCCTTCCACTGGAGCAGCTTGCTCCAAGCCCCTGTGTCCAACCTGGCCTTCAACACTGCCAGGGATGGGGCATTTGCCATTTCTTTGGGCAACCTATGTTGGAGGAGGGAAGCTTGGCCTAAATCCTGAGGCAAGGAGTCTTAGAACCCACCTGCAGCTTGGACTGAATAACGCGGATGATGGTTTTGACTTCCACTGCCTTGCTGGAAAGGTTGTGGTACGTCAGGCAGCAGCAAATCCTGCTTTGGGTTGTTTCTTGTAACAGCCAAGAGCCTTCTACAGCTTTCCAATACAAATGGATTTTTGACTTCTCACAGAAAGGGCTTGTCCAAAGTCTTGTCTTTCTGGTGAGGCAGCAGTTGATTGCCCATATCAGCTCTGCAACCATCAGAATCGCTTCCTTGCCTTCCCCATCAGCATGTGCTGGAAGTTCTGAACGTGGACATGTGAATTCTGATGAGCAAGGCTCAGTGGCAGCATTTAAAATAAACCCTCCAGGTGTCTTTCCACTCTCCTTTGTCCACAGTCATAGAAGAAAAGTCTCTTTTGGGACGTGGTTCCATGCAAAATATACACTGTCACGTGCACGCAGATACCTTCAGTAAAACAGCTCATCATTGAGAGTCACTTTCAGATGATAACAGTGGGTAAAACTTCTCCAGCAGCTTCTAGCACTGTCCTGAGGCATGTTGGATCCCTGAAGCTTCTGCAGAGCCCCAGCTGCTGGTAATGGGTCGTCATGGCAGCTTTGGAGTGAGAAGATCCATTTGGGGCATGACAGGAGTGGGAGGCAGGTTGCTCATCATACGTTGGCCTGTAAGTCTCCTGACCTTCAGCTACTGGAGATAACTGTATCTCATAATCCTGTTAAATGAACTGGGTTTCATTTTAAATGATGAGCTGTTGAGTCTCAGGATTCTAATTGGAAAACCCCCCAAACTAAACCAAGAGAGTAATGCTCTCTGATAAGAATCTTCCTCAGGTTTTACAGTCAATGCTAGTGTTACGACGTGGAAATATTTACATCCCTGTGCTATGGTCGTGTGGTTGTTGATGTCTAATTCCTGATGGGTTAGGGATAATCATATTCCTTGCTAGTCTTCTGCATTCAGATGGAATGAAGTATTTCAGGGCTTTTTCCATCATCAACTGCTTCAGCTGTTTGGACTGGAATGTCCCACTTCCAGCACGCATCACTTTATTTCAGCTCCGTTGACCGTCTTGTTTCTTTTCCCATGGAGCTGAGAAGTTTCCAAGATTAGCTTTACCCCCTCTTTTCAAGAAAACTGTTGTCTGAAGGAAACAGGAGACTTCTCAGAGGTTATTAGGCCTGGATAATTAGAGAGGCTTTCTCGGGGAATTTCTGCACATGTGTAGTCATCCAATTATAAAGCGGTATCACAAGAGGCAGATGGGTTTTCATGGTTTCTGACTGTACATATCCTCATGTGGCCTCAAAATCAGAGCCATCTCCAGGTATCTAGGGCACAGTGCTGATTGCCATGGAGCAAAGTGCTGCAGTGTTCTTTCAGGGGTACCCCTGGTGCAAGCTGTGTGTCCTCAGTGCCTATGGCCTGTTACGGGATTCTTCCAGTTGTAGGTTAGAGTAGGTCTCTGCAAGGGAAGTTGGTGGTGGCTGCAGTCACACATTGGACTGCTGATGGTAAGGGTTTGCTTTGATGTTGCTTGCTCAGGTTATAACAGAAGACCTTCCCCTTTTCCATAAAAGCTTGTCTGAGCAGTGGGTGGAGATCATCTGCACAAGGCTTCAAAAGAAGTGCAGGAAACACCAGGTCAGCGTTTTTAAAGGCTGGGATTCCTGCTGGCTGGACACCTCTGACACGTGTGCTGCCTGCTCAGAGGAAACCCCTGTAGCTCCTAATAGCTGCAGATACTCTGTGGGTCAGCCCATGGATTAGAGGTGGATTTTGTTGTGCATCAGTCAACAGAAGCCTGGCATCTGTAAGCTTGCAGCCTTGTTTCTGACTGAGTTTGGGGTGCTCTGTCTGGCTTGTTGTCCTGGAAACCTCCATTCTGAGCAAAAGCAGTGATTTGGGTACAAGTTGTCTCTTGTTGCCTGGTGCCAGCTGCTGCTTTGTAGGGATTACTGGCATTACCTGTACTTAAAAACTACCACTGCTCAGCAGTGCACTGCAGCTAAGGAAAGGGCAGGAGAGCTGTTTGTCCCAGATAGTTCTGAATGCCCTATTTCAGCGGGAAAGTCCATGTTTTGGTATTTGAAAAGCCCTCCAAATGTCCCCTGTGGCTTTGAAATGATGCCACATTTTGGAGGTTTGGATTCGTGCCTCCAGTTATTTTTGAAAAGAACAGGAACCTAAAAATAACCCTGTGTACTTTTCCAGGCAGAAATGAGTGGGTTTTGTGAGCCAAGTGTTTGCATGGAGGCTGCTGGAATGAGACATTTCTGCGTGTGAATTTATGGCTTTGTGTAGCTGGTCAAACAGAGCCGTTACCAGAGAGATCCCAGGGCAGTGCTGGGCTGGGAGTGGAGCTCTCCTCCATGCCACCAAGGCTTGACCTTCAGGAACTGTCGCTCTGGTACGTGCTGAACGCACACGCGCTGGAGCGAACCTCTTGTTGCTTCCCCCAGGCTCTGGCCTGCCAGTTTTCTTCGAGTTACAGGAAGAGCCACAGATGCTGCTGTGCCTATTTCTGCAGTCTCTGTAGAGCACATTTATCTGTTAGAAAAACCTGAAGAGAAACCTGTTTTGGTTTCTAACTTTAGAACTAATGCGGGCTGGCAGCTCTGTGAAGCGGATTGCACTGAGCTAATTATCCTTTTAGATAAAGCACGACTCCTGCATTGTCTAATCAGATGAAAATATCTGCATTACAGATGGTCCCTTCCATTCATTATTCACTAAGGAGATTAAGTTTCACAGCAAGAGGAGCAACAGGATGGGGGTTGGGACACTGGTGGGAAGAGATTGAGGGTGTCCCTGTGGCTGTCACCTCTGCTTTGCACTGGCGTGCCACCTTCTCCATCCATGACCATAAGGGACCATGTTCTTCTACTGGTTTAGCTGTTGCAGCCCTTGGCCTTGGCAGTTCCTTACCAGTTTTTGTTTTGCTCTCATAATGACTGTAAAGCACAGAGTTGACTGGGATTTGGGGGGAGTTTTGTTGGATTGCCATTGTCAGTTGATGGGGAAGGTCCTATTTTCCTCCTGTTACTCCATCATTTATTAATCACTGCTCCCCAAGTACAGTAAGTGAAGAAACTGGTCATCAGGAGGAGTCAGTCAGGTAGCTGCTGTGCTCTGGTTTGATTGTGGCAGAGCACTGATCCAGGAATTGCTGTCTTCCTTCCAGAGGGGAGAAAATAACCAATTTTCTCCCAACCATAGTTGACCATCTGGTTATTTCTGTACGCCAGTATTTTTCCTGGTGAGATTTTCCCCTCAACTCTTGGCTAAGTATGAGCTAGGGTAGTGTTCCAATACAAAAATAGATGGGTTGAAACAGGGCTGTGCTGCATTTAAATTGTAAAATGCTGTATCTTGCAAAAGGAGACAGAGGAAAAAGTGTTCAGTTTCCATGTGTTATATTGGGTTAAAACCCAGAGATTTTGGTTATAACCGTGCTCTTAACCACATTGGCAGGACAAACATATAGTGTGACTGGATCCAAATAAAGCATAACAGCCATTTAGGTTAGATTTCAAGACCTTTATATGAAGCTTCTTATTTCCAAGCAGTTTCAGGTTCCGCTGGTTCTTTGTTCTCTTGCTGAGCTATGGCTTTATAATCACATTTCCTTATTATTGTGCCATTTCTTTTCTTTCTCCTGTTGGCGTTTGGAAACCTCGTGCAGACGTTAGACACCAGTGGTGGGGAGGAGTGCAACAGAGCAGCTGACTTGGCAAAAATGGTTGTAAAATAAATACAGTTGCCTTACATGTGGGTTTTCTTCTACTGTCTCTTGGTTGCCCAACCATGAAACTATTCACTACCAGAGAGGTAAGATTTGAGACAAAGTTATCTCGTAAATAGTCTAGAGATGGTCTTCATTCACAAATAGGGCATCTAGAGCTCCAGAATAAATGTTTCTATATATAAGGTGAGAAGAACTCAGTCTTCTTTAGAACTGTTCTGATGTTGCATTGAGTTTCCCCTTTAGAGTTCGGAAGTATCTAGCAGGACGTTGTTAGGTTGGATCTCTGTGAGTGCAGTCTCCAACGTATGCTTTGGTTTTACTATAGCAGGGATATCAAAGCATGCATCCCCTAGCAGCAGGTGGGAAACACAGGTAGTAATTCTGGTTTAAAATCTTATGTCAGCCTACCTGCTTGGCAGAACTGAAGTAACTTCAGTTGTTCTGACCTGCTGTTTTCAGCATGGTTAGTGTCTGACCCTTAAGGCTCTTTGCAAAGTTCTTGATCTCTTGCCTGAGAACCCTCGATACTTTCCTTAATCATAAAATCATGGAATGGTTTGGGCTGGTAGGGACCTTAAAACTCATCCAGTTCCAACCCCCTGCTACAGGCAGGGACACCTTCCACTAGAGCATCAGACTGCTCTGCTGGGAAGGGGAGGCTACAATGGAAGGAAGCAGGCTCTAGTGCTTCTCTGGGACAGGTACCCTAGCTCAGCTAGCAGGGTTTCGAAGTATTGGAGCATGTCTGCATTGCAGTTCTGTTTGAATTGTCGCTGAGTGCTGGCATGTGAAATGCTCCTTTCTTTCCATACTAAAGAATATATGCAGAAAAGGGATTCCAGAGCAGTCACTTTGTGTTGTTTTGATGTTCCTGAGGTTCTGATCTAAGCCATCATCTTACCTGCGCCTTCAAAGTGTGTCATCGTCATTAATTATACAGTTGCATGTTGTTTTTTCTCTCCTCCTCTTATCTTCCTCCCGCAACCTTTCTCCTGCCTTACTTGGGGCACAGCAAAACAGCCCATAGATTCCTCTGGCATTTCAAAAGCATGACTTAATGGTGGGAAGGCTATGGAGCTGCAGGTATTAACCTGGCACGTGATGGGGTTTCATCAGAAAGGTACTGAAGTCATAACTAGAATTACTTTCAAATAAGGCCTTTACGTCACTTGATTTCCAGCATCAAAGTGTTAGGAGCATGTGAGATTTAGATTCAGTACCACAGGAAGATCAGAGGTTGCCATCTGTTGCAACAAGAGCCTGAATTACGAGGCAGGGTTTGCAGCAGGCACCATGGCTCTGTGCTCTGGTTCCCACTCTGAGGGGTCTGATGGAACCACAGGGCTCAGCAGGGTCTTGAGGGGGCTCTGGTTTCTGCTGCGGGTGCTGCAGGGTATTGCTGGCTTCTCCATAGAGCACAGTCCTTGTAGGGCATCAGTGATACCTGGAGACCCTTCCCTGTTCATCCCATGGCAGGAGAGCAGATGAGGGTGGGAGCAGAGGGGGAGGCCACCTCCAGGACCTGAGGAGCTCTGGGTGCTTCATCTCCTCGGTATCTCCTAAAGCCTTCATTTGCCCTTACTTCAGAGGCACCCCTGAGTTAGTACAACATGTTTGCTCCAGAGCAGAAAGGAACGATGTTAACTCGTGTGTGTGTGTGTGTGTGTTTTTGTGTTGTCTTTCTTTCAGCTGGAAAGAGGTGACTTCCTCTCAGAAGAATGGAGAGAGAGAATTGCAAACACAAGGTACAGTGCAGCAGTTGAATGCTGCTTTATGAACTGAATATCTGGGAGTTTGTATAATGGAAATTGGGAGGCTGGCCAGCTTTTTATATAGAATTTCCATAGCAAATACCAGAAGTGTATCTGCCAAGTTTTATACTGGCCTCTTTAGATCCTGTTTTCTGACTAGAAGAATGGGTTTAAATGTCTGTCCCATGATAATACATACAAGGGTGTATCCAAGATAAATTCTGGTTCTGCAGAGAAGTATCAGCCTCTTGTTTGTTTTGCATATCCTTGTTGTTCAAGTCGGTGATTCTGGCAAAACGCTGGTTATTTTGGCTATTGGTGCGTACTGCGAGGCTCACTTGCCATTAAAAAGACCCAAGTGAGTGTGTTCTAACTTAAATTGGGAATTCATTTGAGCCGATTGTATTGAAGATTTGTTTCTGTGAGGATCTGTACAGAGGATTTGACTCCTTTTTGATGGTAGTAGCAAGGGAGTAAATTGGCTAAAGCAGTAACGTACTCTGCCTCTTTAAAGGCTTTGCATTTCCAGCCTTATGGATGGAACAAAAAAGATCTTTGTATGACCTTCTGGGCCACCCTGTTGTGTGGGGGAATGAAGACTTGTCCAAGAGGGCTCTCTGGAAGTCCTCGGCATTGTGGCAATCTATGGACTGCTTCCAACACCCTCTTTTAAGAGTACCCCATCACACAGGCGTCTGCCCGGCTGATGACTCCTGCATTGCTCCCTACCTCAGTTAAACTTCTAGAGGTGCCTTTTAATTTGTGGACAGGCTTGGCCCAGCTTTGCATAGCGGGGTTTTGCTTTGTTGCTTGTGATTCCAAATCCACGCTCCTCGGCTGTCTGCGCAGCTTTCCTTGGAGCAAATGGAATTTGGTTTATTTATTTTTAGCTGGAGTACATCTAACTGCATGCAGAAATGCTGGTAGATGTTTATTTTGTATGGCGTGCAGCTAACGGTGTGCCTGCTGATCCACACTCCCTTTGCTCTGTGATGTAGAAGTTCAAAAAGGAGGAGATTGTTGCTCACAACTGGTAGGTGTTGGTGTTTGTTCCGAGTGGGCCAACTGCTCAGCATCAGCTCCATCTAGAGAGATGCAGATTGTCTGATGAGTTCCCATTGGAGCCACCCCATCGCAGACCCACAGACTGGTTTGGGTTGGAAGGGGCTGATCCAGTCCCAGCCCCGTGCCACAGGCAGGGACCCCTTCCACTGGAGCAGCTTGCTCCAAGCCCCTGTGTCCAACCTGCCCTTGAACACTGCCAGGGATGGGGCAGCCACAGCTTCTCTGGGCACCCTGTGCCAGCGCCTCAGCACCCTCCCAGGGAAGAGCTTCTGCCTAAGAGCTCAGCTCAGTCTCAGTAAGCCAAGAGCCACCCTTCCCGTGAGCGGCCAGGCTGGAAGCACAGGCTGGGATTGTACCAGGACAGGGCTGTACGTGCTTGAGCGCTGCCGTGGGAGCTGTGCAGCACGCAGGATTCCTGCAGGAACTGGCCCTGTGGCTTAGCAATACGTGCAGGAACGAGGGCTGAAGGCGAGGTGGACGGGGGTCCCCCGTACTTCTGCCCTGCGCATACAAGTGTTGTGCCAAAATTAACACTAAAGAAATGGATCTGGCAAGCTTTATCTTTTTCCCTTCCTTCCCTGGATGTTTTCTAGTCCCATTAATATGCTTGGCTCTTTTGCAAGGCCTCATTTTTTGGCACAGGGTGGGAAGGCGGAGGAAGAAACCCCTGCTAGCCTTACTTGCCAGGCAGGGTTTCCCAAATTTCCAAGAGCAAGGCAGAGCAAGAATAACATTTTCTTTTTTCCCCTTAATGTAGAGACAGTTTTTCATCCATGGGTTTTAATAGCTTTGGCTGCCACTCTTAAACTCACTGTCCTTGTTGAACATGTTTCATGTGTGGAGGCGCTAGGAGGGGAGTTTTCAGACAGACCTCTTGCAAAGAAGTTACTTCTTCATTTTGGAACAATATGCTAGAATGGCTTTGGCACTTTGCATGTGCAGGATGCTCCACAGCTTCCAAGAGATGTTGAGGGCTCTTGTTGCAAGCGGGGAGCAATAGGGCAAGGGGTGATGGGCTCAAACTTAAACAGGGGAAGTTCAGTTTAGATATAAAGAAGAAGCTCTTCCCTGTAAGGGTGCTGAGGCGCTGGCACAGGGTGCCCAGAGAAGTGGTAAATGCTCCATCCCTGGCAGTGTTCAAGGCCAGGTTGGACACAGCCTTGGGTGACATGGTCTAGGGTGAGGCATCCTTGCCCATGGCAGGGGGTGTTGGAATTGGATGATCTGAAGGTCCTTTCCAACCCAAACCATTCTATGATTCTATGGTAGGAAATGGGCACCAGGGACAATTGGACTGGACCCAGGCTCTTAAAAATAAAGGATATTTCTTTTTTAATCTGTGGTGTGCTCTGTTTCTTCACCAACCATTTCATCATTTGTGTGATTCTGCCTATGGGCACGTTTCTTTGTTGCTGTCTGACTGGGGTTTTTTTTCAGGAACAAATCCCCTTCGCTCCATTTCCTAACCCAGAAAGGTGCAACTGTGCACTGTGGGTTAGGGTGAAGTGCTGGGTTTAGGACAGGGAGATGTGCTGAGAGGCGTCTTTTTGCACTGAGGGGTAAATTTAAAGCTGGAAGAGAAAATACATTTTGATATTGTGCTATAATAGTTTAAATGCACGCGAGGAGGCACTGGCATGAAACGTGTCTGTTGTGTTGGAGCATTGCTTTTCATGTGTGAATTAACTACCGTAAGAGTGTGGTGTTTGATCTCACCATGACAGAGGGGTGAAAACATTTTGCACATTGGTTTTATGCTGAAACTTCTGGTGCAAAACTCAGCTGTGTGCTGAGAGGAGCACAGAGCAGGGTGCCTTTAACATCTTTTACCAGTGAATGCTAAAGGTAAGGTACTATATGCAAGAAGAAAGCATTTTATTAGCTGGAAGTGGCTGTATACAGGGACAAGCAGCACTTTTCAGTTCCAGAAGAGGCTGTAAAGGCTGTAAGTGACTGTGACCTGTGGTTGTGGGGGCAGCTGAGGGGTATAGTTGTGCCATTTGCCTGTCCCTCTTCCTTAACTGTACCATTATCTTGCAGTGTTATTTTTGTGAATAATTTTGCCTTTGGTCCTGAGGTGGATCACCAACTGAAGGAGCGATTTGCAAACATGAAGGAAGGTAACAAAGAACTTCAAACCTTTTCCCATTGCTTTCCTGCTTGCTATGGGAGCTGGTGGTGGCGAGGCCTTAGTTAAAGAAGCCAGGTTGGTGGGTATTGTTCTGTGCCTTGCAGCAAGCATCTGCGCCCCAGATGGGTATTTCTTGGGCTGTTTACTTCCCATTTTAATATCTGTTCTGGCCTCCCTGACTGCTTGGAGGTAGCTCTGTGTGTGAAGGCTCTGCAGAGCTCTGGGGGGTGGGAGGAACTGCTGGTCCTCTCTTACTTGGTACGGGAGCCGACAAAACATGCAGTGGCTGAGACTGCAAAGCCCTTGTCCTATCACCACAGCCCCTAATGAAGAGCCCCTCTCCAGCATCCTTGCAGCCCCCTTCAGACACTGGAAGCTGCTCTGAGGTCTCCACGCAGCTTCTTTTCTCCAGGCTGAACAGCCCCAATGTTCTCAGCCTGGCTCCATGCAGGAGCTGCTCCAGCCCCTGAGCATCCTCATGGCCTCCTCTGGACTTGCTCCAACAGCTCCAAGTCCTTATGTTTGAGGGCACCAGCACTGCACACAGTGCTGCAAGTGGGTTCTCAGGAGAGCAGAGCAGAGGGGCAGGATCACCTCCTTTGACCTGCTGCTCGCACTCCTTTTGATGCAGCCCAGGATACAGGTGGCTTTCTGTGTCTAGTACAATATAATATTTCTGTAGCTGCATACTGAAGGCAGTTCTTGGGTTATCCTATTTAAAGTTGTCACACGGAGTACTGGGTATTCACTAATCAGTATTAAAATGGGAGCACCATCACTGGATGTCTTGTGTGTCTCACTGCAGACACCAGTGACCCGGGATGCCCAGTAACCCCACTGTGACCCTTAGGCTGCCTGAGGTGTCTTTTTTTTCCTTCCTCTTAACCACTTGGATAAGTAATAATTTGGTTATGGCAGAAATAACAAAAATTACTATTTCTGAGAAGAAAACTGTGTGGCATGAACAAAGCAGCTGTGGCTTCCCCTGATAGTGAAGAATGTGACTTTTGGGCTCTGTTGCAAACTGTAAAACCCCTTAACTTAAGCTGTCTTCTTTAGTTTTAGTGGGTGATCTTTGTTCCGTTTTAGCTGCTGTTTAGTGGTGGCTGGAGAGAAGTGGCAAGGTGGGGCAGGCTTTTTAACCCAATGAAGAAACCTCAGTTCTCTTCCCAGAAGGTGCTGGGGCTCTGTGCTCTGGGCTGGATGACCTCAGATAGCTGTGGAATGGAGAGGAGCAGCCTTTTAAATAAGAGGGCTCTGGGGACTTGTGCATGAAAGACACCAAATAGGACTGGGATGGTGGTGTTCCTGATTGAAATTCCCATCAATTGCCACTGAGAATTAACGGGCTCTTTTTTTGGAAGTGTTTGAAGATGTCATTTTGTAGTGATCCTTGAGGATCCCCTCCCAGCTACCCAGCAGGACGAAGAGATTGACTTTGTTGCATGCTATCAGAATGAGCATTAAGGAGTTTTCTTTTGGTGATGACATACAAGTGGTAGTTTGATTAGGGCTGCTCTTCAGGGCTCTGTGCTGGGCTAGATTTAGAAAGTAGTTATTTCTAGAAGAACTAGTAGCTGACTTTGCTCTCTTTTTTGTTTTCCTCCTCTTTTCCAGGTGGAAGAATTGTGTCCTCAAAACCTTTTGCACCTCTGAATTTTAGAATTAACAGTCGAAACTTGAGTGGTATGATTGCCCCTTTTGTTGTTACATTGCAGTTATGGTGTATTTGTTATCTGAACGTGTCTGTAGTGGGGTTGGGTTGTGGTTTAAAGAGTTGTGTAAGTAGAAAAATGCTGTTGTATTATGATAGCACACATGCCAAAGTGACATGTATTTAAAACCAACCCCCCCCCCCCCCCCCCCCCCCCCATTGGAACCAACCACCACTCTTCTGTGGGGTTCCTCCTTTAGATGTAATGACAGTTTTTCCCTGGCTGGGCATCTTTTACAGTTGAAGAGGTTGAAATTAAGTGTTGAAATCAGGATTTTCAGGAGCGTGGTTAATGTCTTTAAGTACGAAGAGGCTGCAGTGATGAACTTGCATGTGAGTTCCTTATACAATAGCTGTCTGAATTTGGACAGGTAAATCCCACCAGTCATGATTTGTGAGGCTTAGAAGCTGAAATGTTCAACGTTGAATGCCTTGTCTTCTGTGCTGTAAATCCATCAGGCCTAGCCCATAAACGCCCAGTTGCTGTGTCTGGTTTGTTGCCAACAAGAGTTTTCCTTCCCTTCTGAATCTAGTAGACTTGATACGTGCCAACGTTGTCCTTCGCAAGCCTGGGAGCTTCAGTTCAATGAGGTTTGGGGATTACCAACACCCTGTGATGGTGCTTTTTCTTGTGACCTTTTTTCAGCTTTTATTGTTGAATTTTGCCAAGGAAAAGAAGGATCCAGGCTGGGGTTTACACATTTACTGTGTCCAGTGCAAAACATTCCCTAAATTCAAAACCAGCCCTACTCCCCTCCTTATGCAAACATGGCAGGTAACACACTGAGGTACAGATCTCAAGCTGTGTTTCCTGTGCTTGGCCTGACACTCATGGCAAACTGCTTTTCAAGAACAGTAATTTGAAGACTGTCATTAAGGCATTTCACTGAAGTAGCCCCATTGTGAGTTATTTTTATGAAGCTTGAGTAACTGTGAATGTCCTGTGCAGCAGACATGCAAACCTGCCCATTTCCTTCCTGTTTGATACTCTTCTCTGTGGCATTTGATTGTTTGGAACCTCATTAACCGTTGGGTCCTGGCTTGGCAATCCTTTGTAGACATGGGCTTGAAAATAAAACGAGTTTAAAGGGTGGAATGGTAATCCTGGAAACCCTCAAGCCTCCAGGGAGCTGAGATCAGCCTGTCAGTTTGCTAACAAGACAAAGAGTGCTTAAGTAAAGCTTCCTACCTCTTGTACAGCACACTAGAACTAGATGAAATGCAAGAAGGCACTTCTGAGGTTTCATTTAGGAGACCTGCCTATGTAAATAAGGGGTTTTGGCCTCCCAAGCCCTTTCTTCCCTGGCTCATGACCATTTTGCTGTGTCTTTCTGCTAGGTGGGGAGGCAAAGGGGGCACTGAATAAAAGCCCTGATTATGACGATCAGTTGAGCCACTTCTTTATCCTGTTTGAGCTTTCAACCCCCTGTGGAATGTTTTCTAGAATGCTGAAGTTTTATGTATCTGTGTATATGACATGTTATTTAATGCTTAATGGGAATGTTGATGTTAAAATTATATCGAGATAGCTAATGAAGATCTGAGTGAAAGAGGTTGCTTAGCAGAAGAGTAGATAATAGCTTCCAGTAACAGGAAACTCTTCCAGGGATTCAGAGAAGAGATCCTGAAAAGAAATTATGCTACAAGTAATGAGAGGATATTATTGGTATAAATTTTAGGTCTTAATCCCATTCTGTGACCGTGCTGTATTTGGGATGTGCCAATATCAAATGATCATGCATGGGATGTGCTAAACCCAAGACTTGTTCTGGTCTTAGTGGCCTCTTCTAAGTGACACTTTCAGGGAATGTCATCCACTTGGAGCTGTGGATCCAGTACCTTCACATGCAGAGAGGTGATTTCAGCCTCCTGTGCCAGCTTTATGCTGCTGCCCTATTGTAGGGTTTTAAGAATACTTTTATTCAGTGGGGTTTCTTTTGTGCCCAGGTAGGATTTGAGTCTTGTGATTTTCCTATATTATAAAATATAGTGGAAAAGAGAAAACTTTAGGAAGCAGGC
Organism: Pezoporus occidentalis; assembly: GCF_034315485.1. Taxonomy (NCBI): domain Eukaryota; kingdom Metazoa; phylum Chordata; class Aves; order Psittaciformes; family Psittacidae; genus Pezoporus; species Pezoporus occidentalis. The sequence continues at coordinate 121,098 of NW_026915355.1, forward strand.
AACATTTTTTCTCAGTGCCATTTTTGTCCTTAGTTAGTCCCATCTGGAAAAAGAAATAGAAATGTGGAAACAGCCAGGACAAACCAAAGCAAGTATTAAAATCTGGTTAAAATAGTGGTGGAAGTTGCTGAATCCTAAACCTTGTGTTTTGACTCTTCTGGGTAATTGCTATTTAATTAGAAGTGTGCCGTAACTTCTTCTACAGCCGTGCCTCTCACTCAGTGTTCAGTGGTTCTGGAAATGCTTAGGCACATCCCATACCTATTAATTCTAGGGAACAGAACAAATATAGGCAAGCAAACAAATACAAACCATGTTTGTCCTCAGTCCCAATATAGTACAGTTGCAGTTTACACGGGTTGGCTCTAATGGTGCTCTGTTGCCGGTTCTATCTAATTAAATCCTGTCTGTTAGCACAGATGTCTGGTCGCTGGGTTCCTCGTAAAAGTTGCCTCTGAAACCCAGGGAAGTTCTGTCTATTAAAAGCTTGCACTAGAACAAGAGTTTTACTCTAGAATGGCTGGTGGTCTCTGAAGAAACATGCCTTACTGGTGCATGGCTTAGCTTCAGCTGGGTACAACTGTGTGCCAAACTGAGCGAGCCTTGCTTCCCTAACTTGATGTTCTTCCTGCAGATATTGGCACTATAATGAGAGTTGTGGAGCTATCACCACTGAAAGGGTCTGTGTCATGGACCGGGAAACCAGTTTCTTACTACCTGCATACTATTGACCGAACCATAGTGAGTATAAATACAGGCTGGTGGCTCTGGCTGCTTTACCTGCTTTGAAGTCAACATGCCAACTTCAGTTCCTTGTTTCTGGGAATTGTATTCATATTTCCTTGCATATTTAGACCTGTAGCACACATCATTGGTAGCCTTTGGCTGCTTCGGTGCAGCATCTTGCGCAAACAGTATAATGATGGACAGTACTCTGGCAGTCTGTTAGTTCATTGAAGGTCCATGGATTTACAGGTATAATTCTGTCTCGTGCTCCAGAATACACAGCTATGCAGAATCGTGGTCTTGTGCTATAGCTTCCACCCTGACTAAAGACTATCTGGGTCTTTAATTCCTCAGTTGGCTTTGTGGTGTACGGAGCATTTCGTTTGATCATATTCAAGCAGTAAATCCTCATTCTAGTTAAACTGTCAAGTTGATGTAGAACCAGCCAAAGCTCTGTAACAATACTCATGCATTCACTGGGGTTTGGGTTGGTTTTTTTCAGTTAAAGAAAACAGAAACAACTCTATAGGAATGTCAGCTTTTGTGGGGAAATAGTTTATTCCCACACTGTTTTGCAGTGTGATAGTAAGATTTTTTCCTATGTTTGCTGTAGTCTAATAATGTTAAAGAATAATTGTTAAAAGAATAACCTAAAGTGCAGTTGAATATTTTAGTGGCGCATAAGAGCGACATAGCTCCATTGACAATAACTTTCTGCTGAGTGCAGATACATGACACAAAGCTTTAAAACAAGAACAGGCAGCGGTGAAGATGCTAAAACCTTGTTGAGGCGTGGATTATGTCCTGCCAGTGTGTCTGCGTCATTCAGAAGAGTGAATGTCAATGGCTTCTTGCTGTAGCTTATCTGAAGAAAGCCAGTTAGGATTTCTGCAGTTCTGCATTTGTTTAATGCTGATATGTTGTATTCATCTCTCGTGACTTTGAAAATGACTCTTACCTTTCTGTTTCCAGCTTGAAAACTATTTTTCTAGTCTCAAAAATCCGAAACTCAGGGTAAGTTTCAGTCATTTTTTTTTTTTTGGTAGAAAACTCAAACTAAGCAGAGCAGCCACTACAGGGAATTTGATCACTTGTTAAAGATGTACAGAATTGATAGCAAATCAGATTTGCTTGATAAGAAAGTAATGTGGGCATGGAGCTGATTGAAGTGGAGCATCACGTGCCATTAAGCACTAATTGAATCATGTTCAAGAGCTTTCTAATAGAGAATTAATGGGGCAGCCACAGGTTTTCTTACCTTGCAGTGGAGGTCTATAAAGAGCAGTTTGTTCATTTAGGAACTGAAGTTAAAGAAAGAAATGATAGTTTCAATCTGTCCCTGTGTTCAGCTGCATGAAAACGAAGCTGAAGAGTGCTCTGAGATGTTACTTTTGGGGCATGCTGAGACATGGAATGTGTGGTCAGTTGCTGCAGTCTCTGCTGTTAAGAGTGGAATTAAAATGGCAGAGGATTTGTGAGGCTGTGCTGGGCTGTATTAATCTGAGCTAGGCAATGGGGCTGGTATTCCCAGTTAGAGAATTAAGGGAAGCCACTTCATTTAGAACGTGAGGTGAACGTTTGTCTTCCAACTGACTTGCTCAGGAATTAATGAAAAAAGGTTAATGGGAGCTTTGGGATGAGGTTTGTTCAGGCTGCTGAATTCAAAGTTGGAGGGAAAAATGACTCCTCGAGTGGCATCCCTGTGCTTTGGAACTTCCCTGGTTTTAATGGTGAAGAAATGGTGCCATTTCTACCTCTTCAGCAGAAGAGGTGATGGAATTGCCAGAATTGTTACGCAAGTGAAACCTCCCCTGCAAGGTAGGGAAAGGCTTTAAATGAGCTCCTTGAAATATCCTGCCCCTACTGAAACCCGAAAATTAAGCTGAAAAGTTGCTGCTTTGGTTTTTTTAGTTTCCTCTACAGACGTGGCTAAAGTTGAATTAGATGATGTTTAATGGCTCTGCCATTTCAAGTCATGTGAGATTTTTAAAGTGATGTAACAACACATGAATGTTGGGGATGTAGGGAAAACTGTTGAAATATTTCATAAATTAAAACCCTAAGCCAACAAAACACCAGCACCCCCCCTCCAAACCAAACCCAAACCCTCTAACACCAGTGTGTGATCTGGGGGATGGGACTGGGAGGAGAAGAATAAAGGAGGAGGTTTGGGCTTAATCTCTTCTGCCCTGTGGCTGCATGTTTGAAACCCGTTAGGGAGGGTAATGCAGTACAAAGGGGTGACTTGCTCTTCCCTTTCCCACTGAGTGTTGCCTGAGGCAGGTGAAGTTTTTTCCCTTGCTGGTAAGAGAAGTTTGGGGTGTTTTTAATCGGGCATTGTGTGCCAAGAGCACTTACACCTGGCTTTTGGGGGAGGCTAAGCTGGGAAACACAGTGGTGTGTGTTAAAAAGTGAGAAACACAGGAGCAAATGATTATTCTTTTAATGTTTTATTTGAAAACATCTTTCCAGGAGGAACAAGAGGCAGCTAGACGTCGACAGCAAAGAGAAAACAAGAGCAACACAACTACTCCAACGAAGGTTCAAGAAAATAAGGTGGACATCCTGCATTTTCATAGAGGAGAATGTGTTTTCTCTTTAGCTGTGCATGAATTCAGAACCGGTGTCAGGAAAAAACTGATTCTGTGGGAAGCGTGTTCTCTGAATGGGTAAACTGGTATAGCTGTTGCTGTGGACACAAATATGATGGAGTGACTTAATAAAAGCTGCACTTGGGTATTGTGCCACTAATTCTGGAGAAAAGGTATTGCAAGATGAATAGAACAGTTGGTGTCCACCCGCTTGCCATCAGCACCAGCTTGCAGAGCTCTCCCTGAGTCATACCCATTGAATGGAGTTCAAAGTGTGCTGAGTCTCTCCTGCAAAGACTCATTTCCTTTCTCATTCAGTTGCATAATACTGTTAGAAACGCAGTGACTGTTCATGCACAAAAATACATTGAGATTTTAATGAAATTCACTTGAAGAATATAATCAATAATCATCTTTTCTTAGACAACAGTAACAGATTTCCTTTTCTGTTATGAGTAAGTCCAGAAGAGAATGAGTGCAGCTCCTTGGGTGTTAGGGACAGCTCTTATCCCAACCAAGTCTACTTCACTGGCCAGTTATTTAACTACAGTGCATCAGTTTCCTCTCATAAAATTATTAAAGTTATTAATGCTTGCTTTAAAGGAATGCTGCGCATGTAGGTAGGAATGGCTGAAGAGCTTTTGGCTTCCACATGTCTTTTAGGATTCTGGTGCTGAAGAAGAAAAGGCTGCAGCAAATTCTGTTAAAAAGCCATCTCCCTCTAAAGCCCGGAAGAAAAAGCTGAGTAAAAAAGGAAGGAAAATGGCAGGCAGGAAACGGGGACGTCCCAAGAAAATGAACACTGCAAACACAGAGCGTAAGACCAAGAAGAGCCAAACTGCACTAGAACTTCTGCACGCTCAAACTGTTTCACAGACATCTTCATCCTCTCCTCAGGGTGAGTTCAAAGTTGGCAGTGGAAGAAGCCTCCCCCTGCCACATGAGCCTAGAGAAGGATCTGAGGCTCTGAGTGCGTGCTTGAAGCTTATTGTTCCTTTATTGCTAGGCGTAGTTTGATTTTGTGTCATAACTTCTCTCTTGCCACCAAAGCAAAGCTCCCTGTGAGATGATGGTATGCTTCTGTGAGAAGATGGTGATTGAACCTGTCTGTAGGTACTGGGCCAGAAGCTGTTGCTGAGCTTGTCTCTGCTGCTAATGTTCTAAGGATAAATTGTAGATGTCCTTCTAAACAATCTGTTGCAGTGTGGTGATCCTGCTAAGTTACAGGATCTCCCATTGTAAATGATGGGCTCTCCGGTGCTAAAGTGCCAGAAACACTTGGCTTTCATAATCTGAAAGGTTATCTTTGTTTCTCTCTCCAGATGCATACAAGTCACCTCATAGTCCATATTACCAACTACCTCCTAAAGTGCAACGGCATTCATCTAACCAGCTACTGGTGACACCTACCCCACCTGCACTACAGAAGCTGCTAGGTAAGACTGCAGTGTTGTGACTTGCTTGGCATGGGAACCTCCACTGTGAGGTTTGTGAATGTGTGATTTCTGAACATGAACATCAAAGGGCTACTAATAGACAGCCACTGTGGAAAGCTGTATATTGAACAGGAGAGAGGGTTAGTTTCTTCCCCTTGTTGGTGTCACCACAAGGCCTCTTCTCTTGCTTGCTGCTGAAGCTGATGTCTTGGTCTGTATTTGCTTTTTGGCATTGTTTCAGCTCATATTTGGCACAAAAGGAAATAAGCTTGGGTTTAGCAGGAATTAAAAATAACTTTAAATGGAAGTGTCTAGTCAGAAGTAACTATTTTAAATGAAACCATTCTCTTATTCTTAAATCTTGGGGAACATCATGCCATTTTCTCTGCATAACTTAGAGCGAAGTATATGAGATAGTGCCTAAGTTTGAGGTCACAAAGGTGGTGTGATTGGAAAATACATTCCATGTGCAAGAGTTGATTTAGGGAAAAACTTGGAGAGTGTTTTTTAGGGACTCCTGGTGGTGTATGTTTCCCCCCCCATTTCTGGGCATTGAGCATTAGCCAGTCTAGGGTCACTTGGGAATCTGATGTAATCTTCCTGTCTATGTAGAGACCGAGGACATCAGTGATGTCCTAAACTTCTCCTCTCTTGCTGTGGTGTCTTACAGTTATGACTGGGTTCTTACTGTACAGAGAAAAAGTGATTTAGGGGAACATTTTATGTTGGGGTGTGTGTGGAAGCAGGGAGATGAACACCTGTCTGGAGTAAACCTTGCTGCAGAGGTCTCTCTACTCATTACCTGTTTTGGCTGCCTGTGATTGCAGCAGCTTGGTCTTAATCATGTGGTTGGCTTTATGATGACAGGAGCCCTAGTAGTGAGGGCTGGGGAGAAGGGAGGTTCCTTGTGTAATAGGAGACTGGAGATAAGACAGTGATAAGCAAATGCTCCTTGGAGAGTAGAGTGAATGTGGCTGTAGAGCATGTCATCTGTGTGTATGGAAGTAGGAGTACAGCAAGCCCTGTCTTTGTGAAGCTGAGAGAAGGAGCCCTCTGAGCTGGGGGCTGGTTTTGGCTTTTACAGCTCATCTCTTTTAATGCACTGTAAGTAGAAATAATGAAAGATGTTCATCTTCTCTTTCATCATGTGAACACCATTAGCACCCATTGTCTTCCTCTGGTTTCTGAATGTATTGTCATGACTTCTGTTGGGATACCTATTAGAAGGAGCTAATGGATCCCAGAGTTCAGCTGGCATCAGAGGATGGATTTTCAGCATGCTCTAAATTGATCTTTAATGGCTTGGTCTTACTTACAGTCCAGATAAAAAGCAAGAGAGGGAAAGGGGAGAGAGGTGTCAAGGGAGCAAACAGGGGTAAATAGGAGTGTTGCACTTACTCTCGCTTATAACATATAACCTCCTTATTTATTTTGCAGACTCTTTTAAGATCCAGTACATGCAGTTCATGGCATATATGAAAACTCCTCAGTATAAAGCAAGTCTGCAACAGTTACTGGAACAGGAAAAGGTCAGTCTCGTTTTTAACATTTCTAAACAAAATTGCCAGACTACCAGATGCCTTGGATGGGCGTGGAAAATTGTGTGCAAGTAACACCAGTTATAAAGACTCCACCAGAGTAATGCTTAGGCTGAACCTAGGGAGTTTATTGCTAACTCAGTCTTTGTGTGCTTAAATTTCCCATCTACAAAGTGGGAGAGATGCACCTCCCCTCTTCCCTCTGGTGCCCCTCCATCTAATAAGGCTTACTTCAGTATCTGTGTTTTTAACTCTGATTTTGACATGAAGCATGTGTTCCTCTGCAGGAAGCTGGTGTCCTTTTCTCCCACTTGGGATTGGCAGCTGCTTTTCTTCTCTAAATGTCTCGGGGGAGCAAGAGGTGGTGGTCGCCCCCCAGCAGCATGTGCTGCCTGAACTCATCCTTACCCTCCGCTTTGAGGGGCTTCCCTGTGTCCTGCACCTTGCTAGTCATACTGCTCTTAGATAATTAAACTGGTCTTAATCTAGCCAAAGGTTGCTGCAACTTTGAATGAGGACTGTCTTGAAAAACACACGGATACTGATTCCTTGGAGCTGAATTTCCTGCTTTTTGACATCTGTTGTTTTCACACTGTCAGAAAGCCTAAACGAGTTGAGAACTGCAGCATCAGGATGGTTCATTAAACGTGTAATAAATTGAATTATGGGAATAAAAAAGCCCCAAACTGTCATCACTGATTTAAGAGATTTAATGAAGCATTCTTAGTAGTGAGAATCTTAATGTGTTAAGATTGCACTGGTAGGCAAGGTGTAAATTTACCAAGTCATGGGCTGAAGTGCAGGGAAAGGCAAAGAAACTCCTGCAGCTGTGGTGTTTGGCTCTGCTATGGAGCCATCTCCCCAGCAGAGGGAGAAGATTTCCAGCTAAACCCCTTTGCTTCTTGTGTTGCTTTCCCTCAGTTCTGAATAATTTAATCGCTTTATAAATTAGCCCTGATGAGAGAGACTCTGCTGCTACTTCTGTGAAGGAACCTTCCCCCATAGAACTCAACAATAACCTTTCACTCCTGTCCAGTTCCAGCTTCTGGTAGTCCCCATGGAAGCTTTCCTTAGCTCTGTGACCTTTGTGAAGGTGTCAGCATAAAGCCATAGCCTTGTTTGGTGGAGTTTTCCATAAGGGGAGCTCTTTTTTCCCCAAATGACAGAGGCTGATTTGTGCCACCCTCTTCATTACTGACGGTTGGTGCTGATGCAGACTTTTTCTATGGTGGTTTCCATTTGTTTTCTCTCTGTAACAGCACTTTGAATTTTCAACCTTTTCCTTAAGCAGTGTAGTTTTCTGGTTCTTTGTTACTGGTCGGGAAAGTCAGCATGAAGTTAACTGATCTCCTTGCCCAGAAACAGCATGAGAAATGATAGTGTGCAAGTACCGTGCCATACACTGAAAGTGGAAATTGAGTGTGGAAAAGTAATCATTTCACTTTGGTGTCTACGAGTTGTTGCATACTTGAAGACATTAAAATTGAGGAATTAAGCATGAGACTTATGGCAAGTTAAAGTTCACAAAGGCAGGAGCAGAACTTTGCTGGATGAGATGCTGTTGTGTAGCCTGTTTAATGACACTCTATTACATGAAGGTTTTTCAAGTACAAGAAAAATGTTTCTGTATTATGGTTTTAAAATACACAAGATGAATGCATCATTCCTGGCGGTGTTCAAGGCCAGGTTGGACACAGGGGCTTGGAGCAAGCTGCTCCAGTGGAAGGGGTCCCTGCCCATGGCAGGGGTTGGAACTGGGTGAGCGTTAAGGCCCCTTCCAACCCTGTCAGTGAAGATGCTGTGAGTTGCTGGTTCACCAGATTACCCTTAGGTGGAGCTGTCAGCTCCTGCTGCTTGTGAAGGCTGGATGAAATAATTGCTGTTGAAAGCCTAAAGGCTTTTTTCAGCATCACTTGTGGCAGGCTGTTTAGCATTGCAGTGATTCGGCTGTTTAGCATTGCAGTGATTCAGCTGCTTTCCCAAGTCCTTGGCGTGAGAGGCAACGCGAGCTGTATGCCAGGTCCTGTGTTCTCTCACACAGGTGGAACTTGCCAGCACTGCTGCTCCCCTGCTTGGAAGATCCAGGTGCTTTTTGCCCTGGTCCTCCACGTTTTCTGGAGCCATGGCTCAGTTTCTGCACAATTCCCATTTGGCATCAGCAGCTAAAGTTGGAGAAAAGTGTCAGTCTCCAAAGCTTGCTGCTTTTGCTGCACTGATCTTTCATGTGGGAATGGAATAAATGAGGCTCTTCAGCAAAGTCCTGTCCTTGCCCTTTGCTGCTCACACGGTGCATGACCATGAAATGAGTAAGGAAGTATCTAGTCAAGGAATGTTATAGGCAGGAAATGTTCTGTGAGTGGAAGGGTCATGTGGCCCACTGGAGTAATTCTGCCATTGGAGATACAAGTGGTTTGGCTTATTGATGACTTTCTTCCTATCTTCCCCCACAGTGTTTTAATTTACTGTGTGTCTTCCATGAGCATTGTGTAGGATAGGCTCACAGATACCTGAGGCAGAGCTAGATTAGTTCATACAATTCTCCTCTGAGCTGAGTTTCACTTCCAACTTGCTACAGAAACTGGGTGTAATGGTTTCATTAAGAGGGACCATGCTGCAGCTGGTGCTAAAAGTGTATTTCCTCACTCTTCTCTCTTGCAGGAAAAGAATGCTCAGTTACTGGGGACAGCACAGCAGTTATTCACCCACTGCCAGGCACAGAAAGAGGAAATCAAACGTCTTTTTCAGCAGAAACTTGATGAGGTAGCCCTGATCTGGTGGGAGTGGATGCTTGTTACTCATCTGCATGCAAACGAGTTTGGTAAAAATAAGACCAGAGTAGTCCCAGGTCTTGAGCCCCTGTTTTGCAGCAGATCATGCTAAAGAATGTGGAATCTGTATCACTCTTTGGTTGTGTTTTGTCTTCATTGTTGAAATCGTTGTGTCCAGGAGCCAGGGGGTGACAGACCATGAGCACTGTGGTAGTTTAGTGAAGGATGTATTCCCTGCTGGTGGAAGGAACAAACTCTTGTGTTGCCATTTCAAGATCTCCTCGGTGTCACTTCTGAATGTGACAATCATCTGGAATTAGGATGTCAAGACCTTACTGAGTGATCTCTTTCTCTTCCTCACTCTTCATTTTGTAGCTGGGAGTTAAAGCTCTAACATACAATGACCTGATTCAGGCTCAGAAGGAGATCTCTGCTCACAATCAGCAACTGAAAGAACAGACGAAACAGCTGGAGAAGGATAACAGCGAACTCAGGAACCAGAGCTTACAGCTGGTGTGTACAGTGCTTGTGTCTGAGTAGCAGGGTGTTGGTGCCATTTATTTAAGGAGGACAGTTCAGGAGCCCAGTGCTGTCCCTGTCTTCAGGGGATCTTTACAACTGATAAATCATCCAGCTGCCATAGCCCCTCTGTAAGAGGGAGGAATGATGGGGGAAAGAATGTAGGTGGTCCTTCTTTGATTTCCCTCTGACCAAATGCTCAGGTGACAGTTGACTCAGCTGTGTCCTGTAAACGGCTTTGCCCTTGTGTATGTTCTTGCAACTGAATCTGGATCTCTCTCCAAGAGGTTTGTCCAGTGCTTGTTTTAACTCTTCACTGTTCATCTTGGCAGCTCAAACTGTTAAGGTAGGTGAAGGGCATGTGGAAGTGGTTAGGGAGGGTGGGCGATAACACTGCTTTTAGAAAGGACCAGGTCACATCTTGCCACGTTATGTGGGGACCACAAGGTGATGCCTGGCTTAAGCTGAGAGTTTTCAGTGGGTTAAGAAGCTTCTTGCTTACATCCAGTTGGAAGGTGCCTGGCTTTCAGCTTGCACCTTGGGTGGTGTGGAGAAAGTTGTCTTTTGATCTGTTTATCTTGTGTCATTGCAGCTTAAGGCACGGTGTGAAGAACTGAAGCTGGATTGGTCAACGTTGTCACTGGAGAACTTGCTGAAAGAGAAGCAGGCGTTGAAGAATCAGATTTCTGAGAAACAAAAGCACTGTTTGGAATTGCAGGTAGAGAGCAAGAAACAAATCTAGAGCCACCAACGTGGGGTAGCTCTTGAGCAATGGGCCAGTTAAGGGTATGTGACTGGATATGATGTTAAAAGAGAAGATAGGTGGTTTCCTCCCACCCCAGATTAATCTTTCTATTAGAGTCTTTTAGTCAACTTGAAAAAGAGGTGGATAACGTTTAAGGGAAGTAGATGCTATGAGCTCATTCCTTGGTAATGCTGTGGAAGAAGGAATCGTGGTTTACCATCAAGTACAATTTAAAAGCAGGTCTTGCTTCTTTGCATGTGTGCTCTGATGTCTTGGTTCAGGAATCAGTTCGCAGAGTGTCACTTCCCATAGTGAAAAGAAATTACACTCCTGTCTAAGAACTTTTCTTTTGCTGTGAGGTACTTTGACATGGAGTGACTGTTTCCTTCAATGACTGGCAGTACTGAGCTACTCCATACTGTCTGTATAGTTGGAGATATTTTATGTTTGCTTTTAAGATCTGAAAGGTGTTTTCTGAGAAGCTCTGAGCCCTTACCTGTGCCTTTTGGTCACAAGCTCAGAGCAGCATCTTGAAATCTGTTTCTCAAATTTTGGGTCTGTTGTTCCCAGAAATGGGGCTGCTTTTCCTGAGAAACATATGGAGGCAAAGCTCCATAATGTGCTAGAATTGCTAAGTGTGGTCTTTAATCATTGTCTTCCTCTTCATTTAAAGATCAGCATTGTGGAACTTGAGAAGAGTCAAAGACAGCAAGAGCTTATGCAACTGAAATCATACACACCGTCTGACGAGTCCCTATCAGTACAGCTACACAATAAAACCCATTTGAGCCGTGATCCTGAGGCTGATCATGGCAGGTTCCAACTGGAGCTGGAATGCTCCAAGTTTCCTATGCCCCACATCAATGGCATGAGCCCTGAACTGTCCATGAACGGCCATGCTACTCCCTATGAAATTCACAACGCCTTTAGCAGGCCCTCTTCCAAGCAGAACACCCCTCAGTACACAACCTCTCACCTGGACCAAGAAATAGTTCCGTGTACCCCCAACCACAGCAGCAGACAGAAGGCAGACAAGATGACAAGCTTGTCCTTACCTGACTATACCAGGTTTTCCCCAGCTAAAATCGCACTAAGGAGACACTTGAATCAAGACCATGGAGTCAATGGAAAAGCAACAGCTAATGAGATACAGAGGTGAGAGTGATCACTTCGTAGGTTGGGAAAGGAGGGGTAATTGCTTGTTTTAATTACAGTGGATTATTGGGACTGTGGAAAAATATGTTTAAAAGTGAAGATGAATGAGCTATTTAAAGTTTTGTTTCCAGAAACCCACCTGATAGGGGAAATAAGGTGGTGCCTGGAGTTTGGTACAGGAATTCCTCACAGAAGTCATTCACTTTTATAGTCTAATGATTCTACATCTGTGTTCCAGAGCTGACCATGTCAAAGAGAATGGCCTTACATACCCAAGCCCTGGTATTTCAAATGGCATAAAGCTGAGTCCACAGGAAACTCGGCCCTCTTCCCCAGCGGCCTTACCAGTTGCAGGCGAGAAGGTAAGCGAGCTGCTTGTGTTCAGGTTCAGAGATGTTACACCTGGTGGAACAAGGAGGAAGTTGGTCAAATTAGGGAGTGCAGGCACCCTCCTTTCTGTGCTCTGCTTGCCATGGGAAATAACACAAAATACAGTAGGTGTGATACAGCAGAAGGTTGCTGACCGGAGGAAGAGAATACTGTGCTCATGAAAGACGTGCTCACCTCTTAGCTACTGGTTTGTAGACAGACTGCACCAGTAATGCAGTAGGACTTCTTTCTGATCTGGTGTGTCTCTACTTGAACTTGAAAAGTAGTTTCTTTCATAGTTACAAAACTAGAAATAACAAAGATTTGTCCATGGAATTGCTCCAGCCAGGGATCGTGCTGGTGCTTATTTCAGAGCAAGCAGGTGCCCTCTAATAGGAGGATACCATGGAGATATTTTTGGCTACTACATTTTCTGTGTACAGAGGGCCTCAAGATATGAATTCTGCTTTTCACAGAGCTCTAACAACAACACTAGGAAATGAGCTTGCCTGAGGCATCTCTTTCCTTATGTTTGGGGCCAGCAGTAGCTTGGATTTACATACTTCTATGCTGTTGGATATTGGTAACAAAGCTGCTCCACGCATGCCCTGTCTTTGCTATATAGTCACTGCTATTCATCCTGTAATTCTTTAAAAGGGGAAGGGGATATAAATGAGCAGGTTACAGGTAGTTTGGAAAGTCTTTTAGTAACAGCATGTGGTTAAGAATGTTCCTTTTTCTTTTGCATTTACAGGTTTTGAGAGAGAGAACCTCTGTGAGTAATGGAGAAACTATCACCAGCTTACCTATCAGTATTCCTCTCAGCACAGTGCAGCCCAATAAACTCCCTGTTAGTATCCCTCTGGCCAGCGTAGTCCTACCTAGCCGTGTTGAGAAGGTGGTGAGTAAGGGATTGTCAACACTTTCCATCCCTAACTAAAATCACAGTGGGGAGTAAGGGGGTGCTGTGCACCAGAATCCTTAGTGGGCTGTTAATCCTGACTGTGATGCTTTGGGGGAGGCTGCTGTTGGGATGCATCCTCTTGGCTCGTGGTCATTCTGTAGGTTTTTCCTCTCATGTGACTCTGGGGTGGTGGTGTTTGCCAGGAAGGAAAGTGCAGTACCTGCCACAAGTGATCCTGGTCTTAAATGTCCAGCTGGGTGGAAGAGGCACAGAATCTGAGAGTTTGTGGCAGTGAAAGCAGAGAATCACACGTCAGTTTGTTCTTAACCCCTGCCTTCTTGCATGGCCCTGGGAGACAAATTCTTCTGCCTCAGTTTGGGCATCTTAAAGCTGTCTATAACAGGATGAACTCGAATAGCGCCTTGAGGCTGCAATACCTGGTGTGTGAGTGACAGCTCTGGAGCAGCAGAGGACACAGAGAACTTCTGGGGCATCTCTTTTTGAAATCCTGCTAAGTCTGTACCCCTCAGTGGCAGAGGAGTTTAAAAAAGCCTGGTCCAGTTTCTTCCAGATGTTTGTCACTTAAGTGGTACAGCAGAGAACCGTTTGCTCCATTGTCTTTTTCCAGCTGAAGACTTGTAGTTATAGCAGAGCTAGAGTCTGCCCAGCTGTGAGCAGGATTTGTGTGTCCTCAGAGACAGTGTTAGCTCTGGGTGGTGTCTCTCACTTCAGCACATAGTTTATTCAGGCAACCATATCCCAGTTGTTTTGCCTGCTTTAGGAAAACACTGCTTGTGTACCAGAGAGCACAGCCTGATGCATTTCACATTCACTTTGGGGTTGTTTTGGGGAACTTTGTGTGCACTGGCTTGGAGATGTGGTACAACCATTTGTTTCCTTTCTGGCTGCCTGTGAAGCAGTGAACTCTGATTGCAGTGCTGTCCTGAGCCTAAACTTCCTGGGATGATGAGCCTGCGCTCCCTCTATCTGCATGGTATCTGCTGTGTGCTAGATACTGTTGCAGTATAATAATCCCAGTATTTATTTTGGTCCTGTAATATGCTGAGTGGTGCCTTTGTCAAAATAGGCAAAATCTGGGACATTTAGGAAGGAGAAGCACTTGGTCAATCTGCTATTGCATGTGAATTTGGTTTGAACTGTTGACTTCTGAGGATACTTCCTGTACTAAAACGCCTGTTTCTCTCCCCAGAGAAGCACACCTAGCCCAGTTCACCAGAGTAGAGACTCATCGACACTTGAAAAGCAGATTGGTGCTAGTTCTCATAATGGCGTAAGCAATGCTGCTGGAAACAAGCCACTGGCTTTGGCTACCTCAGGTAACAGCCTTACCTACACGCAGGTGCCCTGTCTGTGGGGACAGCACCCCCGAGCATTTCTTGTCAGGTCACTCCATGCTAGAGAAATGTGGGTTTTGTAACCAGATTTAGATGCATTCTGGCATAAAGGATTGGTCTGACGTGCCTTTAACTGAACTGCAGCTTCTTGCATTGTACATTAATAATTGCTTTTTGCAAATTCTTCTGTGTGGGTGAAGAGATTCCTACCTTTAGGATGTGGCAAACCAGTGAAGTGTTATGTAGCTCTGCTACGAGCCGATGATTGGGCTTTAGAAGTTTTATTTTACAGAGTGAGATTTCAATATCAAAATTAGTTTTGTGATGCAGGTCACACTGGTGCCTCGTGAGCAGTTGTAAAGGCACAAGGATCTGGGTAGGAAGAAAGGTTGAATGGGAGAGGATAGAGGTACCTTGAGTGCAGACACTGCTTCTGAACTTGCTCATCTGATGAAATTGTGGCCTTTAGTTGTTCAGGATATGGCAGTGTTGTGGACCAGGAAAAGTAGGTTCTAGCATCCAGAAGTTATTGTACAGCTGATCCCTCATCAGAAAGTGCATGTGTTCCTGATGTTTACCACCTCAAGGGGCTTGTGTTGATTCTAGCATCTGTTTTGCAAAGGAGGGCTTGGCTGCAATTTTCTATCCAACCAATGAAGTATTTAAAAACCCGTTTGTTATAAACCAACACCACGTTTCCTTCTCCCCCTTCCACTTAGGCAGCCCAGAGGCAGGCCTTAGTAGAGCACTGAACCCATTTATGATACACCACGACAAATACTTCATTCCCTTTCCAACCTTCCTCTCGTGGCATTCTTCTGCCACAGTGTCTCTGAAGATCCCCTGTCGCTTCCTAAGCCACAGCCTTTTGTTTAACTTAGAGAAGGAAGTGAGCTGTATGGATGACCAAGTCCCTTCTCTTTGTGGGAAGGGAACAGACTGAATTTGCCCAACTATTTCCTTGATGATAGGAAGGAGTTGAGAGTAGAGAAGCCCTGATTTCAAGAGGTGTAATAGTTCAGCTTACACTTGAATTCCCTTTTAGAAAAGAGGTAGAGCATAGGATATCTTTACATATCACATGAATTTTCCTGAACTGGCAAAAGAGTAGAGCAAATTATTAATCCCCAACTGAAGCCACCAGCCCACAGAGCCACGTTCTCAACTGTGCTGTGTAAAAAGCAGCTTTGAGTTTCCTGTGTCTGCTGATCTCCTGGAGGTAGAGCTGAAACCACTCCCAGTCATCCCAGAAATCTAGCACTGTGAACTGTCGCTCAGCAGAAGCAATGATGCATACTTTCCCTTCCAACAGGTTTTTCTTACTCTTCTGGCTCCGTGGCAGTCAATGGAAATCTTACAAACAGCCCAGCCCATCTTAACCATAGTGTTGATCAGGCAGCTCTGGACGACTCTGGGAGTCTGTTTAACTCAGTAGGGTCTCGGAGTTCCACTCCACAACATCCTTTGCTAATGATGCAGTCAAGGAACTCTGGGCAAAACTCCCCTGCTCACCAGCACTCAACAAGCCCCAGGTTAAATGGCACATCCCAGAGCCTGGTAGGGGTATTGCAATATGCAGATGCTCAGAAGATGTTTGCCGAAGGAACAAAGGGGGATCTTCAGTCTGATGCAGCGTTTTCAGATCCTGAGAACGAGGCCAAGAGAAGAATCATCTTTACAATCTCTCCTAATACAGGACATGTAAAACAATCCCCTTCCAACAAGCACAGTCCGCTGCCCACGAGCGCTCGGCTGGACTGTGGCCAAGCACACGCGCAGGATGGGAAGAAGCGAGGCCGGCGGAAGAGATCCTCCACTGGGAATCTCAGCGGGAACTCCGGGGTCTCCCCTAAACGCAAATCCTTACCTACTGTGTCTGGACTCTTTACGCAACCGTCGGGGTCACCGCTCAATATCAACTCCATGGTAAGGGCAGAAAGGAAGAGCTCTAGCAAGAGAGAAGGGCTTGGGAAGGCTCTTGGAATTGGAAATTCAGCTATTCTTTGGTGTACTCCCAGGCTGTTATAGTGGCGAGACCTGGTGTGAAGAGCCTGGGTGAAAATGGCCCTTCTGAGAGGCCAGGGAATTGCTGAAAAGTTGGGGAGCTGTTTCTGTATAGGGAGAACGTCTTCAAGGAGTTCTTTGCTGACAGAGCAGTGAAAATTAAAAGTAGTAATCTTCCCTTAGGACACAGACCTTGTTTCTGCAGTGAAGTTGGTTTTTTAGGCTCTAGGTTAAATATTTTGAAAATAGTTTAAACTAAGAGTGACTAAATAGCTTTACGAGTGCCAGAAGCATATGGCATTCCTGCATAATTAAGCCAGCTATACAAGTTGCGTTCATCTGGTCCTGCAGTGGTAGTTTGAGAAGAAATGTGATTACCCCGTGTTTTCATTTCTGTGTTAAAACACAAAAAGCAAAGAATGAAAATTATCTGGTTTTCTGCTATCTTTAAGCTTTCATCCCAGGTTTTAGTGCAGGAGCAGTGCTAAACAAGCAGCTGTTGCTGCATCCTAAAGCTGAGCAAGTTAAGCCTGGTTTTAATACCCTTAGTAAGATGCTTTGTTTTTAAAGGGATACTCTCATCTGTAACTGCTTTCTTTCCTTCTTGCCCAGGTCAATAACATTAACCAGCCTTTAGAAATAACAGCCATTTCCTCTCCTGAAAACTCCCTGAAGAACTCTCCTGTTCCTTACCAGGACAATGACCAGCCCCCGGTACTGAAAAAGGAAAAGCCCCTGCTTCAGACCAATGGTGTTCATTACTCCCCTCTAACGTCAGATGAAGAGCAGGGATCTGAAGATGAGCACAACAGCAGCAGGTGAATACCCAGGGAAGGGTTTCAGGATGAGATTTCTCTGGGAGCTGATTGTGGTGCTCTAAATGGAGAGGTGCTAGGCCACCTTTGTTCCTATTGCTTGGAGGCTGATTCCATTATGCCAAGCCTCTTAAGTGGCTGAAACTGTGAATAGGGAAGGTATTCAGGAAGTAGTGCTTGAATGTGGGAGCTGTTGCTGTGTTTGCAAGGCTGGCAGCCTGGCCTCAGAAAGAATTAGTGTAGGAATGCATTTTTACTACACTGCTTTGTGGCAGTACGGAGGCTGTGCGTGCAATCTTTAACTATGGGTCTGTCTGCTGCTTACTCCCAGTTTCAGCTTGAGTCCAAACTCTTTACACCCTGCCCCAAACTGCTGGTTGATACATTGCTCTGCAAAACGATTGTTCATCACCTTTGCCTGCCTGTGGGGTGCAATTTTTTCCTTGTTTAAGGTACTGGGGAAGTAACCACTTCTGTAGAAACAGGAGCAACAGCCTGCTTTTGTTGTGAAAGAAAAGCAACAGTGAAGTGCTCGGAACGTGCACTAATCTTGGCAAAGAGCAGTAATTCTGTAATAGCCTCTACTTCAAGTTTGTGGTGGATTTTTTTTAATGCTTTTAAGCTCCTTTACTAGCATAGAGCTATCTAGATGACTTGGCTTTTTGTACTCATCAACTGTTAAGTCATGAACATGAGGAGGACACGTTACGAGAATGGATGTGCAACAAAAGGTCTGCAGTGAGTGCTATAATCTTTTTCTTTTCCCACTAGAATTGAGAGGAAAATTGCAACAATCTCATTGGAAAGCAAATCTCCACAGAAGACTGTTGAAAATGGTAAGTGTGAGGAGTGTTAGTTGTTGTAATGGGTGGGCTTGGGCATGGGTGTCTGCCTCTGACTGAAGTTGTCAGTAGCAGGAGTTTGTGTGCTCTGTGCTGCTGAGCAGAGTGCAGTTCTGCCAGGGCAGGTTCGCAGATTTGGGATTAGTTCTTTCTGTAATGACAAGTCTCCAGAGCTCTGACCAGGGTTTTTCACTGACTGAGGGTTTGGGGAGGGATCTGTAGTACAAAGATGAAGGAAGAAGTAGCTCAGCATCCCATGTGGCATCAAGTTTAGTGAGGAGGCACGGGTACAGATCTGGGACATGATTTCCCTTGGCTGGGGCAAATCAAAGATTTTAATGGCTTGAACCTGCCAGAGGGGAGACTGAGATGAGCTCTTAGGCAGAAGCTCTTCCCTGTGAGGGTGCTGAGGCGCTGGCACAGGGTGCCCAGAGAAGCTGTGGCTGCCCCATCCCTGGCAGTGTTCAAGGCCAGGTTGGACACAGGGGCTTGGAGCAAGCTGCTCTAGTGGAAGGGGTCCCTGCCCGTGGCAGGGGTTGGAGCTGGAGGAGCTTTAAGGTCTGTGATCCTCAAACTTCTTCAGAGCATTAAAGTAAATTTTAAGAACTTAAGGTGACTTCACAAATGTTTCTGCCTTTGGATCCCAAACAGAGTTACAGACTGATAGAATGTGTGTTTGAAAAATTAACCCCCTGTTCTTCATGAGCGGATTCAGTGCGTGATGGTTTTTGACGCTTACAACTCTTCTCCCAAACTAGGTGGCAGCTTAGGTGGGAGGAAACAAGCACAAAGCAACGAGAACATGAACAGCAGTAAATGGAAATCTACTTTTTCACCAATATCCGACATCAACCTGACCAAAACTACAGATAGTCCCTTGCAGTCGGTTTCATCTCTGAGCCAGAATTCGCTGTTTGCCTTCAGGCCCTCCACTGAGGATAGCTTTGCCATGGATGCCAAGATCCCGGCACACCCTAGGAAAAGCATTGCCATGCCCTCCTCCGGGGCGGATGGGCTCAGCCCCAGTACAAACTCCACTAATGGCTTTCCCTACAATGGTGGACTCTCAAGTGACATGGGTTTACACAGCTTTATCGATGGTGCTTCTCTTCCACATAAAGCTTCAGATGTGACGACTTCCAACTGCACCCTGGGTTTCCAGTCACAGCGAAGCAAAGATGTGGGGGTATCGGAAACGAATCCTTTCTTGAACAAGAGGCAACTCGAAGGCCTTGGCGGCACGAAAGGAGAAGACTTAAATCGGGCAGGGGTCAAAGGCAAAGACATCAGCGAGATCAGCATCCGCACTGGGGGTTCTGCAGACAAAAACTCTTTGCAGCATAACGGAAAGGTTGGCAAAGGACGGGACCGAGATGTGGAGTTTAAAAACGGCCACAACCTTTTCATTTCTGCTGCTGTTTCCTCTGGTGGCCTTTTGAATGGTAAAAGCCTTTCTACTGCTGTTTCTTCAGCAGGCAACCCAGCATCTTCTGTTCAGACGCACCATCCTTTCCTAAACACTTTGACCACTGGATCACAGTTCCCCCTCGGCCCCATGGCCTTGCAAGCGAACCTCAACTCGGTGACAAATTCCTCAGTATTGCAGTCCTTATTTAATTCAATGCCAGCTGCTGCCAGTCTGGTCCACGTGTCATCAGCTGCAACCAGACTGACTAATTCTCACACTATGGGGAACTTCTCTCCTGGGGTTACAGGTGGAACAGTTGGAGGTAGGCAGAACTCTTTCTCTGGTATAAGACAGGGCCTAAAGGAAAGTCTGACACTGCCTCTCCAGGGGTGAAACCCTTTCATTTCTGCAGGATGTGAAGCACATCTGTCCCACATAACCAGTCTCCTCTATCTCTCGGAAATGCTAGGATGAGTTCAGTTCCCCACAGTGAAATCTCATGAGCTTTGTCTACTAGATGGGCTTGTTGTATCACCTTTAATGAAACAATACACCCAGACTTTGTGATTTCATAATGTATGCTTGTTCAGATGTTGCTGTGTTGGAACCAGCTTGGGTCCGCCTGCAGGTAAAAGCTGTAACTTGTCCTGGTACCAAGTTGGGGATCTCTAACTTGACAACTTGAGTAAAGGTTGAGATTAGGCCTTGAATGGAATTAGCATGATCCAGGAAGAGCAAAACATCAGCGCCTCTTCAGAGGAGATGGTGTTGGGAATTGCGTAGCATTCTGGCTCTTGAATGGACATGAAAAGCATTTCTTTGCCAGGAAGGGCAATGCCATATGCACCTTGCACTTCTGGGATTCGGCACAGGCTTGGCTTCTGTGGCCCAAACCAGAGACAAGCTGGCAGGACTAGAAGATAGTCTGAACCTGCCGTTACTAAGTGTCCAAGGCAGTTTTTCTTACCTGTCCATAATCATTCAGGCACCATGTCGGGAAATCCTAACTCTCACATCTCTCAGCACGTAGATTTGCTGGAAATGCAATCTCCCCTCTGCTTTCCTGTAAGTGGGAAAGCAGGAGGGTGGGGAGGGAAGAGCAGCAATTTGAGTCTCCAGATAAGCAACTCTAAAGACCACGTAATCTCATCAAAAGTCTACCTGTGTGGTATAGAACTGACAGTTCTTGGGTCTGACCATTTTTCCTCGTGGCATTTAGAGGTTGGCAGTAGGAAAGGTAAGTGAAATCTTTTGTACCTCCTGGCCTGCACCATTATCTCTCATTGCTTGCTACCTTCTCATGCTGCATATTTTTGTATGGGGCTGTAACTATTTTGATTTTGCTTTTTTTCTTTTTTATTTTTCTTTTTGGTTTTGTTTCTCTTGTCACTTGAGACTGTACAAAGCCCATCTGTTGAAGCTGAGTTTTTCTCTCCTGTTTGCAGGTATTTTTAACCATGCGGTGCCTTCTGCCTCCTCTCCTCATCAGTTTGGAGCCAGTTTCAGCAGCAGTGCTGTCTCTAGCAGCACAGTGCTAAGCTTAAACCCTCTGCAGGCTGTTGCCAGCACCTCATCCTCATCCTTCCCACCCCCTTCCTCTAATTTAGTAACATCTAGTGAGACTAGATCTGCTCAGCACCTCAACAGAGCGCCAGTGCAATCTGTTTTCCATCCCCCTCCTAACGTTTCATTGCCCCCACCTCCTCCATTGCTCGCTTCTAACTCCGAGCCTGCGCTTCTGCAGAACCTGCCATCCATCCCACCTGGTGAAGCCTTTCTGCCACCCTCTTCTGCTGCTTCTGTCCAACCTGCTAACGCTTCTTTGTCTATTAAGCTAGCTTCTCTCCAGCACAAAACCTCCCGCCCCTCCTTTACAGTCCATCACCCGCCTCTGCCCCGTTTGGCGCTGGCACAGTCCGCGCCCATGATCACGCAGTCCAACGCTGCTGGCACGGCCGCTCTGTGGGTCACACTTGGCATGCAGCCTCCTTATGCTTCGCACCTTTCTGGGGTTAAGCCACGATAAAGAGCTTGCTTAGCTAACAGTTCTTATTTTGTAAGGTAAGGCTAGACCAAACAAAAGAGGAGTTTTGTACAAGATGCTGAATGATGCTTCTTGCTTTTCAGAGAGAGGTTGGGGATGGGCTCTGGGAAGGAAAAACCTCTCAAATGTGGGAAGCAAATGATCTGATGGCAGAGGATGGAGAGCCTTAATGCTCTCTGTTCTGGGAGTCAGGATTTCTCGACAAGGAGTGCTCACAATAGGATCTCTGGTCTGTCTTGTCTCACATGAGGATTATGTTCAGGTGGAGATCACTTCATGGGAATGTTTATTTTGAAGGTCAGGACTCAAGAGGAAATGTCTATTTTTAAGTATGGTTTTATACAGTTGCTGGAAGTGGTTGTTGCCTGTTCCCCCCTTCCCTTCTTCTTGCCTTCCGACACAGACTGTTGCATCTCCCCAAGTCCACGTCCGCACAGCGTTAGGCTGCCTGGTGGTGCTGCTTTGTGACTCTCTGTGGCAATGTGGTGGTCTTGGTTTTGCTGCCACTCAATGACAACTGCTCTAAATAACGACAGAGTTAAAAATCTTTGGTTTACGAGCTGCAGAGCAAATGCGCTGGTCTTGCATCGCACTTAATGTGCCCCCTGCATCAGTGGCAAACACAACCTCGCGTAGCAAAGGGTTGTGA
Organism: Pezoporus occidentalis; assembly: GCF_034315485.1. Lineage (NCBI taxonomy): Eukaryota > Metazoa > Chordata > Aves > Psittaciformes > Psittacidae > Pezoporus > Pezoporus occidentalis. The sequence continues at coordinate 142,966 of NW_026915355.1, forward strand.
TTTATCTGTGTGCTGCAGCTTCATTGGACTTGCCTGCAAGGGCTGAGAGTCACCAGCTCACCAGGTGCTCTATTTATCCCCACTTGGCAATCACTGGCTTACTGAGTACACTGTGAATGAGAACACAGGGAATGTTCAGGGTTAACTGTGCTCCGTGCTTCATAAAGGCTGGGGCTGCAGGAGAGAGGAGGGGTTCTGGAGACTGCGTGCATTTTTACTGAAGCAGGTATTTAAATGTCTTCAGAGCAACCCCAGAATAAAGTGCACCACTGCAGAGTTGGGTACTGTTAATGGAAATACTCTGTGGCATCCTGATGTAACAGCTTGTGCTTGCAAAGTGACATGGGTCTGTTAGGCCCCAGGGCTTGCTCCGTGCTTTTCCTGTAGGTCTTTATATGTTGTTGCTGTTCTCTGATACCAAAGCTACGTACGATTTATGGTTGAATACTCTTTGCCACTTATAAAGCATCTGACTCAATTACAATATATACCTGAGAGATTCTTTTGACTGTGCCTTGTCTATAGTGTCTTCATCATCAAATTGCTCCACAGACACAAAACAAATCCCCATTAGGCTTTTGTGAGGCATGTAAGTATTAATTTCCCCTTCCGTACAAGGAAGCGAGGCTGAGGTTTGAGTGACGTGGTCCCTGCGTGCCAGCAGAGAGCAACAGTGTGATGGGGAAGGGGCTTGAGAGACCCTGAATAGAAACGAGTGGGGGAGAAGGGGCAAGGAGGGGTTTGTAGCTGTGAGACTCGGGTGAGGACAGCGTGCAAGCCTTGTGCTGAAGCAGTTGTCTTACCTGGAACAGAGGTTATACTGGGCTAGACTCTGCCATCTCTGTGGTGGGCCCTGTCACAAAATGGTTCTGAGCAAAACAAGCCAGGCACAAGAGTGATAAGCATGGAGCAGAGTAGCTGGATGACAGAGCTGGCCTGTGGAGCAAAGCAACAGAAGCATTACTGCCAGGAGATGGTGTGTGGCAGATGGACCGTAGCTGTGGTCCTGCTCTGTGTGACTCTTGGACACAGGTCAAATACGTGAGCAGTTCATTGACTTTGGTGTGATTACTGTGCTCAAAGTCCTTGGTGAACCAAGGCTGAACTGGGCTCGGGGGCTAAACTGCTTTGCTTCTCTCCCAGGGTAATACGAAATGCAAAGCAGATTAGTGTGTGCTAGGAAAAGCTGAAGTGCAGGGGGGGGGTTACTTATTTTCCCCACCTCGGTGGCCTTCATGGGAGCACAGAGTTCAATGTGCTTACACTGGTCAAGGCCAGGTTGGCCACAGGGGCTTGGAGCAAGCTGCTCCAGTGGAAGGGGTCCCTGCCCATGGCAGGGGTTGGAGCTGAATGAGCCTTAAGGTCCCTTCCAACCCAAACCATTCTATGAAAGCTTAAAAGCTGCTGTTGCTCCTGGAGGCATCCTTTCTATCTAACTGCGGCTGGGACAAGAGTTGTTCCTCCTTTGCTGGCTGGCAAGGCCTTGGAGCACTGTAGAAATGATTGACACATCTAACACGTGGTAGAGTTTTGTCTTTTATTTAGATGAGTCTCTTCCTCTCCTCCTGTTGTGCAGGTAACTAGGATTTCTACCTCAACCCAATGTGACCTATGCAAGGACAACGTGGACCAACTTCACTCGGCTTCCACTGAAAGGTGCTCACCTGGCCTGTGCAGGGGTTTCTACTCTTACTACTGGACAAAATAAAACCATAAAAAGACCTAAACGACAGAGAAAAGATTTACTGTGAATCTGAGTTAAAAAAAAAAAACAACAGAAAAAAAGACAAAAAAAAGGCAAAAGAAATGCTTAAAGCTCCAGTTTGTATTGTTGATAGTTTAGATAAAGGTATTTATCTTTTTTTTAAAGTGAAAACAATTTTGACTTATTTTATTCCACCTAGAATCATAAACACAACTTATTATTAAATTTTCTGATTAATAAAGGACTGGCACACCAGCAGAGATGTAAAGAGCCTCCTCTCGGTGCTATTTCATCCGTCAGAACTGTGCCTCTAGTTTGAATCCTTGGTGCTGAATTTGGAGGGTTGAGCAATGCCAAACCCAGTTCTCAGAAGGGTCTGCAGGTTATTTCTTCACTTTGCTCTGTTCATATGCCAAAAGCCATCTGGTTTGCAGCGGTGGGAGCTACAGAGGAAGGCAGGCTTCTAACTAAAGCTGTGTTTTAATTGGAACTCTGTTAACTGGGGGGGGTTTAACTGTGTTCATTACCAACCAGAACTCGGGCTCCCCTCTGGGATGGCAGCTAAGAGGCCCTGGGGTTGCCCAGGCGAGCTCCACCAGCACAGGCACCTTTGAAAGGAGAAATCCCAAGTCCTGCCCCATTCAGATTGCTTCACTGGGCCATTTGGCATTGCTGGTGGCACTCAAGTCACTGTGAATTTTGGTAGCTAGGCTGGTACCTTGTTTTGAGATGTCATTGGCATATGAACAGGGTGTGTGATCACTGGTATTGGTCAGGCCCTTGCTACAGCATTGGGAAGACTGAACATAGGGCTTCTGTCCTGGTGCAGGTAGCAGATTTTCTCAGCTTGCTGGTTTTTGTTCCAAGTACAATGTATTTTGTTAATAGGGTTTTGATACTTGAGTCAGAGATGGATCAGCCGTGTACATTGATGGACAAAGTGCATTTTGCTTTTGTATTTCCTTGCTTTTAAGTAGGTCTAAATGGTAGTTCACAAAAACACCCTGATCTCGCCTACGTGCTGCCACACGATCCGACTGGTGCAGTTCCTGTATTGTGACTTGGTGTTCTGTGTACAGAAAGGGCTGCTCCGAGCAGCAGCTGTATTTTATAGAGATGTGATGAGAAAAATATAAATTTCATATACTTTTATTTCATTTATTTTTAGATTGTACAATGCACAGTAAACTTGTAAAAACTTATTTATTCGAGTGCACAAAGGGAGGAGGAGGATGATCCATTCAGTAGAGATCACACTGGGCTGTGGTTCAGACTGGACCAGGTACCACTAAAAGAAACTACAGGCAAAGAAGGGGAATTGCAACAGCAAAATGATGGTTAGGCTTCGGGGAACGTCTTCTTGGCAGGCCTGTGCTCCGAGGGGCAGCCCTGACTGCTCTGCATCGGAGTGCTCGCTGTCCTGGAATCCCATCCGGGTCCGTAGTGCTCCCTGTGCAATCTCCCACCTCCAGCAGTGGGGCATTCCCCTCGGCCTCGAGCTCTGCCAAGGCCACAGCATCCCATGGTCACTGAGAACGCTTAGCTGTTCATAGCTGCTTAACTCCTGCCTTAGGGTTTGAAGCCGGCACGAGACCTCTGCCCTGCGCGCTCGCTCCTGCTGCCTGGCTCCGTGGGGAACGGCTGCGAGCGCCGTGCTGGCGTGTTCCAGAGTGGTCCTTGAGCTCCACGGGCTCCTGCAGAGTTCAGTGAGGCCCTTTCCTCTGCCCCTCATCCCTGGCAATCTTGGTAGAGATCTAGGACAAAGTGCAGTTATTCTCTTGGTTCCCAAGTGTGTCTTCCATAGGCAGCCTTTGTGCGCGGAAACTTGATGTGAGCGTGCCGCCTTACTCGCTGGAAAGGGAAGGGATTGATAGCCCTGGAAATGAGGGCCGTTTTGGAATCGTGTCCTGCTTTGCATGTGGGAGAGGAGTTGACAGCGACGCGCCCTGCTGAGTGACTAACAGCGAGATGGAAACCTGGAGAAGGGCAAAGATGCTCAGAGGGTGAGAGCTGAGAAGCATCCGGTAGCTTCTAGTAGAAGCCGTACGCAGTTTATGTCCTGGAATCCAGGAAGACAAATGTAACCCAGATGTTTTGCAGCTGGGAGTTGGGCAGCTCCAGCTTCTTCCAGCTCCTTGGGTGACTGGGAGTTGCAGAGCTGCCTCAGCATCCTTCCCAGCAGGCGGCCGAGCGCTCGGTCTCTGAAGGCTTTAACGTGGTAGGCTGTGCTTGAGCAATTGCTGGAGGGGCAGCGGCCTTAATTTTGTCTCCCCCCTATCATTTATATCCCTGCTGAGAAAGATGGGGACACCCAAGCTTTTAATTGCTGCTTTTCAGATCCTCTTCTGAAAAGGCACCAAGATTCGGGGTTCCTTGGGCCTTTCATGCTCCCCTTCAGCTTTGCCCTGAGCTTCACAGCAACGCAGCCATCAGTGTCTGGGTGCAGGATGGAACTGTCCTACACCTGGCGTTGAGTAATTGCATTGTGTGGCAGCTACAGTCTAAGTCCTTGCAGTGATCCCCACTGGGATGTGCTTCCAGGAAGGTGCCCGATGAGGTGGGGAGCAATGGTGAGATGGGAAGCCGGCGAGTGCAGGTTCTGGGACTGGTGTCTTCGGGTTGTGTTATCTGAGAGATGCTGCCAAGGGGTTTGCGGTGTTGTCTTCGGCTCTCCCTGATCTTCTCTCGCTTTGCCATAACCTTGGCCACGTCCAACCTGTTTCCCCTCTGTCTGCAAATGGGGAGAGCATTTCTCTTGCTGTGGGGCTGCTGGAGGAACAGCTTTGAGCTGTTGAGATCCCATCCAGACGGCTACAAGAATAAGACCCTCGTGACCCTGCTGGAGGAATGCTGTGCCAGGGGTCCGCAACCTGTTTGCGATAACTGGAGACACTTGTGAGAAGTCACAGCCGAGCAGGCAGTTCCCAAAGGGAATTCCTCCTGCGTGCCCGCACCCTGCCGGCTCCCCGCCTCCCGTGGCTGTCACACAAGTTCCCTCTGCTCCGCGCCGCTGGTGCCAGGGACTTGTCAGGAAGCTCAGATACAGCTTGGAGCACGCGCGTTGCCAAGAGCAAGGAAGGAACTTGCCGAGCCCTGCGCTGAGCAAAGCCTGTGCCCGCTGCTGCCTGCTGCCAGGAGCCAGCCCTGCTCTTGTCTGGGGATTTGCTGCCTCTGGCCTGGGCTCAGTCCACCCGGATCCACCAGGCTGGGAGGCTCCAAAGGCACCAGATCTCAACGTGCTCTTCGCTGTGCGTTCATCATTCCGCAGCGGTTCCTCCGTTGGGCACCAGCAGTCCCAGTGCTTTTCGTGTAGAGGAGGGAGAAGGTGGGAAGATGTTGCTGGAGGACATAAAGGAAGGGGCAGCTGCCAACATCAGGGAATGCAGCACCTCCGGGATGCACGTGGCACCGTCTCCAGCTGGTTTCTTCCAATGACAGGGACATGTCTGCTTGACCAGAGAAACAGAAATACCTTCTTGTGCTTCCATCTCATTTCCTTCCTTCCTAATGGCAGCAGCCGCTTTACCTGCTGGTGCCCCCTTTGTGCTCACTTCCCCTGTGCCAGGACTGGCTGGTGGGGTGTGCATGTGGGGATGCAGGGCAGCTTGTAGGGACTGAACCTGTGCTTGCACCTACGGTCGCTGGCGCACCCAGGCGAGGAGGCTGCATCACTTGAACGTAACGGGAGCCACCGGTCGCTGGTTTTGTGAGTCAAGAGCTTTCAGATCCCCAGGGCTTGATGCTCACCCAGCCCAGTTAATGTCAGTGTTGAGTCGCTTTCTTCTTTATACTGGAGCAGGGAACTTCTCTTTGAAAGCTGCCGAGCAGAGGTTTCAGGCTTGGTGAGCTCTCCCTTTGCATCTCGATCTCATTTCAACACGCTTCAGTATCCCTTGGCCGCAGGGCCCCGTGTGTGTAGGTGCCTTCAAGAGGTTCCTTCGGAGAGGTTTGGTGCCACTTCTTCAACCTCCTCCTTCAGGGGCTGGGTGAGGTGGCCTTTAAAGGTCCCTTCCAACCCAAGCTCCTCCCCGATTCTCTGTATCTGCCCTGGTCGCTGGGTGCGGGGGCCAGGGACAGGCAGCTCGGGGTCACCTCCAGGCACCGGCGTGGTTTGGTTCTGCGGGGATGTTGTGTTTGGAAAGCAGCCTCTGCTCCCCGGCCCTGTTCTGGTTTCCACTTGGAAGAGCCCCAGCAGAGGAGCGGCTGCGGGGCAGGGGAGCATCGGCGGGTGCGGAGCTGGCATCTGCCATGGGACAGGCGATGGTTTTGGTGGGGTGCGGTGGCTGTGCTGCAGCTCATCATCTCCTCCGAGGCTCTCCACGCTCTCGGTCACCCTATGGGGACACTGGCACAAGGCCCTGTGGGACCTGAGCCCTCGCTCAGGAGCTGCTGGAAGAGGAGGCTCAGTTCTTGGGCTGCTGATGGTGACTCCCCTCCATGGTCCTTCCTTCCTCGGCCGGTCTGGAGCTGGTGCTGATCACCTCCAGGTACCAAAGGTGCTTCCCCAGCCCGGGGTCACTGTCCCTTCCCATGGCAGAAGATGCTCCTTAGGATTGATGGGATGGGAGGAGGCTTTGGTGGATCAAGTCCAGCTTTGGTGGATCGAGTCCTAGGTACAACCCAGTCCTGTGCTGAATTCAGTCTTTTAATAGAGGGGTTGGAAACCTGAACATTATGGGTGTGCTTATTTCTTGGAGGGAGTTACCCCATCCCACCCAGCTCTTGACAGATTCTGCTTCCCTTGTTTTCCCTGAGCCAAAAGCACAAAGAGGATTAAGTGGTGGGAGCTCCAAGTAAACGATTCCTTTGGGGAAGGTGTGGATGTTGTTGCAGTGGACTGCAAACCGACAAGAACGTGCTTGAAAGCCACGGTTTGGGGAGAAGAAACGATTCAGTGTTCCAGTGGGTTTGTGAACTCTCCTTGCAGCACTGAGGAGACAACGCAGGAAGGGGTTGGGAAGCTCAGCTCTGGAGTTTTCCTCTTCTTATGGCTGTTCCAGAGGGATTTTCCCCGTTTTGCTTTGCTCCGTAGCTTGCGTGTCAGGTTTTCACTGAACGATGGGTTGCCCCTGTTAAAGGTGGTCTTGTGCCATGTTTTATTAATCCTTATGCATTATAGATACATAAATATCTGTTTAGACTGAGTATTGCAAGAAAAGATGGGAACTTCAGGGTTTCAACCTAGGCCACGAAGTAAAGGGAAACTTTTCTGCAGCGCATTTGCTGTCCTTGAGCCCGTCTCTGCAGCTGTTCTCGGTTCAAACCAAACCCCCACCTCGGAACGCCGAGTTGTGGGGCGCGAACCCCAAGTCCTCCCTTGGCTGGCTCGAGGCGCACCCGCTCAGCCCCATCGCTTCGGGAGGTGGTGGTGGGGGGAGCTGAGGAGGCGGAAGGGGCTGAGCCGTCCTTGCGTGCCCTGCTCCTCCGGGCAGCCCTCGGTCTCAGATGAAACCCCAGCTGGTTAGGTCTCTGTTCTACTTCCAGGCGGCAGGAGGGTGAGCCTGCGCCCGCCGAGTGGGCCCTGGGTAGGGGAAGCAGGAGGTGAGGAGGTTGCTGTTGCTCAGGAATTGATTCGTAAACTTTTAACTACTAATGAAATCCATTTTGCAGTGGATTTTTTACACCCCCCCCCCCATTTTCTTAGGGCAGTGATAATGGGATGTTTCCTAGTGAATAGGAATTAGTTTATATAATTTTAGTCTATTAAATCGAATTATTTAAAGTTCAGACTTCCCCTAATTTATCTTTTTATTTTTGTTGTCGTCGTCGTTGGAGTTTTGTTTTATACCGCTCACTTGTCCTCTCATTCCTTCCATTCTTCCATAGAACTAGAATGAATTCTTCTGCTGTGTATATATGTATGTATAATATATATATTTCCACCCTGCCTTTCTAATTCTCCCCAATGTAAGAGTTAGGGGTTGGTTTTTTTCTTTCCTCCCCTCCCTCCACTTAATTTCTTGTGTCTTTACCTTGATTTGTAATGGAAACAATGCTTTGAAGTTTGGTCTTTATATTAAAGTGTCTGTATTTTAATACACCGTCTTGTTGTGGCGTTTCACTGCTTCAGTGGGGCCGCTGCCAGCAGCCAGCAAGGAAATGGGGGCTCTGGATGTGGCTTTATCTGAGGGCAGCAGCCGTGTGTTCCCCCCCCATATCCTGACTTAGTGCCTTCAGCTCCGGGGAGGCCAGGGACAGCCCAGCTCATGGGGTTTAACGTGCTGGTGCGCTTCTCCTTGGGGAGCCTTTCAGCCAGTGGTTTCACCAGTGTAAGGAAATGGATGTGTTCAAATGCTGGTGAAGGGAAACGGCTGGAGGAGCCTTAAAATGAGCTGCAGGTCCCGTTGCATCCAGTGCTCACGCAGCTCCTGGCCTGAGATGGGTTTTAGGTGCTGTGCACAGGCAGCAGCAGGACCCAGCTCTGTCTGCCTGAGCCTGTTTCATTGTCACCTGAGCTACAGCCGAGCACTCGGCTCCGGTACAAACCCCTCCAACCTGGAGCATCTGCAGCTGCGTCCTGAGCAGGGTCCCTGCCTCCAGCCCCCACCGTGCTCCTCCTCATGGGGCTGCGGGCATCGTCTCTCCACAGAACCCCCTGGGTTGGAAAAGCCCTTTAAGCTCATCCAGTCCAACCATTCCCAGCCCTGCCAAGGCCACCCCTGCCCCATGGCACTGAGGCCTCGTCTCCACGCTGTGTGAACACTTGCAGGGACGGTGCCTGCAGCCCTGCCCTGGGCAGCCTGTTCCAATGCCTGAGCACCCTCTGGGGCAGGAATTGTTCCTCAGCTCCATCTAAACCTGCCCTGGGCAGCCTGTTCCAATGCCCCTCAGCACAGAGCTCGCTCCAGCCACCCCTCCCCAGGGGAGGATTTGGCTTCTCAGACAACCACCAAGATTAAAACAAGTGTTTATTGGAAAGGTCGCTGTACAACAGATAAACGGCTTCAGGACACCATCGGGAGCCTGTACACAGCACTGAAATACAAAAGCACAGTGACCAGAGGAGGAAACATGACCAATAGTCCACAATTCACAACCAGTCGATGTGCATCTCGAGGTGTCTTGGCAGTACCATCCTCCTGAAAGCTCACCCAGTGTCCTACACTAGTCTGGAAGTGGATCCAAGTTACTTACCGGGCCGGCCACGGGCCCATGTAAGGCTTCACAGCATTTGTCTTACATTCAGGTCAGAAATGTCATCAACCTCTTAAATAGGGGGTGGGATTCTCTCCTGCTCCCCCAACTGTTCCCATAACAGAAAATGCCCATTTTTAGGTACAGTGAAGGTGGCGGGTGGCAGCTCTGCCAGGAGCTGAAAGGCACGAGGTTGAGAAGGGGCTGTTCCTGAGGGCAGCAGGGTATGAGCTGCTGCTTGCTGGCTGGAAACGATTGAATGTGGCAGAATTCGCAGGGTTCATGTATGGATTGACTTTGTGCATTGATGGAGTCACGGATGCTGAACCCCGGGGGGCTCAGTTCGGGTTTCTGCCCCTAAAGCGGCGCTGCAGCAGCGTTCCTGGCTGGCAAAGCAACCCTGAAGCTGGAGCTGCATCCACATCCACCCATCCGTCCTCGCAAGCGACCAGACCAGGTTCTGTCACAGTCAGTAAAGCTGCTGTGCACCCACCAGCACGGCAGGAACATGCCCCTGCACTGAGGTAAAGCAGAGGAGGCTTGTGAGGATTAAACTGAGCTGAGGACACTAATTCCCTAAAGCACAAGCTTTGTGTTCCTGCCTTTAATCCCTCACTGCTGCTTCCACTAGAGCTGCCATCTGTCTTCCAAACCACCCTGGGTTCTGCTTCCACCTCATCATGCCCTCAGCTTATTGTGCAGGCCAGCTGCCCCTCGGCTTCTTTTGGCAATTTCTGGAGCAAGCACCTGGAATGATTGAAAGGAAAGGGACTATCTGGGGAGGGAAAGGAAAAACCTTGGCTTGGAGACTGAACCTAAAGCATCAGTGACATCTGCCACTCTCCCGGTGCCCAGCAGCATGAGATGAGGCCAGGCCAGGTCACTGGGGCTCACAATACAGGCTCATTTCAGCATCAATTCCCAGAGGAAGAGAGTCAGAGCTTCCCTTCCAGCCCAGCTCACAGCACAGGCTGCCCCTCGCTTACCCTGTGCTGTTGGCTGCGGCAGCGCTCCTGCTACCCAGGTGAACCCCCAAAGTTCATCTTGTGCTGCATCTGCCCGAGTCCCTTCTGTCATCAAGGGCCTGACAACGGTACCTGGGACCCTCCCAGGGGTTCCTGGAGGTTTTCCTGATCTAGTTCCAGGCAGCTGCTGCCAGCTGCATCCTCTGCTGCTGTGGGCGTCAGGAATCTGGGTCTCCTGCAGCCTCGGGGTGCGGGTCCTTCCACCCCTCATCCCTGGGCAGTTTTCCTTTGTGCAGCCAGAGCCTCGAGGAGGGATGTTCCTTGGCACCCCCTCACTGCAGAAGCCCCAGGGATGGCAGCGCCTGTTCCCTGGCAGCTCACCATGACTGTGGCACAGTGTCCTGGTCTTCCAGTGTCCCAGTCTTTCTCTTCGGATGCTTACAAAGGGGAGGAATGCTGCAGGAACTCAGGGGATGAAGGGTTACTGCCCAGCTCCCACACGCTCACCAGGATTAACTTCTGCAGGGCCTGAAGCCACAACCTCCAGCCAAAGTGGAGCAGTTCCCATCTTTCCAAACCTCCACCTGGCTTCCTTCCTGGCCCCCTCCATGGGTCCCACTCTGCTTTCTGCTCCCTGTGCTTTCAGCTTTGCTTTCAAATGCATTTGTGGAGTGCTCTGAGTGGGCTGCAGCGTGGGCTCCTCCAGGCTCTAGGAACTGAAACAACCTGCCCAGAGGAGGGAGAAAGAAGGAAACCACTCCAGAGGCCGGTGCTAGTGGCTGCCTTGTCACAGGGGACGTCACCCCCTGTCACCTGCAGCTGAGCTCTCCTGTTGTTAGTGGAAGGCTTCCAGCTCCTCTGCACCATCAGGCTTGGTGAGCATGGAATGGCTTTGCAATGAGCAGGAGTGGATGGGACAGGGTTAACCCTGCAAGCACAGAAATGCCATCAAGTGGAGCATCCTCTGCCAGGAGGGGCTGAACAACCCCTGCAGATTGCAGGAAGATCCTGAGCCAGAAAAGCTGAGTAGCTCCCTGCAGGAGGGGAGGAAGAGGAGGGCTGGAGCTGGCTCAGGACCTGCCCCAGCAGCAGAGAACAGCGGGTGCTGCAGCTCTGTTCAGTCCCTGCCTCCTCTGCTCTCATGCCACCAGTGCAGCAGTTAAGCCTGGCTGCCTCCAGAGCTGGGGCAAGGGGGAATGTGCAAAGAATTCCGTGTTAAAAAAATCATACAAAATGATGTGGCTAATAAATTAAAAAGTCCCTTGGTCACTGCTGCTGCTGTCCCCGGGGAGGGGAGCCTGGGGCCAGGCACCGGGGCAGCTCCAGAGAGGGGATTACTGCCTGCGTGTTCCCAGCTGGAAGCGGGCTTCCTCCGAGATCCCATACTGCTCCAGGGGGTCCTGCAGCCAGAGCAGAGGGAAGGCACCAGTGAGACACAGAGAAGAGGGGAGGCCAGGACTGTCCCTCAGCCATTCTGCAGGGCTGGATGTTCCCCAGCCCAGCCCTGGCTGCTGTTTCTGGTGCAGAAAGCCAGGCAGCCATCGAGGAGGACACAGGGAACAACCACGCATGGTTCAAGGCCACGCTGGTGCAGGAGCACACAGGTGAGCTGCAGCCACCTCCATCACCTCGAGCAGGGATGCTCCGAGGAGCCTGGCAGGGGTGTGAGAGCATTTGGACCCACGTGTGCTGGGAGTCCCACCACTTCTTTGGAAGAGTTCACAGGCAGCCCTGGCCAGATCTGGTCAGCTACAAACCCTGCACCACTCCACCACCGGAAGAGGGACAGAGCTGGGCACAACGCAGGCTGCCGAGGGGAGGAAGACTCAGGTCTGGCTGTTGGGAGCACAGCTTCAGGCTCTGGCTTACTACAGGATCTCTTTCATACCCATGGCAGCAAAGAGCCCTGTGCAGAACAGCTGCCAGCAACACCAGACACTGCTGGCCCTGCTCCGGTCCAAACCCATCATCACCACTGACAAGTCAACTTCCAGGGACTCTCTCACCTTCCCTGTCATTTTCTGGATCTCATTCCTGTAGAAGATCAAGCTCCTCCTCATGAACTCGTAGCTGTAAGACAGGAACAGACCATGGGCAGGCTGAGCAGGACAGGATGTGAAGTTTCAGCTGCTATTTAGAGCCAGAGGGCAGCTGGCTTGGGAGGAGACAACCACTTTTCCTCCCTGGGTTCACCACAAGCCCATCCCAGAAAACAAACAGCCCAGAGCACACGAGGCAGCCCTGGCCCTGGTGGCTCAGCCTACCTGGCTCTCTTGAGTGCCTCAATCCACTCCTGACACTGCTCCTCACTGTCACATTCGAAGCAGTATTTCCTCTCGGGCTCCTCAATGAAACCTGCCAGGGACAAGGAAAAGGCTTCAGGGAGGTCCTGGCTCCACTGGGCTCTCACAGCAACAGCCAGGCTGCAGCTCATGTCTCTGTTCAACCAAGATGATCTGTGACCGAGCTGGTAGCACAGGCCTCTGGCCCCTCTCCTTTACCCTGCGTGGCTCCTTGCTGGTCCTGAGCCTCTGCCACCATCTGTCAGCAGCCAAAGACTGCTGCAAAGAGAGGAAAGAGCAACTTCCACTGAGAGCAGCAGCTCGGAACTGAACCAGACCAACATGGCCAGGGCAGACTGCAGCTCCCTGAGCCTCCTTGCAAACAGTCCGCACAGACTGAGTAATCCAAGTGGAAAATGGCCCCAAGGAAGCAATTGTGACCCATGCAGAGGGCAGCCATCTGAGATGTTAAATGTACTCAGAGAAGGCACTGACCTGTCTTTGCTTAAGGCTTTCGGGAATTTGGTACTAAGCACAGCAGAAAGCAAGTCCCTGTGCAAGTCCTGTTCTTCACCAAGACAGAATCAGGACATCTAATTAATGACACTGTCCTCAGAGCTCTGCTCTTCAGTACACAGCCCACAGAGATCCAGGCTTCTGCTGAGAAATAACTGGGTCAGACTGCACCAGACCCCTTAGGGCTGCAGTGCAGGGACAAACCCAACCCCAACTGCACTCGGCTCCTTTCCCAGGACCCCTCATTCACCAGTTCCCAACAAACCTAAGGAAATTTGGAGCTGGTGCTCAGAGAGATCAGCGTGTCCAGCCTGCCTGAGGATGCTCTGCAGACAGCAAGAACACCACCTCTCCCAGTGGGAAGGGGAGACAAGGCTCTGCACAGAGAAGCAGCTGTGCCTGACAACCAGGCCAAAAGATACGGGGATGGCCTTGGAGAAACATCCTGTTATTTCTGCCACATACCTCTCACACAATGATTAGTTGTTGGATGAAAGACTGCTTACAAAGGACGACACACCACGGGCCAGCTGGAGCCATGGCTATCGACACAAGGACGAGCAGCGTGACGGGAGGACTGGTGCTAGATTAGCCCGGCAGATGGTTTAGCTGAGGCTCACTTTTGTTTTGATGAATGCAGTAGCACAGAAGCAGCAACCTGTCAGCACCAAACCCTCCTACAGAGGGACTTCCACAAGCCATGGTCTGTCTGTTTTGTTCTTGCTTCTCTCCCCACAAGCAGCTGTGCAAGTCACGCAGACTGGTTCAGCCAGCAACAAAATACTAATGGGGGATGGCAATGCCACAGTAGTAACTGGCAGCTGAGGAGGAGGAGAAGGGCTGAGGGGCATTGAGGAGGAGGAAAAGGCTGAGGAGCACTGGCCCTACTGTCACCACAGAAAGAGAGGGAAAAGAAGGAACTAAGCAGCAAAACCTTTCCTTTTACATAGCACTATTTGCCATAAGGGAAACACAAAGGAGATGCAGAGATGGAACTCACTGATTGAGAAGACGTTCTCCTCCTCTTTGGTGATCCTGCAGTGCTCCAGCAGCAGAGCTCCAATGGGCTGGAAAAGACCCGGAGAGAAGGATTAAGCCACTCTGCCCACCAGCATAACAGTGTTCTGAACCCAGTTTGCTGGTGGTGCCATTTGAGTTTCACCACCTGATGCTACCTTTAAAGTAATTCACTCCAATTACATGGATGTTCCATGGTTTTTAATGAACCTTTTGGTGTCTGCAGTCATGCTTCACTGTGCTAGTCCTACCTGGAACACTCTGTGTACGTGAATGAGGTATTAAACATCTCTGCTTGCTCACATTCAACCCTGGCATTAGCATTGTTTCTGTGACGTGAGGACCCTGAAGATTTACTTCCTTGCTCAGTGAATCAAACAAAGATGAAATACTTAACATGACACAGAACAACTCACACTGTACTTGGTACAGGCAGTCCTGGAGCCTTGCAGGGTATTAAGAACAGTCTGTGATGAACTAGAACAGCTCAGGATAAACAGACAAAAGGTAGGTGCTATTTGCTCGCTAGTGCACAGAGCGAGGACACGGGAAGCAAAGGGGGATAAAAGCCACAAAGGCAACCCACAAAAAGCAAATTCTTTTGTCCAAGCTAAACAAACTGTGAGAGGCAAACAGGACAGCAGGGAAGATACTGAAAACCCTGGTTTATTCTCTATTTCTGGCACACTGGTTTTACATTAGCACCCTCCACCTATCTGCTGAGCTCTTCTGATCCATTCAAGAACATCCTCTCCCCTCCATCAGAGCGCACACACGTGCTTCCAAATCACCACCAGGAAAGGAAGCAGAGCAGTGCTGGTGGCAGTGGAGGAGATGGGCTCTGTCCTCAGAGCCTCATCCTGCAGTGGTGCAGGAGCCAGACCTCAGCCTGCACAGGGACATGTGCTGGAGGCTGCTCAGCATCTCCATCACCCTGGAAAGCGGCCCCTGCAGCACCAGTGAAGCAGTGGCTGTGCTTGAGCAGAGAGGAGGAAAAGGCAGAACTGGAAAGAGGAGCTCAGCCCTTATCAGAGTGAAAGAGTCCGGACAAACTAAGTCTAAAACCACCAACAGAAGCTTCCCAGCTCCTGTCTGTAGCACCAGCATGCACACAGCACTTTTCTTCACACGCATCATTATAGCACTTTTATATTCGCTTTCCACCAAAAGACTCTTTAGCAACAGTTATGAAGGGATTCACTAAAAATCACCAGATCTCAGCACTGGCGAAGCTGGCAACAGAGCCCAAAGGTCACATCCCTCAGTTCTATCTTTTTTCTAGACCCAAGCAGGGCTTCTGCATGCCCAGAAAACCCACGGTGCCACAGTATGGCCACCAGAGCATCCCGGTAACAGCGAGCATTGTGTGCACACAAAATTCCTGACACAGAAAGAAAAAGCAATGTTAATGCTTTTCCCAGGAGAGCGAAATCTCAGCCTCCCCTCACAGTCTGGCACCACAGTCCTACAGACAAACATCACAGACTCCACCTTTGGCAGCTCTGGGGCCACAGTTATGTTTAACAGCTTCATTCCAAGCTCCCAGGAGAAGCACGTGGGAGTGCTGAGATGGCAGCACCGCTCCTCACCCCTATGAGGTCTCACTGAGTTGATGGAAGAGAAAACGTGGCTGCTGTGTCCTGGCTCTGGCAGCCTCTTGTTGCACCATTGTATAAAGCCCATGCAATCAATCCACAGAGAAAGAAGAGAGAGGGAGGAGATTTCATAGGGTAGATTAAGAGCACTTATAAGGAAGCAGCTCTTCCCTGTGAGGGTGCTGAGGTGCTGGCACAGGGTGCCCAGAGAAGCTGTGGCTGCCCCATCCCTGGCAGTGTTCAAGGCCACGTTGGACACAGGGGCTTGGAGCAAGCTGCTCCAGTGGAAGGGGTCCCTGCCCACGGCAGGGGTTGGGTTTGGATGAGCTTTAAGGTCCCTTTCAACCCAACCCAGGCAGGGATTGTATGAAGCCGAATGAGGCCACAGCAGATTCCCTACCTCCGCTTCGTCCGTCCGGAAGTAGAAGAGAAAGTTGACAACCAGCTTCACGAGGCGTTTCTTTAACACTGCAAAGGAAACCAGTGCTGAGGTGGGCACAAGGGGCGAGCGGAACCCCTTTCCATCCCTGCCATGGCACCGACCCCACCAAACCCACGGGGAAGCCCTGCTCCGGTGCCGCCCTTTGCTCCTAGAGGAGCTCTCACCCACCCCACAGCTGAACCGCAGCCCCAGGGTGCCAGAGTCACCCTGCAGCTGCTCCAGTGGCTCCTTGGGCAGGCAGAGCGCACAGCATCCCCCCATTGACAGGCACAGGATGCATCCCCCCCCCCCAGCACTGCTGTTACTCAGGGACAAAGCCCACAGGCCTGCAAGGAGAGGCCGACGCAGGGAAAGGAAGGATTCCCAACGCTCCAAAGGAAACTCGCTGCGATACTCCAGGGAAGCGCCCCTTCCTCTCATCCCGGTCCCTCCCCAAGACCCCCAACCTGTACCCGACGGCAGCACCCGTGCTCCCCAGTCCCCCCTCAACGCACCCAGGCCTTGCTCCGTGTCCTCCCCCCTCAGAGCCGCAGCTCTCCCTGTCCCGTTGCCCCCCCCCCCGCCTCCTCTCACCGCTCCCTTTCTTGGGCACCCGCATCAAGATCTCGGCCGCCTTCTCAGCGGGCTGCCGGGCCAGGGACAGCAGCTCCCTCTCGTTGTACCTCATGGCGGCCCCACCGCCCCTCACGCCCGCCCCATGGCCCGCCCGGAGCCGCTCCCGCCCGCCCGCCCCGGAACCGATCGCTACGGAAGCCGGAGCGGGCCCCGCGCATGCGCGCGGCGGGAGCGGCGGGAGGCGGTAGGGGCCTGGGGAGCGTGAGGGCGATGGCGGGGGTTTGGGTGTCAGTGGGGGGCGTTGGGGGGGGTTCACCCCTTGTTGAGGGGTTGGGGGGCGCTGGGGGGGGCTTCGGCGTGATCCTTGATGAGGGTCTGGGGGCTTTGAGGCCTTGCGGAGGTGTGTGGGGCTTTAGGCCTAGGGCTGGGGAGGTTTGGGGGGGGGGGTTGGGGTCTTAGACCTTTGCTGAGGGGTTAAGGGGGGGGGGGGGCTTTGACCCTTGCCAAGGGGTTCGAGATTGTTTGTGGGGAGCGTTTGAGAGGGACCTTGACCCCTTGGTGGGGGGTTCAGAGGGGCTGAGCCTTGCTGGGGGGTGCTCGGGGTTGGGGGGACGGGACTTTGAGGCCTGCTGAAGGGCTGGGGGTCTCTGGTGCTCCTGCAAAGGTCTTACCAGGGTTGGGGGAATCGTCCCTGCGGGGAGGAAAGTGGCAGGGGGGGGCTAGGACCCCATAGGGGCACTGGGGATGGTGCGCAGAGGGTCTGGCCTTGCTGGAGGGGGGGAGGTTGGAGGCATTGGGGCTGCTTAAGGGTGGCTGTGGGGCGGGGGGGGGTAAGGGAGGCAGCACTGAACCGATGGAGAAGGCTTTGGCTGGTTCTGGGGCTGTTCACTGCCAAGGGGGAGGGTTGGAGGCTCCTGGTTTGGGTTGCTGGTGGGGCTGCAGAGCCTCGTTGAGCGTGGGGAGGAGAATGTGTAGAAACAGTGGCTGAGAAGATGCAGCAGTCTCTGGAGGCTTGTTCATAGAGGCCTAGAATGGTTTGGTTTGGAAGGGAGCTGAAATCTGCTCCAGCTCCAACCCCTGCCATGGGCAGGGACCCCTTCCACTGGAGCAGCTTGCTCCAAGCCCCTGTGTCCAACCTGGCCTTGAACACTGCCAGGGATGGGGCAGCCACAGCTTCTCTGGGCACCCTGTGCCAGCGCCTCAGCACCCTCACAGGGAAGAGCTTCTGCCTAAGAGCTCATCTCAGTCTCCAATACGTCAGATTAAAGCCATTCCTCCTTGTCCTGTTACCATTTACCCTTGTCAAAAGCCCTTCTGCAGCTTTCTTGTAGGCCCCCTTTAATATTTAACCAATATTACGTTGTTATTCTGGATCATTTTACTCTCCGCTTACTGAGCCAGTGGTACAAGACCCGCTGTGGTTGACCCTGCGTCAAGTGGCAAGTGTCCAGGGCAGGGTTTATGTGCTCATCTCCCATCCTTGCTGATGGGTGTAAATAGTGGGGGGACCTCCACGTTGGGAAAAGCATTAGTTATCACTCACATTGCTTTTCCTTATCTTTCCAGACTTTCTCCATAAGTAGCTGAAGCACAAAAGTCCCCATCATGGATTTTCAGCATCGTCCTGGGGGCAAAACAGGCAGCGGAGGCGTAGCCTCTGCCTCAGAAAGTAACCGAGACCGCAGGGAAAGGCTCCGGCAGCTGGCTTTGGAAACCATCGACATCAACAAGGTGAGCCTTGGCCTCTGTGTGTGTAGGAAGGAAAAGACACGGGGCTCCTGTCCTGCAGGAGCGACCTGTCCAGCTGTGGGGAAGCACTTAGGGCTTTGCCTGAGTGAAATAGCTTGGAGGGTGTGAGATTTAGTGGAGGGTTGTGGATTGGAATGAAGTATTTCTGTTCCTGGTAATGTGGGAGTTGAATGAGGAGCACTTGTGATGGGGCTGATCACAGAGGTGCCAGCACTTTGTGTTCAAGATGCTGGTACTATATTATGTTCAAGATGCTGGTACTATATTATGTTCAGCCTTCTCAGGACTGGTTAGTATTTTGCCGTTTCCTCCCTGTAGTTGGGTTTGCTGTCACCAGTGAACAACTGTTTCTGTTTTCATAGTCCTAAAGCAGTATCGTGGTGGTAATTTAAATCTATGAACCCAGTTCTTCCAATGCAGAAGAAGGTTGTCAATATTTTGGTTATCCTGTTGTTTTGCCATGTATTTTGCTCTTAACTTTTGAACAATTCTCTTCTTAGGACCCTTATTTTATGAAAAATCACTTGGGCTCTTATGAATGCAAGCTCTGCCTGACGCTGCACAACAATGAGGTGAGCTGAGAGGCTGGCTGGCTGCGTCTTGGCAGCAGGGATTTTAGAATACAGCTTCAGGTGCAAGAACCTGGGATGTGCCTGATGGCTGCGTACTGAGGAGATGCTGGGGGGTGGTGGCTCTTGTGTGCTAAGCCTGACTGCTCGTGACACTTCAGCAGTTGAGAGCAATCTAATTTTTGAGTTAAGATTCCTTCTCTGCTAAGGATTAAAATACCCTTGTCAATGTGTGATGCTGTCTCTCCTCTGTGACAAGTATCTCTCAGTGTAAGATGCGCCTTCATTTAACTTTCTTATTCCTTGTTTTTTATTGCAGGGAAGTTACTTAGCCCATACCCAGGGGAAGAAGCATCAGACCAATCTGTAAGTTGTTCTCCACTGTAGCTTTATTCTCCATTACTAAAGCAATTTAAAACTGAAGTGGTGCACATCTACAGATCTTCACCTCCATTATCCAGTAGCCACCGTGCCTGAATGTTCTTTCACTGTGCTTGTTTCCTAGGGAGCAGCCTGGCATTAGCCGGGGGGACAGCCTAGATCTGCTCCAAAACATGACAAGCTCCATTTCGAGCTCAAGTTCAAAGCCAGTTTGGGGATTTCTGAAGGAAGGGGGAGAAAGAGTTTTAAAAGCAAATTGTCTGAGTCTGGTTAGAAGGATCTGGTTTTGTGAATACAGGCTGGGAGAAGTTTGTAAGCTTTATTTGAAGAAATGCAAAGTTTGCTTTCGTTTAGATGAGTAGCTCGTGTGGTTTTCTTCTTTTATGTTTCAAGAAGTCTTCTCAAATCCAAGGTCAGCTTGGGGGAGGATAAGATAAATGAGATGACAGCCTTTAGGCAGGGGGGGGCATGGATACAAGTGGCCTGTAGTGGTGCATGTAGAAGAGACATGGCAGGTTTTCCTGGCATTCTTTCTGTGAAGCACTGAATCTTCCATGGGAAGGGATTCAAGCTGCTCCTAGTGCATCCTTCAGAAACAAGTGGGGCTAACCTTTTCAATTTGGCACGTGTCAAATCACTCTGCAGGGCCCGTCGAGCTGCCAAGGAGGCCAAGGAGGCCCCTGCCCAGCCTGCACCAGAAAAGGTCAAAGTGGAAGTGAAGAAGTTTGTGAAAATTGGAAGACCAGGTTATAAAGGTTTGTTGGGGATGGGGGTGTGTCTGTTGTGGGAGGCACCCAATGTCTGCCCAAGCTGATGAAGTACACTGCTGGGGATGTGAATTATTCATTAGTGTTCTGAGCAGTTATGGCTATGAATAAGAGATGGGCTTATCTCCTGATGTCTGTTGTTGAAATTGCCATGAACATCTCTTTATTGCTGTCAGTTGAGTGAGAACCACTTTAATAATAGATTGGTATGTCTCAGTCAGCTCTTAGTAGAAATCATGCAGCAGATAATGATGTTTCAGTCTCTCTTCTCCTTTTACTGTGCTGTACTATCATTCAGTAATGCTCATAAATCACTCATTGCATGTATAGCTCAAGTGTTTTCTCTGAACTCCTCATTGTGTTGGTTTGGCCTTCAGTGCAAAACTTGGCTTCTTTACCTCCCAGCTTTGCTCTGCAGTGCACAGTGTTTGCCCTTCAACAGCTGAATTTCAGTGGAGATCCTTAGTAGAATCACAGAATCATTAAGGTTGGAAATTGCCATTAACCTAACACTGCCAGGGCCACCACTAAACCAAGTCCCTAAGTGCCACATCTGCATGTCTTTTAAACACCTCCAAGGACAGTGACTGCACTGCTTCCCTGGGCAGCCTGCTCCAGTGCTTGACAGCCCTTTCAGTGGAGAAATTGTTCCCAATATCCAGTCTAAACTTTCCCTGGTGCAGCTTGAGGCCATTTCCTTTTGTCCTGTCATTTGTTACTTGGGAGAAAGGACCGACCCCATCTCACTACAACCTCCTTTCAGGTAATTGTAGAGAGTGAGAAGGTCTGCCCTGAGCCTCCTCTTCTCCAGGCTGAACAAACCCAGCTCCCTCAGCCGTTCCTCATCAGACTTGTGCTCCAGACGCTGCAGCATTGTTGGACCTGCTCCAGCAGCTCAATATCTTTTTCGTGTGATGAGGGGCCTGAAACTGAACACAGTAGTGACTTTGGTTAAAAAAAACGTGGTATTTTGTTTGATAAATGGGAGAAAAATGTTGTAGTATCTTGTTGCTGAAAGCTTTGTGTGTTTCCTAGGGCAGAAATAATGTTGCTGTAACCCTGCTTTCTTCACTGAGCTTTCTTCTTTTCTTTACAGTGACCAAACAGAGAGACCCAGAAACAGGCCAGCAGAGCCTTCTCTTCCAGGTAAGAGCACTGTCAAATTCTTGGTGTCAGGATTATGAGTAAAAGTGCTGCTGAACAAGCAGTTCTTGGCAAGCTTCATGAAATTAATAATGATTAAAAAAAAAAGGCCTTATCTGCCCGATGCTCTGCTGCTGATTGAGTCAGGCTGTTTCCTTTGGTGGCCTCTGTCTGGAACTGATCTCTCAATATGCTTCACGGTTGAGGGATTTGCTTTGTGCAAAGGTGGGGTGGAAAGGGAATGTTCCCCTGTCCTGGACATCTCCTTAATGCTGCAACAACACCCCAACAGATTGATTACCCAGAGATTGCAGAAAGTATCATGCCTCGTCACCGGTTCATGTCAGCCTACGAGCAGAGGATTGAGCCCCCTGATAGACGCTGGCAATACCTTTTGATGGCAGCAGAGCCCTATGAAACCATAGCCTTCAAGGTAAGAGTTGGGATTAATTGATTGTTGGGGAAGTTCCCTTCTTATCTTTTTCAGGGCATTAATTCCCAGTGACCATTATTGTAGACTTCTGTTCTAGCCTGCAGGGGGTTAATGGGATGGAGAGGGGGGTCGAGAAGATATGACTGGAAGTCATTAAACCCTACTGAGAATTGATGGAGGACTCTGGCATGAAAATTAGGCTGTGTGCTGAGCTCTGGGGAGCTGTTGAATTCTCAGCACGGGAAGGAGCTGCCTGGGCTTTGCTCCTCAGCCTTTGTGCAGATGTTGAGAGAGGGGTTTTTGCCAACACACTTGTCCTTGACCGATAGGGATGTAACTTAATTCTTTCCTGCCCCCATCTCTATGTAATAACATCCGAGACTAGCACATCTCACAAAGGCCTGGAATAACTGTGCTTATCTTGCAGGCTTTGGAGCTAAAAAGGCCCATTGAGCTAATCTGGTGGTGCTAATAATAGGTCCTTGTTCTTTTTTGCTGCAGGTGCCAAGCAGAGAAATCGACAAAGCAGAAGGAAAGTTTTGGACTCACTGGAACAGAGAAACCAAACAGGTAACTGGAGCAGTGCAAAAAGGTTGAAGAGGGATGGCAGAGCAGCTTGGAGGGAAAGGTGATGCAGGAAGAGTGTGCATCAGTTACATCCCTGCTGGCTTTGCTGCTTAAATCTTCATTCCTTCTAGGCCAGGTTGGATGGGTCTTGGAGCAACGTGCTCTAGTGGAAGCTGTCCCTGTCACTGGCAGGGTTTGGAACTGGATGAGCTTTAAAGTCCCTTCCAACCCAAACCATTCTCTGATTCTATGAATGCAGCTGTGCAGTGACTCCTCCTGACAGAGGAGTCTTTGTGAGAATTGAACCAGGGAGGCAGATCCTTGGTTGCTGCCAGCAGCAGCAGAAGGGTGCATAAACGTGCAACACTGTGCCCACTGTGTGGCTCCTGGCTGCAGGTCTGTGGTGAGGATATACTGCAGAGTGGGGGATACTGACCCATCACAGGGAGCTTAGGGCTGAGAACATGTTTCAGAGGAGTTCAGAGGAGTTAAGTACTAGACAAGGCCAGTACACGTCAGGAATGCTGTGACTGTGGTCTGTGCAGCTACCAAGCCAGAAGAGACGCGAGCTGTGTTCCTGGAGACAGAGGGCAGCTGTCTTGTGTGATGGCACAAAGCTGTCCTGAGGATTAATTGTTCCCTTTTCTGCTTTCCTCCCCTCCCCAGTTCTTCCTTCAATTCCACTTCAAGATGGAGAAGCCCCCAGCTCCTCCAAACCTCCCTCCAGGGCCCCCGACTGTGAAGCGGCCTCCTCCACCTCCGCTGATGAACGGCTTGCCCCCGCGGCCACCTCTGCCTGACTCCATGCCACCACCTCCTCCAGGAGGCATGACTCTGCCTCCTATGCCTCCCTCTGGACCGGTGCCACCGCCTCCAGTGCCACCGCAGTTGCCACCAGCCCCCGGTGTACCCCCTCCTGCTCCTCTGCCACCCATGATGAGGCCACCGCTCCCCACAGAGGGGCCGGGCACTATCCCCCCTCCACCTCCCTCCAACTGAAGCCCCTCCTGGACTCAGTCCTGCTGGACTCCTCCAGCCCCTCTCTTTTTTATATGCAGATCATGACTGATGGAGAGACCTATTTTGGGTTTGTACACCTGCACATTTGACTAAATCCTGTAGGTTCATTAAAAGCTTTTCAATTTTCCTTCCTGTTTTCCCGTGTTTTGGTTAAAATATTGACATGTGTTCGCTTCCCTTAGCCCTTAGGTCAAACATTCCCAGTCTGGTTTCATGTTGGAAATTCTCCAAAGAAGAGACAAAGGATTGGAAATCTCAAGGCACTTTGCCTCCTAACTGTAAAGCTACATCAGCCTCAGCACAGCTGTGGCTGGATGTGTATCCCAGAAATTCCCAGCCAGTGAATCAGTTGAAGTCCTTTATGGAACTGCTCGTTCAGTGATGGGGAGACTTGTCACAGGCAGATGGGCAGGATTCCGTTACTGGGTCACCACTGATCCCAGTGGTGATTACCACTGCCTTTCTGCTCCCAGTGCCAGAGCACTCAGGTGTTGCCAGCTAAAAGCTGGAAGCCTCTCCACCGTTTGGACTGCTTCTCGGGAGTCCTTGAAAAGCACCAGACAAGATCTCAAGTGAAGCCAGATTCCTCCCTTCCGGAAGGCAGCTGCAGCTCGCTGGAGTTACCACACCAAACACGGCTTCCCAAAGTGTCAGTGCTCTGGTTCGTGGTGGTGCTGGGGATCTCTGGGAGTGTTTAGTGGAAGAACTACAGTGATTTTAAATCTTAGTTTATGATTGTAATTCATTAAACGTCTGTACCACTATGAAGCACTTGCTGCCACGTGTGGTTTTTACTGTACATGTAAGATCTCCCACTGGCAGACTAGTTTTGACAAGTTTTTGCTCTCTGGTTTTATTTATTCCTGATGTTTCCTTCAACCAACCATTTGGTTGCCATTTGAAAGTAGAATTTCTGAGGTTTTGCCTCTCTGTCTCTTCCAGGATCCATTTCATTGAAGTGGGGGGGCACTGAAGTGAGACCCAAGTGCTCGGTGGGGAGCAGCAGCACTGGGGACTGGGCTGCTTGGCCTGTCTGTGCCCTTGGCCAGTGCCTGGCTCGTGTCGCAGGCCTAGGGGAGGCTGAGCTTGCCAAAGCCCTACCACCACGTGCCCCTTTGGTGGGAAATCAAAGCTGTCACCTCTTCTGCTGGCCTGACACAGGTCCTGCTCAGTCCCACCCGCTGTGTCCAGCCCCTGCTGGCTTCACCACCGTGCTGGGTGCTCTGGCTGGAGCTGAGCTGGCCTGGTGTTTGAATGGGCTTGTGCAGGTCCCCCCGTTGCCAGGCAGTGTCCCCTGTCTCAGCTCCTGCAGAGGAGAGGGCTGCCCTCTCCAGACTTGTGGTGGGTGCCTTTGGCCCTCTCCAGTTGAGCTGCGTGGTCTGTGATGTGCTGAGCTCTGAACTACAAGGCCTTGGGAGCCCAGGGAAGGCTCTGAACGTGTGTTGGGACTGCCTGGCAGGTACATTTCCCACTGCTCTCAGCTGCCAAAAGAGATACCTTGGGGGGGCCATGTTTCACTGGGGTGGGTTAGGTGGGTGGTGTGGGTAACCTCAACTGTTTAGGTGAACATTGGCATCTCAGAGAGGGAAAAGTCCTTATAAGAGGTGTGTTGTGAGACTTCCTAAGTCAACTCCAAAGTGTTCAAAGCCATCAGGGTGCTGCTGCACCCTGTGACATTCTCCTTCAGAGGCTGACGCAGCCTGGGCAGCCTCTAACCTGCAGCATGTGAGGTACCAGTGAAGAGAGGAGAACACTTTCCATGCATGTCCTTAGTTTCTGCGCATTCTCTGTCTCTATCCCCATTCTCTTGGTTAGTTCTTCCCTCCTGGTGTTTCACTGCTGATGGGAATGCTGTGTGCCAGTCCCCAAGAAGATCCAGGTCTAGACATCCATCCTCCTTTAGGAAACATCTGAAGTCAAGGACGTGCATCCCTACAAGTAAGAGAAACAGCTTTCCTCTTTTTTCTGTTTACATTTCCAATATGGATGCAAACCCAAAAATAGAACAGAAAGGTTTCTTTGAAGCATCCCCCCCTCCTCTCCAGCACTTTGAGTTTCTCAAGGGAGCTGCGTTGTGCATTGTCAACTCAAGGCCACCCGCTTTTAAAAGGGAGGTACCATCCTCCCCTCCTGCCCCAGTGTTCTGGATGCGTGTGAGTGGCTCGGACTGCTCTGGAGTAGCCGAAGCAGGACCATGAAGGCTGCTCTGAGGGTGCTTTGGCTGTGCCTGGTGCTGTTGCTTCCCTCTGCAGCACTTCCAAGAAAGGGGAGCACGGGAGAAAGGCTTTCCCCAGTTGACCAAATGGAGCTGAGTCTGCCAGAGGAGCTGGGACTCGGAACAGAGGAGAGACGGGGAGAAAATGCAAGTTCCCAGGAAAGAGTGAGACCCAGCTCCCTGGGGAGCCCCAGGCTGGCTGCTGCTGCTCGCCCCTTTTCAAAGCCAGACCCAGGACCAAAATGCCTCCAGGAGGTGGCTGAGGATGGGGGCACCAGCTCCAGCCTGCACCCTTGGCCACTCGGGGGGCTGGAGGGGCCCGTGTGCAGGGTGACAATGGCCGAGGACGGGCTAACCCCGGGGCACCTGGACGTGGTGGGGGTTCTCACCCACTACGAAAGCAGCTTCATCAAGCTCCTGAGACAACGCACCATCTGGGACCAGAGCTCTCTGGAGACCTTCGGGCTGTGCCTGGGCGGGGAGGCGGGTGCTGCTCTCCATCCCCTGAAGCACATCCATGCACACGTGCTGGAGCCGGGGCAGGACCGCTTCCTCGTGCTGCATCTGGAGGAAGGTTGGTGGGAGATCCCTGCACTGGGGCTGAGCACGGGGCCAGGGGAGGCTGATGCCGTTTGCTTGTCCCGAATCAGGGATTTAGGCACCAAATTGTATGTGTGGGGCTGGGTTCCTTTTACAAGCAGTGAATACAGTAATGTCGTCCCTGCTTGTGGTGGGGGGTGTGGTGGAGCTAAATGATCTTTAAGGTCCTTTCTAACCCAAACCATCCTGTGATTCTATGTCTTCCTGGGTCCCTTTTTAAGAAGCTTTAGTAGTGATGAGGGCTGTGTCCCTGCCTGTCACTAATGCCCAGGGGCCATGCTCTTGGTGGCTTCTGTGCTTTCAGGATCACAGGCGTTTCTCATTCAGGTTAGGACCCCACTGCAACTCTGATTGAGGAAAGAGAGGAGAGGGTCCTAGAGACAGCGCTGGCTGCTCCTGCTGTGCTGTGTCCCCAGCTGATCTCACACTGGGTGTTGCTGAAGGGCCCTGGGCTGGCTCGTGTAGCTCCAGCCTTACACCAAACCCAGGCAGCTGGGGAGTGGCTCCCAGGGGCCACAGTGTCCCCAGGCAAGGAGAGATGTCTCAGGAGAAGAGATTTCCATGGGGATCTGCCCATGAAAATCTGCCAGAGCCGCTCTGGGGGCGAGGGAGGCAGCCCCTGCTGACACCTCCCGAAACTGGGAATGGGGATTTCACATGACCATAGGGTCACACACAGCAGGCTTTGCTGTGTCCCTCCAGCCCATCAGCTCCTGCCTCTGATGCTGCGGCCACCACTCGGGCCGGGGCTTGCTCCCGAAGCCCCTTCCCCACCGGTCACGGCGGAGCCGCGCCGGGCTCTCACCGCTGGCTCTCCCTTGCAGTGCAGTGGGAAGCCCCGGCGCAGCTCTGGTTCAAGCTGGTTTTCCAGCCGGAGGTGGCCCGGTCGCTGGGAGCCCTGCGCTTCGCGGTCCTGCTCTTCTACCTGGGCCCCCGGCAGCGGCCGGGGCACCGCGAGCAGCTGCTGGCCACGGGCACCGGGCTGGCGAGGGAGCAGGTGGGTGCCGGGGGCTCCGGCTGGGAGAAAGGGAAGGGAAGGGAAGGGAAGGGAAGGGAAGGGAAGGGAAGGGAAGGGAAGGGAAGGGAAGGGAAGGGAAGGGGGACTCGGCTCTGCCGGGCCAGCACCGGCACCATCCCCTTCCCCTCCCTTTGCCGTCCCCTTCACCTTCTCCATCCCCTCCTCCTGCCTCCCTTTGCCATCCTACTCCACTCCCTTTGCCATTCTCTCCCCGTCCCCTTTCCACCCCCTCCCAGTCTGTTTGCCCCTCCCGACCACTTTCCCCAGTTCATTGCCGTACCCTCACTGTCCCTTTTCCATCCTTCCCCCCTCTTCTCCCATCCCCTTCCAGCCCCTTTTCCATCGCCTCCCAGGCCCTTTTCCACCCCTTCCCGTTTTGCCGCCCCCCCCCCGAGCATCGCTCCCTGCCTCCCGCCGGGGCCGAGCCGTGCCTGCAGATGGAGCTGTTCCCCCGGCGTGTCCCGGGTCCCGTCCTCGCTCCCCGGCACCGCAGCTCCATCGCGGGGGTCCCGAACTACCCGGGGGTACCAGCGGGGGGGGGGGGGGGAGAAGGAGGAGTCCCTCGGGTCCCCCCCGCGATGTCTCACCCCTTGCGCCTCCCGCCGCCGCGCAGAGCCTCTGCCTCGGCGGGGACACCCGGTACCTGGCCCTGGGAGCCGCCGTGGCAGCGGTCACCCGCACCAGCGAGCAGCTCCGCTTCAAGGCATCCCTGGCCCTCAGGCAGAGCGGAGCGGGAGGTAGGGACACGGCACCCCCATGGTGTGTGTGTGTGTGGGGGTACAGCGGAGTCTGTGCCCTCTGTGTCCTGGGATGTGCCCAAGCCCGTCTAACGATGGGCTCTGGGGACGTATGGGGGACCCCGGGCCGTGCTCCTCACCGCTCTTCTCCCCACCAGGTGCCCCCCTGTCCCCTGCAGAGGCCCAGCAGCTCCTTTTCGGCTCCGATGACAAGTGCTTCACCAGGATGACCCCCGTGCTGCTCCTGCTGGCCAAGTCACGGCAGGAGGAGGAGGACGAAGCGGCTTTGGCCCCTTCTTCCTACCTGTCTGCAGATGGGGTGGTGGATGTGGCTCCATACCCACAGCTCAGGTCTGTGACCCTCACTGCAACCGGGGTTGGGGGGGGGGGGGGAGAGGAGCAGCCCCAGCCCCTCTACCATGGGGCAGGGCCTGGTGGGACCCTGTGACCCTCTCTGTGTTCTCCTCACAGCCCACCCCAGGCCGGGACCGAGGAGCTGCTGTTCCCCACTGCACCGAGCCAAGCCAACGCTTCTTCATCCCCAGTGCCCGGCGGCAGCAGCCAGTTCCTGGGAATCCTGACCCGGTTCATCCAGCAGGTCCTGAGCCCCTCCAGCGAGCCGCCCGCCCAGCCCAGCTCCCACCACTGGCTGGACTTCCAAGTGATGGAGACCCTCCCGCACCAGCTGCTCAACCTGTCCGAGGAGGCAGCGCTGGAGCGCCTGGTGCAGTCAGAGGAGCCCTCGGTGCTGCTTTTCCCCCAGGACAGTGGGGCCGTGCTGGAGCAGCACTTGGGGGACTGGCAGCCGGAGGGGACCGTGCTGCAGCTGCTGCTGGGCAAGCTGGAAGCGCTGATCCAGGAGCTGAAGGAGATCCCTGCTTTCCAAGCCAACATGGGCCTTTTCCAGCATCTCCTGAGCTTCTGCTACTACCCACCGGGGCCTGGTGAGGGTGCGGGCAGGGGGCAGCCGCCCGGCTCGGGGAAGCTGCATGCGCTGCTGCTGCTGAAGGCGCTGCAGACGGTGCGGGTGCGCTGGCAGGAGCGGCGGCGGGTGCAGCGGCACAACCGCAGCGCTCGGCACCAGGCTCACTGCCGCCTGCAGGAGCTGACCATCGACCTGCGCGACCGCAAGTTCATCGTCATGCCCACCGTCTACGCGGCCAACAACTGCGAGGGGCCCTGCAGGCTGCCCCTCTCCACCCGCGTCCCCAGCTACTACTCGCACACCGTGCTGCTGCTGGGCATGCAGGAGCGGGGCTCGCCCCTCCAGCGCGCTCCCTGCTGCGTGCCCGTCCGCTACTCGGACCAGCTCATCATCAGCCTCTCCGCCGAGGGGCTGGAGGTCCGCAAGTTCCCCAACATGGTGGCAGAGGAGTGTGGCTGTCGATAAGAGCCACCCGCCCGCCCTCAGCCTGTTCCCCGCTCCCCGTTTGCCTGCGCAGCTCGGGAGCTGCTTCTCGCCGAGATGGGAGCTCCCTGCGCGTCCTTTCCCCGTGGTTTATAGCTCTTTAGCGTTGCTCTGGTTGTGGGTTCAGCTGTGGCTGTGCTGCTCCCTGGGGGCTGCTCTGCAGCCTGGCATGCCCTGTGCCTGCTCCTGATGCCAAGGATGCTCCAGCTGCCATGCTGCAGCGTAGCTCTGACTCCATAGTGGGGTTTGGGCTGGATACAGGGCATCGGGGGAGGGCAAAGCATGGCAGAGCCAGCCACGATTATGCTTATTTATCCCTTGTGTTCCTGTAGCAGCTGGACAAGGGCAGTTGTTGC
This sequence comes from Pezoporus occidentalis, assembly GCF_034315485.1. Classification (NCBI taxonomy): domain Eukaryota; kingdom Metazoa; phylum Chordata; class Aves; order Psittaciformes; family Psittacidae; genus Pezoporus; species Pezoporus occidentalis. The sequence continues at coordinate 172,140 of NW_026915355.1, forward strand.
TTGCCCAAAGCCTCCTCTGCAGCATCCTCTGGCCCCATCACTAAGCCCTCGCTGCCCACACAGCTCCACCTGTGAAAGCAGAACAAGAGGCAGAATCCCCTCACAGGGACCAGCCTTTACCTGGGATCTGTCCCCATGTGCCCTGGGGCCATAGGGAGGCGCTGACAGAGACCCGGGGCTCTGCATCTCTCTGCGCTGACCCCGTTCTGGGGTGAGGGAGGGAGCGATCCCGTTACTCCTCCTGCCTGCTCACACCATTAATGGGAGCAGGCACAAGCGGCTGCCAAAGCACCTGCTCCACGTCCCCGCCAGTGTCAGCACCGAGAGCCCGGCTGCTCCCAGATCATCTTCCCAGCTCAGCCTGGACAGGGCTGCCCAAGCTCCAAACCCTTGGTCATCCCCTCCGGTGCTGCAACCGGCCCCATCCTGCAGCCCATGCAGGGACCTGAGTTAGCCCTGAGCCCCTGTCCATCGGGGATGGGGTCACAGAAAACACACAAACGCAACCAGCAACAAGAGCTTTTCTTGTTTGATTTTTTTCTTTTTTTTTTTTTTAGACACCACTCCTTCTTAAAAATGAAAATAGTTTATTTTAACCTGCACTGATTTAGCACATACTTAATCCTGCCGTGGGCTGGGGCTGTGAACGTCTCCTGTAGTTGCTACAGCGCTGCGTGATATTGCACTTGTGTTTCGTTCCTAAAAGCGACTCTGTGAGGGCAAGGCCTGAAGGGATCCCCGGTGATGGGCTCTCCAGCCCTGGTTTCTGCCAGCAAAGCTTTGTGCCACCCTGCAGCGACGGCACCGGGACCCGGCGAGGTGATCGCTCCTCTGGCACCTCTCTGAGGATGGCTTCCTTCACCCAGAATGTCATTTCTCTCTCGATTTGCTTTGAATAAAACCATTCACTAAGAGCTGCACAGTCTGGAGACAAACTCTGTTCACTGGGATCCCTGTGCCCACGGTGCTGTCTCGATGCCTCGGGACCACGAGGGAAAACGGGCTGCAAGAGAGATTTTGGGTGGGATGGAGAAGTCGCACCAAGGCCGGGGGAAGAGAGAAGCTCCTTCCCCCGGTCCTTTCAGGTTGCCTTTGTGCATCTAATCCAGGGGGGCCCAAAGTCACCAGGAGGCTGGTGCCAGGCTCCCGGGCTGCTCTGCTGCTGCTGGGTGATCCTGGACCTGCCGCCCGTGCCCAGGGTGTCTGCGGAGAGCAGGCAGGGAGCAGCAGGGTTGCACTGCCGGGGGCACTGCCGGCGTTGGATCCCATTCAGCATCACCGAGCCCCTCGGCTGCCCCGGCCTCAGTCACGCCTCTTGCCCTCCCTGGGCCGGGCTGGGCCGTCCTCCCAGGGCTTCCTGCCCTTCTGCTGCCTCCAGTCCCGCTTCGGGCTCTCCCGGCTGTCACCGGCTCTGCCGGGACGTCCCTTTCCCCCCTCCCTCCTGGGCTCGTCCCGCTCCCGCCGGCTCTCCCTCCCCTCCCGGCCCCGCTTCTTCTGGGGCTGCTGCTCCGGTTCCCGGTGGGTCCTGGGGGCTCTGCTGGGTCTGTCCCCGTGCGTCCGGTCCTTGGCTCGTGCCTCCCTCCGGCTGCTCCGCCCCGCCTGGGCAGCACGGGCCTCCCGCGCCTTCTCCTCCTTCTTCTCCAGCTTCTTCCCCCGGCTCTTCTTCACCTCTGTCACAGGTGGTGTCACCTCAGGGACGTCCGTGGGTTCTTCTGTGGGCTCTTCATCCTCATCCTCATCCTTATGCTCATCCTCATCCTTATGCTCATCCTCATCCTTATGCTCATCCTCTTCCTTATGCTCATCCTCTTCCTTATGCTCAACCTCTTCTTTATGCTCATCTTCTTCCTTATGCTCATCCTCCTCCTCATCCTCCTCCCCTGGTACTGAGCGGCCAAACCACTTCTTGAAGATCCAGGGCTCTGCCTGGGGTGGAACAGAGGGGACCAGGCACTGGTGAAGCAACCCAAGGGACAGGGACCCCTCTCCCATGGTTCCCCATGGGGATGAGATGCTCCCTCCCCTCCCTGGGAGGTGTCTAAAGATGCTCACCCCCTCCCCAACCCAGACCCATACCAGGTTGCTGTCGGCATCACTGTCATCATCACCGTCATCGTCACCATCATCCTCCTCCAACATGCTGCTCTCTGGCTGGACAGGTTGGGCAGTCACCACTTCCTGGACCTCTTCTTCCTTGGTGGTGACCACCTCTGTGAGGGGAGGGGGGCAGACCACCATCAGCAGGGGATGGGGCTGTTTGGGTGTCATGTCCCAGACATGGGGTCCCAGGGCCACCCCACCCTGGGACACGGCCCCATCTCAGGCTGGATCCAGGGGATCAGGGCAGCACAGAGCATCCGAACCCACCGTGCAGGGGAGGAGGCGGTGGCGGGTCCTGCCTGCCGCGGCTGACTCCCTCCTTGGAGCATGGAGCTGGAAGAGAGGAGGGGAGAGGAGGCAGGAGGTGGCAGCAGGGTCCGACCACCCCGGCCCCATCCATCCGGCCCCCGGCTCACCTTGAAGCACCTGGAAGGTGACGCTGAGCAGGGCAACGACAGAGGCCACGAGGATGCACTTGTTGAGGGTGAGCCCTTCCCAGAGGAGCGGCTCCTCCGCGGGGTCCAGGCTGGGGGGCTCCACCTTCCTCTGCACGGGGAGGCTCTTGGGGACTGGGGACCACGAGGAAAAGCAGAGTTATGGGGAGAGCTGGGAAGCAGCAAAGGGCTCTGAGCTGTGCGGTGGGAAGGGCTCTTAACATGCTCCTGCACAGCCCAAGCAAGGCAGGCGCAGGGGCAGGAGCTGCAGAGACCAGCACAGAAAGGTGTTTGCAATGTGGAGATGGGGTAAAAAGGGACATGGGGGCTGAATCCCCAGTGTTTGGCCCCTGGCAGTGTCACAGCATCGTGGGGCTCAAGTGGGAATGCCTCTGCCCATGCTCCTGGCTCTGCTGCTCTCCCCCACACACACCCCAGCAGCAGATTTGGCCAGGGCAGAGAGGAGGAGGAGTTGGTACCATTGTGGCCATGGGGCCAGGCTGACCATTTTGGGGGGCAGAGAAGGGCTTTCCTGCACACCTACCTGGAGGGCTGGCAGCACTGCCTTTGGCTCCCACCTTCTCCGCCCTCTTCTTGTCCACGCCGAGCGGCGCTGGCTCGGGCATGCTCAGCTCAGGCTCGTCCAGATCCTGCTCAGAGACACCAAGCCGGCTCCTTGCCTCCTCTAGCCCCTGTGGGGAGGGGTGTGAATGTGGCTGGGGGGGGGCAGAGCATCACAGGGCCCCATGGGGAAAGCAAGCAGCATGGCAGGGTGGGATGGGGACATGGTGCAGGTCTGTGCCGGGAGAACAGGGAGCGCACGATGCGCTGGGATCTGTGTTTGGGGCTGCTTGGACACAGGAGCTTTGGTGGCCAGGCTGGCTGCTGGCTGCTGTCATCGGTGCCATAAGGGAGGGCTGCCACCGGCAGGGATCAGCGCAAGTGACAACCGAAGGATGCAGCCTTCGGTGACCCGGGGATGGGCGCTGCAGAGCCCTCCTGGATGGCGCTGTGGGACAGTCCCCCCCCCAGCCCTGGGACACTGTGCACTTACATGGGCTCTGCTGCTCTCCCCGTCACTGCTCACCAGCGCGTCAGCATCTGTTAAGGACAAGCACAATGTGGCTCAATAGGAGGTGGGTTTGGGGAGGTGGCGACGGCCAGGGGCTGGGGGTGTGTGCCACCCACCGCCCTGCAGAGCGGGGACATCCTGGCCATGGTTAGACAGGACACCCGTGGAGGGAGGATTCGGAAGAGAGGCAAAAAGCCCCTTGGCCATCGCGGCAGCAGCCGGCGTGGTTGGGGTGTAAGGGGAGCACTGGGCAGGTCTGCGGCTGCTGAGCCCAGAACGTCACCGTCCTGGATATCCCAAGGGAGCTGCAGCCAAACGGGGTGGTGCCAGCCCCTGCCAAGGCGCACGGCGGGGGACAAACATCCCCCAGACACCCTGGAAACACGTGGCTGGAGGCTGGAGGCAGCTCAGGCCGTGGCCTAGAGAGCAGGACCGGGTACCATGGAGTACCCAGGCCTCAAAGAAGACCTCAAGTCACCCACGAAGCTCAGGGATGGCTCTTGGGGCTCTTCCTAAATGGGAGAGAAAACCAGAGCATCCCTGGGACTCTGCAGTGGTTCGATGCAATGAAGGGCTGGGAACGTGCTGGGCTCCTGGGGCTCTTCTCTGCCCCTGGGTCTGGGCTGAGCTATGGGGTGAGGATGCACCAACAGGGTCCCAGCACCAAGTGGCCTCAGTCCTTGGCATCTCTGAGCACAGCCCTGTCTGCGCTGGGATCTGGCTGCCATATCCTTGCAAGTCCCCACCAGGAGGAGGAAGTTTTTGTCCCCCTTTGAGCCAGATTCAGTTTATTTTCTCCCAGTGGAAGAATGAATGTGGAGAAAAGACACCAGTTCCCAAGATGAAATCCAAGACACAGTATTGGAAGCAAAACAAAGGAATAAAAGGAAACTTCTCAGCTGGGGAACAGCAGTCTGAAAGGTCTTTGCTTTCAAGAGGAAATGAAAAACCAAAGCCTTTGGTTTTGCTCTAGTGATAGAGAGCCTGGTCCTTCCTCTGCTGTGGTGGCTCGGAGGGCTCCCAGCCCTGAGGAAAGCACAGAGACAGAGAACTTCTCCTTAAAGAGCTTTTTCCCCCAAGTCCTTGACGTGTTTTTGGCGCGCACGGCAATGCCCAAAGATGAACGCAAGGAAGATGAAGGAGGGCACAAGCCTCTGTGCTCTTCACCCTGGCTACTGCCGACATCCCTGCAGGGCCAGCACCGTGCAGGCGCCCCTTGATGTCCATTGTTGCCCCAAGAGTTGATGGTGACACAAAAAGCCACCTCTGCCAGGCTGAGCACCCCATTCAGCACCTCCTGGCCACTGCCTTGCTGTGAGCACAAGGTACCTTTGCTCCTGTCCTTCCTTGGCTGCCTCCGAGTGCTCCCTGCCTGCCTGGGCAGCTCGTCCGTGGCCTCGGGGCATCCCAAGTCTTTCTCCTCACCGGGACCTGCTGCCATGTCACTAAACCAAGAGGGATAAACCAAGTGGGCAGCCCCCGGTGCTGGGCAGCAGCATCCCACAGCACACAGCGTCCCACCACATCCTTGCTGTGGTCCCCACCCCTCATCGGAGCTCAACTCCCATCGTGGGGTGCTGGGACGGTGCCTCCATCCCTAGGGCATCACCTGGGTGGAGGAGCCCAAACCACCTCCAGCCCCAGGGCACATTGAGAAGCTTTGCTGCGATGGCTGCAGGGCTCTGTGACAGTGAGAGCCACACTGTGCCCGGGCACACAGACACCCACCCCCTGTGCCAAGCACCCCACAGGCATTAACTCAGCCCCAGAGCTGACCGGCTCCGTGTCTGGGTCTGTCCCTCTCCTGATGGGAGATGGGGTCCATGCCCTGATAGGAGATGGATGCGTTCCAGGGCTCACGTGGGATCCTCATCCCCAGCCAGCATGCCACTTACAGGAACAGGCTTCCTATCGGACCAGTTCCCAGCACACAGCCACTGCCTACGGCAAGCAGAGTAGGGAATGCCACTGATGCCAGGGACGTTTTGCCCATGGCAGAGCTGGTCACCCACAGCCCCAGAGGCCAGCTCCAGCCCTTGGCTCACTCACACTGACATCCCATACAACAGCTCGGCCCATCCATCCCTTCCCTGGCTCTTCCTGTGCTCCCACTCCCCCGGACTCAGGCTCCACGTGCGAGATCCTCTCTTAAATGCCCAAAATTGCAGGTACCCAACAAATACTGAGCTCTGCGCTGTCGTCCCCGGGACCGATCCTGTACAAGCTCCCGAGGGTGCTGCAAGCGCTGACTCACATCAAAGAAACTTCCAAAAATAGTCCCCTCTCGCTCCCTGCCCTCCCCGTGCACGTTGGAATGGCAGCACTGGGACAAGCCCCGGGGCCCTGGACCCACTGGGCTGAGCGCTCCCTCATGGGCTGTGCCCATGGGCTGCCCCATGCCCCACCAAAAGGGTTAAAAGCCACCAAAAGTCCTACCTGGGGCTGGCCACCAGCGCTGCTCTGCCTCCAAGCCCGGCTGGCCCCGGCTCTCTGGGGTAATATACAGCAACAGCTGCCCAACGGTGCCGGAGCAAAATAGCACCCAATCACCGGGAGGCCGAGCACCCACCCTGCTGCAGCCCCACAAAAGGCAGTTTAGCCCCAAGCACCGAGAGCAGGGGCTGCTTAGGGAGGCTGGAGGGGGATGTGGCTCTCAAGGGCATCTGGGGCATGGCTTGTCCCTCTGAGCCCCCCTGGAGAGCACAAAGAAGAGCGGAGGGGCCGTTTGCTCCCCGTCCTGGGTTAGAGACATGAGTGCTGGGGATGCAGGGGCTGAGCAGAAACCTGCCTGGCACGGTTAAGAAGGTGCAGCTGAGGAGGAGCAGTCCTCTGGGACCAGCGGTGCTGGTGGAAACCACCTTTTGCCAGTGGGTTTTTGCTCTCCGATCCCTCCGATTTCCCTGTGCTACCAGTTCCTACAGCCAAGTCCCCAGGAGTCCCACAGCCACAGGCACCTCTTGGGGAGGCAGGGAAGGATGTGGTCCCCACTGCAGCTTCCCTCTCAGGGGAGGTGGTGAGGAGGTGAAGCATCTCTCTTTTGGGGAGCTGAAAAGGACCATTGGGTGCAAGATCACCCAGATGGTCCTTACCCGTACCAGCCTGGCACATCTTGGCAGCATCCTGCTTATGGAGCATCTCTCTTCATGGAGAGCCACTTCTGAAAGGCTTCAGATTTAAAAAAAACCAAATTGTGACATTTCATGTCTGCAGTATTGCCATTTTCATTCAGCAGAGGTGTGAAAGGTCTTTGATTGCAAGATCTAAAGGAGCAGTAAACTGGGCACTGGCATCCCCGAGGGATGCAGGGCTCTGGACAGCCGGTGGGACTGTGTCATGGTCCTGCTTTAAGACCATGCAGCAAATGAATTTGGGAGCAGTTGTCTGCTTTCCAGGGCAGGGATTTCCCCCCTTTGGGAGAGGAAGGACCCAGCACACCATGATCCCTGCTGCAGAAGCTGACTGCAGATGGAGGGAGGGATGGAGCTGTAAACATGGCCCCCACACCATGCCAGGGCTGCGGACACACGCATCAAGGGGAGTTTTCCCAGTTTCATTCCCACTCCAGTAAGGTCAGGGCTGTTAACTGGCAAGGCATGCTTGCTTTATAGGGATGTAATGAAAGCAGCGAATCATTAACAGGCCAAATAAAACCCCTTTCTTCTCCCAGTTAATCATGTTTCCCATGAGCTTGCAGGCTCTTAAGCTTTCTCCTGCCTCCCGTGGGTGAGCTGATCCCTCCGGGAAAGAACCTGGGTTGGAATGGAAAACATCTGCATGCACAGGGCTCAGGGAAAAAGTCCTCTCACTTGGTCCCTGCATGGGGCCACAGGACAGGGAGCGCTCCTCACCCTTTCCAGCACCCTTCAACGTGCAGTTCCTGCATGGGGAAGGGCCAGAAGCCTTTTTGCCTCCACACGTTTAACTCTGAGCCGCTTCCCACCAAGCTGCAAAGCCTCCATCGGCCAATTTATCCCAGGCAGATGGAGGAAAGAGATTCCCAGAGGCAAATTCTTTCCTAATTCCTTCAACCCCCTCCCAAATCCCGGCTTCTTCCTTGCCCTGGGACTGATAAAAGCGTCTCTGGGATGGGGTTGGCTCCGAGAGGGGGAAACACGATCCGCTGTGAGACCAGGAGGGGAGAGAGCTGCTGGTGACGGATGGAGGCTCGGCTGCACATGGACTGTGCTCTGTGTCCAGGCTAAATATTGACTCTCTGGCTTTGGCTTGATAACACGAATCTCTCTTTCCTGACTTCCCAGGCTGTCAGCTCGCCTTGGATTCACAGGGATGCATCTGTCCACAGTGCACCGGCCACCCCCGAGGCTCTGCCATGGCTTCGTGGCTTGTGGTCCACACGGACGGAGCTGTGCCGCAGCATCCCCTCATCCCCTTGCTGCTATGGCAACGCTCAGTTATCCTCCCACCAGGACGTAATCTTCTTTCTCCTTGTCTTTAATAACGTGCAGTTAAAAGGCAATCATAAAGACATTAAATTAGTCACTGATTATTTTTGGCACAGGTTAGTTCTGGGGATGAATTTCCCTTTTCCCTGTGCAATTCCCAAGCCCCCCAGAGTCCTTATTGCTCTGACAGCCCCAGCTCGACTCCATCTCCTCCTGCCACAGGTACAGGGGGAGCCAAAAGCTTAAGCTGGTTGTACAGGTGGGTTTCCCACCGTCCTGGCTCTCAGCCCAAACCCACCGGCTCCCTGGCCTGGCTCTGGGTCTGGCCCCTGGATTTCATCCCTGGCTCCACCACACACACCCACCCAGATTCCCAAAGCTGGGGATGAAAACCACGCTTCCAGGCCTTGAAGCTTTCATCTTCCAACCCCTCACATGGACAGGGTTGGGCTCTTGACTTCATTTTAAAGATGAGAATTTGGATGCTGCCTGCAAAGCGCAGGTTCTCTGGGCAAAGCCTTTCTCTGCAGGTTGGTCCCTGCTTCAGCAAGAGCCCCATCACCTCCACGCTGGCATCTTCCCTTCACCCTGATGTGGGTGGCAGTGGGCACCGGCTCATCCAGGGCTACACAGGTGAGTTCCCCCCTTTCCTGGTGCCACAACGTGCTGCCTGGCAGCACCAGCACCAAACAAATACTGGAGATGCACGTGGCGCTCAGGCCAGGCATTGCACGGGCTTGTTGTAGATGCTTCATGTCTTGGAGCACTCCACCCTTCCCTTAGATGTGGTTGGAGGTTGCCACTGGGCTGAGATGCGATCGGAGAGGGGGAGCAGGGCTGGCGGCTGGATGAGAGGATCACAGAAACACCATTTCTCAGGGAAATGGGGTGAAAGAGCATCCAGATTCCTTGCAGGATCAAAACCTGAAAGGCACAAGTGTCCCCATAGCAACCTGGCCACGGCCCAGCACTGACAACAATATTCTGCTGACCCAAATTTCCTCTTTCAGTTGGATCCAGCATACATCAGCTCTTCCCATCCTGAACGGTTGTGCAACGGTTGTGTGTCGAAACACAGCTGCTGCCTCCTTACCTCGAGGTAGCAGCACATCCGCGTCAAGCAGAGAGATCATTTCCCCACGTGATTGCAAGAACCATAGAGCTTTACAGGTACGGGCATTATGCAGAAGTGACTGGGAAGTTACAGGAAGCGATGTCTTCTCTCTGCCAGCTGTGCTTCCCCTGTCCAATTAAGATCTCTCATCACAGGAAGCGTTAGATACGGTGAGCTGAGCAATCTCCTCGTGGAGGTGCAACTAATTGAAAGCCTGGAGCACTTTGGAAGCTGGACGCTCCTGTGGCTTCACACCACCAGGCACTGCAGTGGGGTTGGGTAGAGCTGCCCATGTCAGAGGGGGCTGGAACTGGATGATCTCAAGGTCCTTTCCAACCCAAACAATCCGTGATTCTATGAGATAAGCTTCACAAAGAGCAGAAGAGGCAACAGAAAGGGTGTGGGAAGCCCTGCGTGCCCTTCCTTGCTGTGACATCCATGTGTGAGCTGGGATGAGCATGGCACAGGGATGTGCTGCAAGCAGCGATCCCCCCCATGGCAAAGGCTCCGGCCCATGGCTCAGCACAGCCACTGGGATCGCACAGGGATGAGTAACACCCGTAACCCACCTCAGAAGCCCAGCACCTCGCTGGGTCGTTGGCAGCACCGATCCCTCTGTGATCTCTAGCTCTTCAGAGCAGCTCTACATTAAAGCCAGAGCTGATCACACTTTAATCCACGTGTGACCTAAATACTTGCAGTTACAAATCTCAGAGGTTTTCACTCCCTTTGCCTGGCAGAAGGAGCAGCATTCAGGTCAGTGGGAACAGAAGATGCTGGATCCCATTAAATGCTACTTTAAGTCTCGGCTGCTTTCAGTAATTGTTCCATGATCCATTTTCTCACAGCCCTGCACTGCTTCGGGCTAATCATCATTGTCTTTGAAGTTTTACAGCTGCTGGTACCTCCGAGGCGAAGACAAGTACTTGACTGCGTTGGAACAGGACATTTCAAGCGAACTGTCCTTGGAAGTGCCATCTGGGAATGGGGAAATGTTTGCCCCTCAAAGGGCCGCTGGTGGGGGTTGTTGCTCTATGGGTCTGAAACAGCCACATGGGGGGAAACTGAGGCAAAAGGAGCTTAAGGGGGAAGTGAAGCTTTGGGTAAGGGATGCTGGAACAGCCTGGGGATAATATCACAGTGGTCACAATCTGTCCCTTTCTGGTTTTCCTGCGGGAGGGCAGTGGCTGCTTCATTAGTGCCTTTATTCTTCTTGCCTGAGACGTTTTGTTGCAGGCCAGGAGGAGTGCTGCTGGTGTAAATCCAAGGCAGCTTCTCTGAATCCAGGGGGTTATGCTAGATCGATGAGGAAGTTATGGAGCTGTGGCTCTTTGACATCAAAAGGGGCTGTCTTTGGGACTGATGCTCATTCACAGCTCGCTGCCATCACCAGAAGAAAGCAAATGTCCTGGAAAAGCCAGGCTGCAATCACCAATGTGCCATGATTAATCCAAGCTTAGGCGGGGTTTCTGAATGAATGGCAGAGCAGAAGATTCAAGAGGGAGCCCTCAATGCACAGGGGCTCCTGCGCACTTGGCTGGGGCAAGGTCTTTGAAGGGACTTGGACAAGAGCCTCCACCTCCCGAGTTAAGCAATCCTTCAGCCTGCAGCACTGCCCTGCTTTCCGGGCTGTTTTCTCAGCCATACCACATGGGGATGGGAGCACTGGGGCTTGTCCTGACTCTTTTCCCTCCCAGAGAAACCAACCAACCTCCTTCTCCCTCCGGTTTCAGCAGCCCGTGCCATGTTGTGGGCCAGGATGGAGCCCTCCGTGATCACGCCTTGGATCACAGCAGCAGAGTTTGGCACAGGCTGAATTAGTTCCCATGATCGTCTACGCCACCAGTCTGGTATTTCTTGGCCAAAAGGCACAAAGGAATGAAACGGGGCAGGTAGGTGCAGGGACCCGCACGGGAAATGGCAGCGTGCCGATGTTTGCTTGCGTGCGCAGCCGGCGAGGGCTGAGGCAGGAGCCTGCAGGCTCTGGTAGTAACAGCTATTTCAAGTGATGATGGAATTCCTAAGGAATGGCAACACTGGTGCGTGAGTGGGAAGCAGAGCAGGAGACGAGCGGCTCCACAGCCTTCTCCCAGCAGCAAGGTGCTCAGTGTCCCCGCCAGCCAAGCTGTACCCTTGCATCCCTTGCCTAAAGGGCTCCTCCAGTGACCGCTGAAGATGGTGTGACTTTGGTTGTATGCCCCCCAACTAAAGGACCAGGGACTCGGATCCAGGTGTAGGCTCCATCCTGGGAAGAGCACAGCAGCTGGCAGGGATTTGCCTTGTCCTTTCCCAGCTCTGGGGCAGGGATTTGACTTTGAAGCGCGGCTGCCCTCGAGTGGTGTCTCGGGGGCAGGAGTGAAGCTCATTAAAGGGATGCAAACGCCTGGGGGGCAGCTCCAAGACAAATGATTAAACACGACTACCCACAGCTTCACCAGTTCCCCTCCCTCCTCCTCGCCCCACATGTGCCCAGCCTGCCTCTCATTGGGAGGTAGGAAAGCAAAGCCAGCTGAGCCCTTTTGCTCTGGGTTTTTTTTTGTTCCAGTGAAATGCAAACAACAGCCTGAAAGAATTTCCTCCTCAAGCCCCACGTTAGGCCCCAAATTAGCCATTCAAAACCACGAGGGTTTTCTTTCCATAGGAAACGCTGCAGGAGTCTCAGCACCAGCAGCCCCCATCTCCAAACACGATGTTTGCTATGCTCAGGCCTCCCTGTATCTCAGGAAGGAGCCAGACCTCATCACAACAGAGCACGGTGTCCAGGTCAGCCTCAGGACTCTGCAGTGATGCAGCCCATTCCATACTCTAGACATGCAGGGATTTTAACAGCAAAAGCAGGGAGAGCAGGAGACACCTTCAACTACCTCTGCCCCTTCACAGATGTGGGGTAGAAGAACCATCTCCATCCCCATTGGCCTCTTGCAGTGTTGGATAGACTCCACAAACTACTGGAAAGCAGGTAGAACATGCACCTTTGAACAACCCCACATATTGCAAGGGGGTGTTACAGAAATGCTGGTGGGGGCAAAGAAGCAACCCCCCCCCTTCCATGCCCACAGAAACAATCCCCATCTGGGGGACCAACCACCCCCAAAGTGCTCTATAGTCACCGCTGGGCTCTTCTCTCCTGCAGTGACCAGGACCAGAGACAGAAGCAGGTGATGAGCAAGAGAATGAGGAAGAAACCTGGAGAAGCCAATCAGCCCATTTGGAGTGTTTTGCTCCTGTACTTGGAGGTGAATGATCTCATTGGAGAAGCATTAAAGGCAAAAGCAGGTGAATGAACAACAGAGCCAGGCTGAGAACCGGGGGACAAGCCGAGGCAGGTCGTGGCACAGGGCAGAGCCGGGGTTTGGTTTGGAGCTGCCTCGTGGGAATTTCTTTTCAAGTCAGGCTGGGGAGGAGCTTTGGTGAGTAATTGCTCCACGGCAGGTCCAAGAAGTGAATAATTCTCCAAGAATAAAGGTTAAAAGCCTACAGACTCCAGTGAACGGTGCTCTATAAATAGGACTCAGTAGGCAGAGCAGTGGGAATAACGGGCAAAGACACCCCACGATATTGAAAAGGGATGGAAAGGATCTGACACCCACGTTGGGATTGGACGTGTGTGGTTGTCCCTGCCAAGCAGATGCTTTACATAAGCTAACACTGCAAAGAGCTTTGGCTTGGTTTTGGTTTCTAAAACAACTTTTAGACACCCCCTTCTCCCCCCGAGAACACATCTGAAACCATCCCACCGTAGTGATACACACCTGACTTGTCCCTGGACCACAGCATCCTGTTGGCGTGTGGCACAAGGCATCAGGACAGCAGCTGAAATTTGGTGTTGCTCAAACCATCCCATGGGATGACTTCTGCTGTGCCCAAGGAACCGGAGGAGCATTCATAGCAATTTCTGTCCTTTCTCCCCCCTCCCCATTGCCCTTTATGTTCTTGCTGGGGACAAGCAGGGTGCCCTGGGCAGGGTGTAGGAAGGAGAGATGGAGCCTCACTGCTGACATGGGCATTGCATGGTGTAGTTCTGCCTGCCTGTGCAGATATGTGGACCTGTATCTCCCTATTCCACTCAAAACATCTATCCCAGGAACATTGATCCTTCCCTGCAGTTTACCTTTTCTGGTCAGTGCTCTCTATGGTTGTTAGTAAGAGGGGTGGGGTGCCAGACGGCACGATCACGTACACCGTGGTTCTTTAAAAATCAATAACCTATTGCAATAAGAGGCATAAATGAATCATAGACTCATTGAATGATTTGGATTGGAAGGCTCACTAAAGCTCATCCAGTCCCAACCCCTGCCATGGGCAGGGACCCCTTCCACTGGAGCAGCTTGCTCCAAGCCCCTGTGTCCAACCTGGCCTCGAACACTGCCAGGGATGGGGCAGCCACAGCTTCTCTGGGCACCCTGTGCCAGCGCCTCAGCACCCTCCCAGGGAAGAGCTTCTGCCTCAGAGCTCATCTCAGTCTCCCCTCTGGCAGGTTCAAGCCATTCCCCTTGGCCTGTCCCTACATCCCTTGTCCCAAGCCCCTCTCCAGGTTTCCTGCGGCCCCTTCAGGCACTGGAGCTGCTCTCAGGTCTCCCCTTCAGGAGCCTTCTCTTCTCCAGGCTGCCCCAGCCCAGCTCTCTCAGCCTGGCTCCAGAGCAGAGCTGCTCCAGCCCTCGCAGCATCTCTGCGGCCTCCTCTGGCCTTGTTCTAATGAGCTAACACTGCTCAGAGATCTTAGAGCTGCTGTGGATGTAACTGTGCAAATGTCAGCTCAGGGTTTACGACAGCAAAACGGCACCTGAGGGAGCTGCTGTGACTGGTGCAGAGTTGATGCTAGGAAAAACCCATCCTGTGTTGGCAGGTGTCGCCTGTGCACCCATATCTTGACTGCTGACAGCAGCTCAGGCCACCTCTGAAAGGACACAGGTATGTGAGACGAAGGGCTGGGTGTGGGAGCAAACAGTGCATATGGCAGAGCTTCCACATGAGGAAAGATGGAAGAGAGGAAAATGTCAGCTTGGAAGAGAGACAGAAACCTGAGAGAGCTCCGGAGAGGGAGCAGTTACTCTCCAATTCACAAAGCACAAAACCTGGGGTCCCAGATGATAACTAGCAAGTGACAGGCTGAAAACCAGCAAAGGTCTTTTGCCAGTCCCATAAGGGAGTCGTGGGCCTCACTGCCATGGGATGCAGTAGGCGACAAGTGAAGCCGTGCGTTGGGAAAGGGTTTCCAAACCTGCCTGGAGGATGGGTCCATGCTGTCAGGCTCGGGAGCAGGGGCGCTGCCTGCTCAGCCTGGCTGCACTCACTGACTTGCAGTTGCAGGGAAGATGCAAATCCACTAAAGTCAGATGATTTACGGGAGCTTTGCAATTGGGTCCAAGGTTAGAAGCGGGGCCCAGATCTGCACATCAAAACAGATTTCCCATTAATTACTGTGGTGAGGCTTTTCAGAAAAGCATGAGGATTCACGAGGAACCTGTAATATTTAATTAAAGGGGAGAAACCGATCCTGCTGGGAAAAACTTCCAGATCTCATGCCAAGCTCATCATCGACTTAATTTACAGGACAGAAGCAGGCCAGGAAAAGGCGTAAGCAGTAAAGTCATGGAACTTTTGCCAGTTTGGGATACAACGGCTGTGCAAAGGGTGATTTACAAATGAAATGAGATGAAGGCGAGGTGGAGCAAGGAAACAGTGAGAGAACTCCCAGCAGCGCAGGACGGGAGGATCTAACCGATACTCTGCTCCAGCTGCTCTTCTTGCTACTGCCCTGGTTCCTGCCTCCTGGCATGAAGGTCACTGGTCTCACACAGCCATGAAATTTGCCATTAGCTTAAATTACAAGTGTCCTTCAGGCTCCTAACCCGGGATGTCAAACTGTTGAGGCTGCCATGCCCGTGGCATGGACACAACTTCTGGTCTAACTCCAGCGATAGAATCACTTTGCATTGATCCCAGTGGCACCCCCCCGCTCCCACCCGCTGCCAGGGAGCGTTTCTCCAGTTGCCCTGGAGGGGTTCTGCCTTTCTTGCCCCCTGCAAGCCTCCCGGTGTAACCATGCCCGTGGCGGGATGCAGTGTGTGTGCCCCAAAAAGGGATTCTTGGTATTATTCATGTGGAAAAAATGCTGTGGGATCGCTTCCCTCCATGTAACTGACTGGTCCCATGACCTCAGTTTCATGACTCTTGATTTCTGAGTGAAATCATTTCCAATACTGAGAAGGGAGAGGCTGCCGGGTTTGTGGGGAAGGCAGCGGGGAGGCGAGTGAGCAATTGCTTGCAAAAGAGACTGGCTTGGGAGCCACACCTAAGAGGAGCTTGGCTCCAGCCCTGCCTCCCCAATACCAGCTTCCCTTTGCCTTCTTAGCAACCGTGAGCAAATCCAGCGAGTTGGGACCCTGAGCAATATTTAGGAGCCACAGAAAGCAGTTGCTGGGGATGCCTGTGGTGGGGCGTCCATCAGTTCCCAAGTCCTGATGTGGAAAAGAGGGAGGGGAGGAATTCAGAGCTAAGAAGGGACAGGAGGTCACTGCAGAGTTACTCGAGTTCAGCTGCAGTTTCATGAATGCTTTGAATGTTGTTCCCTTCTGTCCTGGGCAGCCCTGGGCAGCAACAGAGAAAGCTGAAAGCTCAAAGTACTGGGGAAAAGAAGGAAACAAATAGAGGGGAATGACAGAGAGGGGAATGAATGGAGGGGAATGACTCCTGACTGTACGAGGAGATGCCTCGAGCTCCCTTCATCCTCTCAGTTGCTGGAAGAACCAGGATTTTGCAACAAACCTGACTTTGAGTACTAGAGAGTGAAAGGAACTGCAGTGGCATCAGGTGGCTCACGTCACATCCCCGAAGCACCTCACGGGCAGCCCCAGGCTGCAGTGCCACAGCTAAGTACCTGGGATGAAGCTTCTCCTATGGAGCCAGGCTGAGAGAGCTGGGCTGGGGCAGCCTGGAGAAGGCTCCAAAGAGACCTTAGAGCAGCTCCAGTGCCTGAAGGGGCTCCAGGAAACCTGGAGAGGGGCTTGGGACAAGGGCCTGTAGGGACAGACCAAGGGGAATGGCTTGAACCTGCCCGAGGGGAGACTGAGATGAGCTCTTAGGCAGAAGCTCTTCCCTGGGAGGGTGCTGAGGCGCTGGCACAGGGTGCCCAGAGAAGCTGTGGCTGCCCCATCCCTGGCAGTGTTCAAGGGCAGGTTGGACACAGGGGCTTGGAGCAAGCTGCTCCAGTGGAAGGGGTCCCTGCCCATGGCAGGGGCTGGGACTGGATGAGCCTTAAGGTTCCTTTCAATCCAAATCATCCCATGATCCTACAAAAACCAGCCTGCCTCCTGTTCCTCCCCCCTTGGGAAAAAGGCTCTCACCATGTTTCAGAAAGACACCAGATGCAGAGGAGGGATTTAAAAGCAGAAGAAAACAAATTGAAAAGGCAAAAACACATGCAAAAAAGCCCAACCCAAGACTCTTGGGTGCAAAAAGCGTTGCCAGTGCCAGGAATACCTATGCAAGAGGGATGTCTGAAGATAAGCACCAGCTCACACCACAGATGAGAGAAGATCAGCCTGTCAGGGCAGCCCTTTGCATTCCTGCAATAGGATGGGGCTGAAGTGTACAGGCTGGAGACAATCATACAGGAGGGTCTGGGGCAGAGCCAGAGTCTGAGCGATGCTGAACACCGAGCCTGGACCTGCTGTGGCTCTGACCAGGAGCAATCCCCCCACCTTGCATTGCAGCTTCCCTTTCTGTCAATAGAGGGAATGATATTTGCTGTGCACATAAAAAGAAATGTAATTAAATCACTAAGCCAGGTTGTAGAAAGTCCTAGGTGAGCTTTTGGGAGAACTTCACATTTTTGTCGCAAAGTTTAACCCTAAATCCACCATCCACAACCATACAACAGTATCTTCCAGAGCTGTGTTCAGTTCAGCTTCCAAACCACAGATTTTCCTGCTGTCTCAAGATGTGATCCACTGATTTTCTACATCCCTCAAGCAGAAATCCTCCTCGATACCCAGCCTAGAATTTCCATGTATTTAGCTTAATTCCCCTTGCAATACATCATCCATGCTGCTGCCTTCCTCCTCTGGGCACCCACCACTTGTGATTGGCAACAGCAGCAATCTCTCAGTTGACCTACAGCATCTGTTCCCATCTTCCATGTTTTTTTGGGGACAAATCCAGCACGGAGCCAGGTCTTGTGAAGGTTTCTGCCCTGAGCTTTCCCATCTCCATCCCCACAGTGTAGAGAACTGGAGGCAGCTGGTGGGGCTGGTGCATGCCTCACAGCACAGGGATCGGCTGGAGAAGGGAGCACAGCAGTAATGCAAGGCAGGGTTTGCCCAGGGAATTAAAACAGTGAGCCCAGGCAGCCCTGCCTGCCAGTGAAAGCCTTTTCTTACTCCTGAGAACATTATCACAACAAAGAAAATACAATGAGAATGAGAGCAGGAGCTAAAGAGGGAACCTGGGCAGCACTGGGAGTGGAGGGAGGGGGGAAATATAAAAAGAAGGAAATGAATCAAGGATATAAGTGAGCAAATGAGCCAGAAATTTGGGTTAAAAAAGGCAGGATCTAAAAAAGGCAAAGAAAGAAAGAAAAATGGAGCACCATGGCAAAGCAAATCCATGGGGAAAAGGCAGGAGGAGAGCGCCTGATCAGCCCCAGCAGACAAGAGCTGTGGAGGGGATGGGTGGATGGATGGACCCACAGAGCTCTTAGGCAGGTTCGTGGGATGACCACTGGCACCAGTGGTGCCCATGGCCAGTGTGCCACCCTGTGCCTGAGCCTGTGCCCCATGGCCGTGCCCAGGGAAGTGCCCCTGCTGCAGCAGAGCTCACATCCGATGGGTGCTCAGGGCTGGACCACAGACCTCATGGGCAGGGGGACCAGCACCCTCTGCCACAGCCACCTCTCTCATCTGCTTTTGCTTGTGCCAGATGGAAAGGGAGGGAGGGATGGGGGCTGGAGCTGCATCGCTGGGATGTCAGGGATTCATTTCTATTCTTTTCCCAGTGACATGTAAATGGCTGGTCCCAAAACGCTTGCTGATTGCTGTGTGTTTTTCCCAATGACACAAAGGCGAGAGGCTTTTGGAATAAATCATTTAGAGGCAGGGGAAAAAAAAAACCAAACATATAAAGCAGCAGATCTGACCCCAAAGGCACGATCACCTCCTTCCTCCTCACCCTCCCCATGAGCGTGTTTTGGAGCTGCTCAAGTAAAAGGGGAGAGTGAGCAGGAGTAATTTTCCACGGATGCAGGGAACAATCGAGCCCCGCATGGTTTTCATCGTTAAAATGCTTCCCTCCAGCAGTTTATGTTCATCCCCACCAGACAAAGGCGATGTGCATGCAGAGACCAGTTTAGTCTTGCTCCACCCGCCGGTAGCGAGGAGCCGAGGTGCGGGGTGACAGGGAGGAGGAGTGGGGGATGAGATGCTAACGCCACGAGGTGGGACCCGCTCCAGCTCCTCTCCCTGCGCGGGCAGGGGATGGCTGAACCCGGCTCTGAGTCACCCTTACTCAGCCCCGGCCCAGCCTCACCCCTGCCCAGGTACATGGGCTGGTTTGGGGAGAGAAGAGGGGCACGGAGAAAACAAACACGATGGTTTGCACAATGCTGCTGGTGTGGCACCATCATCTCTGCATGTGGACAGGAGGATGGGGGAGAAAGAAGGCCATGTTGCTTTGCAGTGGTGCTTGCTTCAGCCTTGTGCTGCCAGCTTGGCTTCTCCTGGGATCCAGCCCCTCCACTGACACAGCAGCTCCAACCACCCTACAGACATAGGAGATCACCTTCTCCATCCATCCATCCATCGGATCATCCATCCATCCATCCTCTGTGCAAACACCAGTCAGCAGTGGCACTGCACCCTGCAAGAGAGCTGAGGATGGATGCTGGTACCACGTTCACGGTGAGAGGCTTCAGAGGAGAGCAAGGAAACGTGAGCATCCTCAGCACTGTCTCCTCGACAGCACAGCCCAAAGAGGCCTGAACATGTCTGGAGGCATAAGACTAGGGAGTGAAGCCTGAGCCCTAAAGCAGAGCAGGGCGATCCCCAAGTGAAGCAAAGCCTCACCATGATGCTTTTTCCTCTTTGTCCTCAATTCCCTTCGCATCCCCATTCCTTTCAGACGGAAGAACATCTTTCAGTCACTGGCAAGGAGCTCCTGGGTCTGAGCATCACCTGCATCCCCCTTGGAAGGAAGGAGGACAGGGTCTGAGCCCCATATGTCCTGTACTCTGGTGTCAAACCTACCCACAGCTATGAAAAGAACAACTGTTTTTTATAGCACAGATCTGCCCAAAACAAGAGGTCCAGGCTTCTGCAGCTACAAGAGCTTTTAAATGGCCATCTCTGGGACCTGCAGGACAGCAGGGTGCAAGTTTGTGCCTGGCAGCTTTGCTGCTCTTGCACCTCAAGACACAGCATCATTTCTGAGCCCCTTTGGCACCTCTTCCCCGAGGGGTGCCTACCAAAGCCACCATCCTCAGAAACCTGCTGCTCGCTGGGGGAGGCAGGGCTGGAGAGGCAATATCACCAGTCTTACGGGAACCACGTCAAGAGGACTTTAGCTCTGAGTGTGAAGAAAGACTTAAAGTGACCAGTTTTCTCCCCTTAAAAAATGTTTCTTAGTTCCTTACCAAAGATCAACACAAAGGAGCTAAACTCGGGCTCAGACTCCTGGTGGGAGATCTCTAAGCAACATTTTTGTGGTGCAGAGTAAGGTTTTGCCAAACTCCTTCCACCTACGTACTCCCGAGCCAGTGGTTTAGACCAGCACTGGTTTGCAGTGCTTTGCCAGACCACTGAAGAAGGCTTTCAACAGAACATCAAAACATAGACCCATATGAATTACAGGATCCAGTCGTGATGGTCCAACAGCCCTTTTGTGAAGGCCCATGCCCAAACCATCCTCACTGAATTACAGCCCCCCAGGTAGATGTGCCAAGCTTTTTGCTCCCTGTTCTCCTTGAATGTGTGTGCTTTTTAAGCTCCTTTCCAATATCCATCAAATACATTTATAAATAGTTGGGTTTTACCTAAGAGGTGATGGCACTTACGTGGTCATGGAGAGATGCTTTACATATATAGCTTGTGTGGGAAAGATTTTGGATGGCTCCTTGACAAGAAGCATAACAAGGAGAAAGGCAGTTTCTACAGAAGATGATCTCAGGGAGCTTAGCCAAACAAAACAAAGGCCAGAAGGGGTAGGATTGCTACACATAAAAACACCCCAGAGAGAGCTGAGATGCCTATTTAAGCAGTAAGGACAATGCTGGCATGAAACCAACTGGGGAAAAAATCAGCTATGAGTAAATATAACTGGGAATAAAAAGGAGCTTCATAACTCTTAGAGCACTCAGCATGGGGGATGGCCTTGCAGGAGACACACTGGAGGCTGTGAGGATGGAGCACTGTACCTTTACAAACAGAATCCTAGGAGCATGCATGGACAGCAGGTCTGGATTTGACTCAGAAAGTCTCTTCTGGCCCTATGCCTCTATTAGCAAAGGCATCCTACAAGTCTCTGAAACTGGGAAGCTAAACCCAGTCCCAGCACTCAACGTGCCCACAAAGCTGTGTCAAGAGCTCTTGAAATCTTCCTAGATGAGAAGTCAACCCAAGAAGATACATGAGCTGGCTTCTCTTAAATTGTGTGTGCCTTGAGATTGGTAACTTTTCAAAGAGCTATAATGAGCACGGATCTTGGAGAGCTGCAACAATAGCTTATTTTCAAGGAAAATTAAGAACAGCTTGTTTTTTCTAATCTTACAGTTTCCTCCAAACAAATGTGTCACAGCTGTTATACCTGGAGGTCATGGAAAAAAGGTCTCATTGGAACTGCTGCGAGAAGTGTTTTGGCTGAAGAGCTTGAATGTGTCCTGTATGAATACAATGAGAGACTGAAGAGAAACAGTCATCTTGCCCACGGAGACAGAACGATGAATAGCAGTCATGAATTTAAGGGGGAAAAGCACAAATACTTTGTAGTAGCAAAGACAGAAGAGTATTGGAAGGGGTTGTCCAGGGAAATGTTGGCCTCTCTGTCACTGAAGGGCTAAGATTTTATGAACGGGTTAGAACCATCTGTCAGGAGTGATTCCTGAAAAGCTGATCCTTTTCTGCGGCAGCAACATGGGTTATATGGCCTTCTGCAATGGCAACTACTTACTAGCTGTAATACAAAGCTCAGCACCAAGATGAAAATGACAAAGACTTCTTGATGGCTTATGTTTAAGGCTGGACACAGAACTGCTGCTAGCTGTTGGCAGGAACCTCTACGTCTCCACATGAAGTCACTAGTCCTAAAGCAGTCCTGAATGCCCCAGGCCTAGCCTGTGGTGTCACAGCCTGAACTGGAACAGTAAAGGCTTAATCAAGCCTTATATATTATTAACTTTACTTGCATTGCTTTACATGTGAGGCTCAGGAAAGGCTCGCTGTTAAAATGCAGAGTTTTAGAAGGCCCGGGGACACAGAGTGGTGATGCAGTTGACCAGAGTTTCAGTGCCATCACACTGGTGTTGCTGGACAAAGACCCAAGCTGCAGTGATGCTGGTCAGAGGAACAAGGTGGGCTTACATCAATCAGTGTCATCATGAGAATGATGAAATTAAAAAAAAATACAGCTTTGTATAAATTCATATCTTGTGGCCACCTCCAAAACAGCTCATGGGGAAAAGTAGCCAGTTACCACAAGCAAGCGTTTTTCTGAACCCATTTAAAATCTTAAAACCATAATACATAAACCTAACAATAGCAAATGGCAAGACATCAGGAATCCATTGAAAGAAAAGCCCAGTATAATAGAAAAGAGAATGAAACGTAACTATCGCTGCCAAAGAATAATCTCCCATAAATATTTTTAAAGGCAAACAAGAGGATTATCAATGAGAGTTGAGACAGTATAAGGGCAGATAATTAAGTTCAAAAGAACATATTCGGTATTTCAAAGGTACATTGAGGAGACTTTTAAAAGTGACGTAACCCCCAATCTATTTTCCATAGGACTCAAGGTCAGAGGAGGTAGCCTGAAGGCAGCAGAGGCGAGAGACCTCATCAGCTCCCATCCCACCTCTGCCTCTGTACAGCCTGAGGCTGGTCCTTTATCCTGCCTCAGTTTCCTCACCCACAAGCGACATAAGCACTGTAAGTTACAGCCTCCAAAGGGAGCAGGAGGGCTGCAAGGACTCAGAGGTGACATTGGAAGCTTAAATATGTAAAACACAGCTGCTATTTTCCCTGTCTAGTGAATACAAGTGGCCACAGGTATGGTGCAGGATCTGCAGCTGCACTCTGGTCTCCGCAGGGACCAGTTTCAATGTGCATGTTGTAGCCCATTAAGCTCGTGAGTTGATTTAGCAGAACTCCAGAGCTGCTGTACTGTGCACATTGTTCTGACAGCTGCTAAGGACTGACCTGCTGACTCTCACTGCTTCCTGCCACATCCTGTTCCTTGAAGGACAGCTGATTACCTTTTCCTCCCTAATGAGTTCAATGAGTCTGAAGACAGGCTGAGGCTGCCCACTTGCATAGTGCATGATCTCTGGCTTCCTCTGCTGCCTGATCTCTGTCGGCAGTCAGAGACTGAAGATATGTCTGTGTGTGAAGCCAAACGGAAAGGTCACAGGGAACAAGGAACTGTGAGCTAAGAAATTAATGTGCTGTAGGACAAAAGTTCAAGGAAGCACCAGGAAGGCAGAGCACCACTGGAATCTGCGCTGCAATTTGAAAGGACATATCCACTAGACAATCTGACCTGGGAGCATTCTGACCCAAGGAAGAGCAAACATTTATATGGGGAGCAGATGGATGTCTGGAGGAACAAAATAGTAGTTAAAATACTCCTCCTCCCTCCCCCCCCCCCCATTTCATAACTAGTTCTTAACTCCTGCCCAGCCAGTGTATTTCCTGTAATCACAACTGATCCCTTTCTTTGCACACCTCTGAAGCAGGTTTCCAGATCATCACCTGAAGTACTTGGTAGAAGTCATTGTAAGCAGGAAATCAAACTAACTAGGTCATCAGTCCAATCCTCAACAGCAATTTCAAGGTTTCTTGCCCTCCTTACACTACCTCTTTATCTTCTAGCACCTCAGAAAATCTACTGGGCTTATTAAGAGTTATGAGCACACACTTAGCTCTGCGTGGAAGTGTGCCCTTGCACTCCCCAAAGATTATGCTGCCCTCCCTCTGCAGTGGGAAGCTCTGTGGGTCAAGTTTGGGTAGCTGTGTGGGATTG
Organism: Pezoporus occidentalis; assembly: GCF_034315485.1. Lineage (NCBI taxonomy): Eukaryota > Metazoa > Chordata > Aves > Psittaciformes > Psittacidae > Pezoporus > Pezoporus occidentalis. The sequence goes on from NW_026915355.1 coordinate 195,492, forward strand.
CTGGGCTTACACACAGCAGGACATGTGGGAACCAACAGCTCCCCTAATGCCTAGTTACTTCGACAACACTGGGACAAGCATTGAGACGCTTCTGGGAGCACGGCTGTGTAAGTGGTGCTGCTTTGCACTGGCTCAAGCCTTTCCAGCAGGGTAAGAAATGAACCCTTCAAATCTCAGCTTCTTCTGGAGTTAATAACAAACAGGAGACAGGGTAAGTTAATGTGTACCTAAAGTAGCTTTAGGAAAACTGGAAAATTCTAGTAATGAAATAGAGCTGCCTTCATTTTAAAGCCTCCACTCCTAACTGTGTCAGCAGCTTGGTGGTTTATGTGACAGCAGTTTGCTGTCAATCCCTTCTAGATATTGTGATAGCACTGTTTGTCTTTAGATTTCAGTTTGTCACATACAAAGCAAGCAGTGGGGAGACGCCAAGGCCTGCACAACTCAGGAGTCCTCTCCCCACCCCAGGGCTTTTTCTGGCTGAAGAGGTGCAGTGGGTGAGCAGGTCAGAGTGGGTGTGCTGCAGGGGAAGCTTGTGCTGCCATTGCTCTACCTGCTGTGTGGGTTAAGGCTCCCCAGAGCTGTCAAGCTGCCACCTTTCACCAGCCTGAAATTAAAGAGTATTATTTAAGTAAACAACCCGAGCTGCTAAGCTGGTCTGATGGCCAGCTCCAGCTCCACTCTCACTTGGAGCGATTGCTGATTATCTCAGTACACAGAGCCATGAGTAAATATTGGTTCAAACACAGATAACTCGTGGGCAAAAACACAAGGCTGCATGCAGCTCAAATAAACAACCTGCAAAAGCAACGTCTGCCAGGCCTGGACCTCCCCATCCCTCTTGCACAGCCCGAGGGCTGCCCTGGCTGTTAGCACAGCTCTGTATGAGCTCTGCCAGGGACTGCGCTAAGCACTGAATCCACAGGGATTATACCCAAAATAAAGCAGCATGCAGCACAAACATACAGCTGGAAGAAACCCCACTTTGCCCATTCTGCTGGTCAGAGGCCATTGTTGGGCTTGTTCTCAGCTACAACAAAGAGGTGAACTGGTTGCCTTATTCCATAAAGGACGAGTGTGGGATATAACTTAACTGCAGGCTAAATCACCTTCCTTGCCCTCGAGGCTTGTTCATTTTTTTTATGGCAAAATATGCTTGTTAATGCTCTTATCACAGGAATGATCTAATCTGGGGGGGGGGGGGGAAGTATCCTTTGAATACATCCATTTTAATGAGCTGCTGGGCGAAATGTTTAGGCAGGCAAAACTGACTCTGAACTCGTTTCTGACAGAGCAGATTCTGCACAGGTCTTAACGTTCATCCTGCTGACATCTGGTTGTTTTGATAACATTCCCAAACGAAATGCGGAGTTACAAAAGCTGAGCTGTACTGTGCACTTCCTCGTCCCTAAGGTTGACTGATCCAAGCACAATAGGAACTGGGGGAAAATAAGCCTCGCCGTCCAGCTGCCTTCCCGACACGGAGGCTGTGAAAGTGGCCCATCCTGCAAAGAAACATCAGATTGTGCTGAACGATTCTGTAGGAGAAAAGGGAAGCTAAGCAAAAAAATATATAAATCTACCACACAAAGGCTCCAGCAAGCAAGGGAGGGAAAGGGGTCAGCAGAGAAAGAAAACGTTCATGGAAGAACTCCAGAAAGCCGCTGCATGCCAAAATGCCAATCACAATGTGACCACAGAGGGGCTTGCTTTCTCAGCACCCCACTGCTCTCACCCAGTGCTCAACCTCCCTTTGATGGCACTGAACTCTTTGCAAGAGCCTCCATCACCTCTTGTCAACTTGGCGAGGGAAGCAGAAGGAGAGGAGAGGATGGAGATGTGCTGCATCAGGCTCAATGCAAATGAAAGAGAAAATGGACTGTGGAAGCAAGGATGTTGCAATATCTCCTGCTATTGTTTTGTAACTACCTTGGCTTTCCTCATGACCACTTGTTTGTAACCCAAAGAAAAATCAATACAAAACCTAAGCTTGTGGAACATTATCCTTCAGCTACAGAACCATAACAACACACTGCTCAGGCACACTTCTTTCCCCAGGACTCTCAAGGTGCCATCCTCTGACCGCATCTTGGGCCTTCTGCTGTTGGCTAACCCACTTCCTACCTGACTATATTTCCTGTTCTTACTTCTGGCTTTTCCCTCCCCCCCCCCTTATTTCTATGTGGAAAGTGAACAGCAAAACCTGACGAGTTCGATCCTGCAGATGTAAGGAAAACAATTCAGCACTTATCAGATGACAAGCATGATGTTGGATTACACCCCTGAATCAGATAACGAGACTTTAAATCATTTTAAGCATCTGTTATCTCATCTGCAATCGGTATATAGTCCTCTTCATGTCAGCTGGTTTAAGTGAGAAAACAGAGATCCAACATTTCTTTGGTAAGAAGTACAGACATCTGTTGGCCTGACAAACTAGTGACTGCTTTCCTTTAGTTCAATATCTCACGAAGATCTTGGAAAAGAAATTCTTCCCTGTGCTGGTAAACATCTAAGAATTCCAGCTTAACTTGGCAGTGGCATGCAGGATCTCTTTCCAGCACAAGTGGGTCTGCAGAAAACCTGACCTTCAAATCAGATCATTCTCACTTGGGTGACAATGAAAACGAGGAGAGTTTTCCAGCTAGAAGGAGTGTTCTAATTACATGTCCCACAAAGATGAGAATAGATTCTAACACGCCAAATAGCGATTTTTTTTTTTTTGTGAGGGGAGTATTTAAAATTAGATAACTGGTAGTTAACCGTTACCTGTAAGGAAGGGAACCAAAAGCTCTAAGGAAGGAGATGGGTTGACACAAGAGCCCTGCTGTGCAATGCTTGTGAACTACAGGTCTTAGGAAGTTTAGAAATACCACTGCCCAGTGTTTTGATAAAGGCCTCACAAACTTTTGTTGTGCTTCATCTCCACACAGAGCTGACCAAGATGAACGTTTAAATTATTCTGGGACTAAAAGTGGCTACATTACAGAGTGGGGAAGTCATCACACACAGTGATTTCTGTGGAAACACATCAGAATGGACATCTCTGCCTCAGTTTCTGTTCTGTTTTGGTGCAGGGCTGCACCTCTAGATAACCCTTAAAACTGTAAGAACAAGTAGTCTTTCTGGAGAGGAAACAGAAAGAAGGGCCACAAGGATGATCAGGGGCTGGAGCACCTCCCCTATGGAGCCAGGCTGAGAACATTGGGGCTGTTCACTCTGGAGAAGAGAAGCTGCATGGAGACCTCAGAGCAGCTTCCAGCATCTGAAGAGGGCTACAAGGATGCTGGAGAGGGGCTCTTCATTAGGGACTGGAGCGATAGGACAAGGGGTGATGGGTTCAAACTGTAACAAGAGAAGTTCAGGCTGGAGATAAGGAAGGAGTCCTTGACTGTGAGGGTGCTGAGGCACCAGGACAGGTTGCCCAAAGAAGCGGTAAATGCTCCGTCCCTGGCAGTGTTCAAAGCCAGGCTGGACAGAGCCTTGGGTGACACGGTCTAGTATGAGGTGCCCCTGCCCATGGCAAGGGGTTTGGAACTGGGTGGCCTTAAGGTCCTTTCCAACCCAAACTATTCTACGATTCTATAAAAGGCAATCGGAACAACTTGATTATCTGGCTCAATTGATGTATTATTATTATTTTTTACCATTTTTGGGGAGTTACTAAGTGTGTAATGGTATGTAAGGACTGTACATACTTTAAAAGAGAGCTCATGTTTTTCTTTCTGTTGTACTTCCCTAGTCAGCAAATAAGAGACAGCTTAATTCCCATGATACTGCTAAATGCCATAAACATCAATTTCCACATTCAAGAAGAGCTATGACAGCATGATCCAGCCAAGCAGAAAATATACGGGGAGTTCTGCTACATGTCAAATATCTTTTTTTTTCTTCCCCATTCACCTTCACTGGAGCTTTGTTACTCCTCTAGAACATGGACATGGGAGCTGTTTCATTGACACCTGCAGCAGCCCCCTTTCCAATCGCCTCCTCAGTGGTGGAAAAACACACAGAAGCACCAATATTTGCAGCCGTGTCATTTAGTTACGTTTTAATCAGCTAAACAACAGAACAGTTTATCTTTCCTTCTCAGAATAAGAGATGTGATACAACCACGGTATCAACGTGCAGGACTTCAGAACTGGCAAGTCTTACGAGTGTTTCGGGTCCTCTACATCTTTCTAAGCACTAGTTTCGTGTCATCTGATCACAAACACTTGCAAACCTGGAAACACACAACGAAGAGGAAGGACATTCAGTTTCATTAACCTGCCCATTTCTTGCTCTAACATCTGTTTACGTTAACCATCAGTTTGGAATTTGACTTCAGCTTACTCCTGTGCTGCCATAAACTCTTCCTCCAGCCTTTCAGAGGATGAGACTCTCTGCCTCTGTGTTGAAAACTGCTGTGCCACAACTGACACAGGCAAGCAGGAATTGATGCCCACACACCAGCTGTTAGGGTTCACTGCCCAGCATGACCTGAGCATTCACTCAGCCCTGGAACTGAGATGGCTTTGGACTACGATGATAGAATGGGTTAAGTTGGAAGGGCCCTTAAAGCTCACCTAGTTTCAAGCCCCCTGCCATGGGCAGGGACACCTTCCACTAGCCCAAGTTCTCAAAACCCTGCCCGACCTAGCCTTAAATGTCAAACTAGGGATGCAGCTGGCGCAACTAAGACACTGATGCGCAGTTACTCCTGCCTACTGCCAAGGATAGGGGAATTATGGCAAACCAGAGGTAAAAAACCAGCTGGAGATGGCAACATCTCAAACTTCCTCAGCTGGTAATCCTGAAATCGTGAGTCAGAGGCTTCTCTGTGAAGGTTTATGAATCACTGTCACTGCTAAACTGGAAGTTAGGCTATCTCAGCAAAACCACAGCTGGAACTAATCCCACACCATATTTAACACACAAAAGCAAAACAGGTCGATTGGGCTTTTTGCAGACTACAGAGCACCACAGCATCAGCTGGATCACTCACTGTAAAATAGGATGATGGCCCATGGAGACAACAAGCATCCAAAGGGCAAAGCTGTTCCCAGCGCCACAGTAAAGAGGAAAGCAGCTGCAAGGGTGATCTCTAATGCAGTTCCATTATAAGGAATTACAGTCAGATTACTACATGAATAATAAATGCCATTATTAGAAATAATGAAACAAAATGCTCAGGCAGTCCTTCCACTGACTAACACATTCATTCCCCCATCAGGAAAACCTTTCTAATACAACACCCAAACCATGAATTGCTAAATCTTCTCTGATGTGCTTCATTTGGTCCGGATATTCCTGAATTGCAGCTCTCCCATTGTTTCAAATCGGTCTCTGGGTACTGCACTAAATGGCAGCCAGCTTCCCCTCCATAAATCAACCACCAAATCTAGAGCGCGAGGTGAAAGCGAGCACTAATGTCTCAGTTATGTTGTGTTCTGGGAGCTAAGTGCATGTAGCTGCAGCAGGAAAGGGATTTTTCTCTCATACCTCTTACTTACCACAACTCCCAGACTAGCCACTGGCTGCTGGCCAGGCTCAGCTTCTCATCTAAGCTGTAGGAGAACAGAGAGTGTTTTCTTTCAGCAATACACTTTGTTCCATCATAGTCAATCAGAGCAGTTTCAGGACACAGAAGGTGGGTTGGGATTTAGACACTTATCCTTGTGCAAAGTGGAACCAATCAATGGACTCAGAGCTCCTGGATGGGAATATTTTAAAGCAAATACAAATGAGCAAGATAGTAAAAAAAAAAACCACCTAAAATATAATCAAATGCCCCAATGCAGCTATGGCATCTGAAGGCAATAAAACAGGCATGCCCAGCACGGGTTGAATAAAGCAAACACAGCCATCTGCACTGATTTTTTCCTTTTTAGAAAGCCACTGTTTTGAAAATCACTACAATGTCTCTTTAGTGGTGCTCTTTGGCTCTACAAACACCTTTTCCCACTTGATTTACAAGGCACACTTGACTGCAAACTCAATTCACTATCATTTACACCATTATTCTGAGCTGTCTTTCCATACAGGATAAGCCGCACTGTTTAGGAAGTGCCCTGACTTCTGACTTGGTTTTCAGGCTGAAATGGTCAGAAATAGTGAAGACAAAGCTCTCTTGTCACGGCAATTATAACCTATTACACCCTCTTTACCTTTTGTACGTATCTGCTGCTTTTAAGCTGAATTTTAGATTGACCCCCAGCCCCAAAAGGATGAATCTGTGTTTTCATCGCTATTATCCAAAGGAGAAGTGCAGCACCCAGCTTCCAAACTCCCATCCTTTCCTCCGGACTTTGCTCTTGCCATGGGGCTGTGGAAAGACCCAACTGTGTTCCCAAGCCTTGGATTTGCCAAATCCTTGCGGATGAAAAGCGGAGCGCTACGTTACATTACAGCCCGACTTCTGCCCTGCAAACAGCCGGGATTTACTCGCTTCCCCGCCAAGGTACAACACAAAGCCCTTGTCCATTCCAGAGGCAACCACCAACCATTCCCCAGGCAACCAAAGCTCTCCATTACTGCCCCAGCCAGCACAACACACAGGCCAGAGGGACACTGCCCACTGCGAGCGGGGGCACGGCCACAGCCCAAACCCTGCACCCCAAACCCCAGCCACAACTTGGGGCCCTCCCTTTAGGGCCCCTCTCCAGTCCTTGGGGGACCCTCTTGTTGTTTCAGTCCAAGTTTCTCTCAGCATCTTGCCCACAGCGGAAGCCGCGAGGGGGGCATCCCCTGCTCCCCCTCTGAGCCCTGAGGCGATGCCCAAACCCCGGCCCCCCTCGGACCCTCCCGCCTCGCTTCCCCGCGGACACTGGCCCCGCTCTTCCCCCGGCGCATGCGCGAGGCCGGGGCCGGCCCAGCCCCTCCCTTCCCCCGCCGTTTACCTCAGCCCGGGGCGGCGGACGCGGGACTCGAACCGGCGGCTCCGCGGTGCAGGGGAGGCTGCGGCTCCGCTCCGAGCCCTCGGCGGCCCGGCCCCGCCAGGCCTCGCCCACCCACGGCGGGTGCAGCCAATCAGAGGCTGCCGTTTCCCCTCTTCTCTCCGCCCCGAGCCCTTCTAACCAATCTTGAACTCCCTCACGCTGCCAGCCCGTAGAGAAAGAGCTCGCTGTTTCGCCCCGCCCCCGAGCTCCCGTCAGCCAATGGAAAGCGAGGCTTTGCGAGAGACTTTTCACCAGATTGGGCCGCTGCCCAGTCGGGGGCGGTGCCACGGCGAGAGGCGTGGTCTGAGGAGGGTATATAAGGACCCGCTGGTTGTGCGGTGCCATTTTGTGTACGAGCGCCTGGGGAGCGGCCGGAGGGAGGCAGCGGAGGGATTCGGGGTTCGGACCAGAGCGGCCGGATGGTGAAATCCTCCCTGCAGCGGATACTCAACAGTCACTGCTTCGCTAGAGAGAAAGAGGGGAATAAAAGCACCATCATGCCCGCTGTGTTGAGCCTCAGTACCGGACAGAGCAGGTGAGGGGCCGGGGCCTCCCTCAGCCTACGCACCGCTGGGCGCTCGCCGCCTTCTCCTTCCCCCTCAGGGCCCACCCTCCTCCCGGTCCTGCAAGCGCCGGTCGCCTCCCCCGTGGCCGGGGGGAGGGGTGCTCCGTGGCGGCAGGGGGAGGGGCGGCCCTCGCCGCCTCAGTGCTGGGCGCTGCGGCCTGGTCCCTTCCCTCCTTCCTCCCCCTCACAAAAAGGAGGGAGGGAAGGGGGTAAAAAAAGGGCTTTTATAACGGCCAAGGCGGCACCCAGGGGCCGTGCGGCGGCACCCGCCACCGTGCTGGGTGACACGTCCTCCCCCCCCCGCCCCCGGGGGGTGCCTGCGGCTGCCTCCCTCCCTGTGCCACGTTAACTGCCCGCGGGAGAGCCTCCCTGGAGCTGTCACAGCCATGGGAGGAAGCCTTGGAACCAACTCGCTGCCCTCCGGGTAAGCGGCTCTCGAGCAAGCCAGCGGGCCCAAGGGAGCCTGCAGACAAAGCCGGGCCGGAGGCAGGGCCTGGAGGTGCCTTCTAACCCCTGAGGGGGGAAAAAGAACAACAATTAAGCAAAGATATCAAAGGATTTGGAGCTAGTATCCCATTATGTAATCGTAGATATTCTTGAAATCTAATCGAGGGTACTGAGCCTAAAGTAGAATATAAGAGCGTTAGGAAAGCTGCTAGTTTAAAACTCGACCAAAAGATTAAACAGTCCCGACAGATGCTGGGGTGGAAATACCTCAATCTGGGTGATGGACGTTTAGGATGTCAGTCTGCCTCGTATGAAGGGAGCTGGGATTAGAGCTTGTATGTGGACTGTGAAATGAGTTCTAGCATTAGTTTTAGAGAGCCGTTTTTATACTTCACTGCTTTTTACTGCTTATGTTTTCTCGAAGAGGTGTAGGTGCGCACAAGCATCACTCTCAAATGCATTGTTGATTGCAGAGTGTAGGCAGCCTTCATTATGCACCACCCTTCGGTGGGGGAAAGGGGAAACTGGCTCAAGGGTTGCCACTGCACGCTTCCGAGCTGGGTGCTTAAAGGTTTATTTGTAAGGTAATTGGGAATGTATGGCTCTGCAGTCATTGTGAGAGAAACCAAGTACCTAATGCTCATACTAAGAGGAAGTGTCTTTTGACCCTTTCAAAGAGCGTAAAATAATGGATTGAATGCTCCTTTAATAGTGTAATTTCATTTTTTTTAAATAAACCTTTGCAGTTGCTGTGTTGACTGATGTCTTCCCATGCATAATATTTCACCTATGTAGACATTCAGTGCCTTTCTTATGCAGATTATTCATCCCAAATCTGCAGCTCGTGAAAAAGAGGAAACTCCTGTGAACTGTGCAAAATGGTGGATTATTTGGTACATGTTTATTCTGATTTGCAAATGGCTGCTGGCACTCACAGACAGGATGATTGTGAAAATTTCCCTAAGGGCCTCGATTGCTGCATCTGCTGAGATGACGCAACTCAAGAGTGAGCCTGCAGGGTGAAGGATGGTGCAGAGGGAGGGGCCAGGCACCATGGCTCTTGCTACAGTAGCAGGCTTATTCATTTAAGCAGGCTTATGTGGATGGTGTGAAACTTAGCGTGCATACAAGAAACAGGCTTCATATCTTAAGAGGATAATGTTCTTAACCTGAAAGACTGAAGCGGTGTGAAATGGCTCTGAGGAATTCAGTAGAAAGGTTTGCAGGTTTGCCAAATGCTCAGGTATGGTCTCAAAGTGAAAAGTGGTGATTTCGCCTCGGAGCATGGTGAAAGCGTTTGAGGTAGTGACATCTGTGAGGCTGTTTCATGTAGCTTGCTGATCCTCAAGCTGAATATGCTGGTGCCAAGGTCTGAGGTGGTTAGGGACATACATCACAGGGAAAAATGACCCCTGGCTTGCTGGGGCAGTGTACTGGTGCCAACCCCAAGAACAAGGTGGGGGAGAAAATGGCATCTTGTGTATGTGACAGCAGAATGGTTCCTCTCTTGAATTCAGGTCACGCATCCTGCTGCCTTGGTATCGAGATAGATACCCTGCTCACTTCAAGCTGAGAGTATTTTCATCTCTAATTTAGTCTTTCCCTCAAAATACTGCAGTAGCAGCTTTCTGACCCTGTGGGTTTGGGTGCAAGGCAGCAGTGTTCCATCCCTGGTCTGGAGGCTCCTTTGTCTTACCACTTGTTTAGGTCACAGTGGGAGGAGTTCTCTTGCCCTAGGTTGGGTTTTATTTTCTATATCTTGCCATCTTATTACTGTTTAAAACATCTAATTCCTATAATCCCTTTGTCTAACACTCCCTTTCTGCACCTCTAACTGTGCTCCTTTTCTAGTTCCAGGGTTCCCTTCAATTGCTGTAGTAACCTGGGTCCGGGGCCTCGGTGGTGCTCCTGATGTCCCTCACCCACCCCTGAAGATCCCAGGTGGGCGAGGGAATAGTCAGAGGGATCACAATCTTTCAGCTAATTTATTTTATTCGGTGAGTATCAATAATAAGCAGCTTGCTCTGGTGAGTTTGAATGTGTTTCTTGCCTCAAGCCTATCGATGGGATTACCCCTTCTCCAAACTGAACTGGAAATAACCATGCACATCTCACTGCTGCAGGATAATCGGCTGAATGTAACAGAAGAACTAACATCTAATAACAGGACAAGAATTCTGAATGTCCAGTCAAGGCTTACAGATGCCAAACACATTAGTTGGAGAGCAGTGCTGAACAACAACAACCTCTACATTGAAATTCCCAGTGGTGCTCTGCCGGAAGGGAGCAAAGACAGGTGGGTTGGCTAAAATGCAGCTCTGGTTTGACTTGCCTCTGTCTCAAAGGTCTGTCAGTAGGGTGGAATAGCACTTCAGTGTCATTGGTTTGCCTTCATTGTTTGAAGTCTTAATTATGGTGCTTGATCATAGAAACATCAGATGGTTTGGGCTGGAAGGGACCTTAAAGCTCACCCAGTTCAAGCCCCTGCCACGAGCAGGGACCCCTTCCCCTAGAGCAGCTTGCTCCAAGCCCCTGTGTCAAACCTGGCCTTGAACACTGCCGGGGATGGGGCAGCCACAGCTTCTCTGGGCACCCTGTGCCAGCGCCTCAGCACCCTCCCAGGGAAGAGCTTCTGCCTAAGAGCTCATCTCAGTCTCCCCTCTGGCAGGTTCAGGCCATTCCCCTTGGCCTGCCCCTACAGGCCCTTGTCCCAAGCCTCTCTCCAGGTTTCCTGGAGCCCCTTTAGGCAGTGGGCACTGCTCAAAAGTTCTCTCTGGAGCCTCCTCTCCAGGCTGCCCCAGCCCAGCTCTCTCAGCCTGGTTCCAGAGCAGAGCTGCTCCAGCCCTCGCAGCATCCTCGTGGCCTCCTCTGGGCTTATTCCAACAGCTCCAAGTCCCTCTTGTGTTGTTGCTCCAGAGCTGGATGCAGAACTGCAGGGGGGGATTTCCCCAAAGCACAGTAGAGGGGGAGAATCTCTGCTGGTCTTGATGCTTTTGTGTAAGAGGCTGCAGCTTAAGTGATCCTGCTTTGAGGACCCCTGTTCTGTCAGAACCACCCAAAAGGTCTGTAATTTCAAGCCCTCGCAGGTACTGGGTGGCTCCATCTATCTCTTGAGAACACCAGCCTGTTTCTTAGCCTGTCACTGCAGTTCTGTTCAGCTGCCACAGTAAAGCATGCTACCTGTGTTACTGAAGATTTCCAAGTTAGGCCTGGGGCTTGGGGATTGCTTCCAAGTGCAAGTTTCCACCCCAGCCTCTTTTTCAGGCCTGTACATTCATGTGCAGATGTCAACAGGGTCTTACTGTCTCTAAAGGAAGTGCTTGCTTGTGTGTGCTGACCACGTTGTATTTGTCTTGCAGTTTTGCAGTTCTTCTGGAGTTTGCTGAAGAACAGCTTAGAGTTGATCATGTGTTCATTTGTTTCCACAAGAACAGAGATGATAGAGGTAGGTGATAACTCACGGCACTGTCTCCAATGATGGGAACGTTGTTTGAAGCTTGTTTTGGTGGACGCTTGAACTGTTGTACAGCATCAGTGGATAAAATGTTCTCTGCTTTTTTTTTCCTAGCTGCATTGCTCCGGACTTTCAGCTTTTTGGGCTTTGAGATTGTGAGACCAGGGCATCCCCTTGTCCCCAAGAGACCAGATGCTTGCTTCATGGCCTACACGCTTGAGAGAGACTCATCAGAAGAAGACTAGATTGCAATGTTTGCCTCTTAGAGCTTTCTTGTTGTCTATAAAGATGATTCTGTAGAAATTTTGTCAACATCTATTACAGTACATATATAACTCTATGAAATGTTGTGACCAACTGCTCTGGTGGTGAGATGTTGAAAATTTCAGACTCCACATCTTTCTCTGGATTTGTGCGCATGTTGTGGTTGTGCAAATAAATGCTCCCTCCAAATTAGCAGTATATTTCTTGAAGTTTAATATTGTGTTTGTGATACTGAAGTATTTGCTTTAATTCTAAATAAAAATTTATATTTTACTTTTTATTGCTGGTTTAAGCTGTTTTAGACTCACACGCTGAGGAGGTGGCTCTGGAACTGCCCCCGACATTAAAGTTGCAGGTATGGAAAGGTGTTGGTCATTCTTTGCTTGACTGGAGCTCATGGCTGTGATCTACCAGGGCTTGAAGGAGTTCAGCAATCCTCTAAAAGCCCTACTTAGAGTGCAATAATGGTCCATTTCGACTGGTAATTTGGGACACTGCATCTGTGCTCAGTCACTGTTTCTTTGCTGGATCACTGCCTGGGGAGCTCTCAAGGAAGGTGGTAGGTGCAAGGTCTTTTCTGGTGGCCTGCTATAGCAGAGCCAAGGCAGAAAGAGGTTCAGATGTGGGGTAGGCAGAACAGGCTTCTGTTTACCCCAAAGCATTATGCCACCTTCACCCCCTTTGGGTCATGGGTTGGCTAAAGTTACCTGCTGAGTGATTTGAAACCTCACTGAGAGAGGCCAGCATGAGGGTGTGGTAATCTCTATGGGGACAGCATGCATTCCTTAGTCCAAGCCAAGCTTCTGCCTAAGAGCTCATCTCAATCTCCCCTCTGGCAGGTTCAAGCCATTCCCCTTGGCCTGTCCCTACAGGCCCTTGGCCAAAGCCCCTCTCCAGGTTCCCTGCAGCCCCTTCAGGCACTGGAGCTGCTCTCAGGTCTCCCCTTCAGGAGCCTTCTCCAGGCTGCCCCAGCCCAGCTCTCTCAGCCTGGCTCCAGCACAGAGCTGCTCCAGCACTTGCAGCATCTCCGTGGCCCTCTCTGGCCTCCCTAGATGTCCCTCTTGTGCTGTTGCCCCAAGAGCTGGACTGCTCCAAGCTTCTGGCAAAAGGGGAGGGGGTCACCAGAAGCAGGGGTGCAGGGGATGCTCGGAGGTGCCCCTCTGCTGGGCTGGTTTCCTCTTTGTTTTCCAGGATCAGCTGCCCAAGGTGGCTTTGGCCGTGCCATGGGCTTTACTGCCATCTTGTAGCCATGCGAGATACTACAGGAGAGGCGGTGGGGACGGGGCTGGGGCTCACCCTGGAGAACCCCTCCAGCATGCTTTTGGTCCATAAAGCCCATACTGAAATTAGAGCAATGTTTCTGTGGCCCGGCTGTGCTCGGGTGGTGAGCCCTTCTGGGTCTGTGTGCCCAGGGAGCTTGTTTGGTCCCCCCTTAGAGGCTGCCCTGCTTTGGGTGCTGCTTTGGGAAGGAAAGTCCCCCCATGTCTTGAAGAGAGGTGCTGTGGTCTTGGCTGGGTCTTCAGCCCCAGGTGATGAGGCTGCTGCCTGCCCATGCACAGAGCCAGAGGCAGAAACCCATCTAATTATAGAGCAGGGAGCATCCTCTGTGGTTTCGCTTTAGGGGATGCACGTGTCACAGCTCTGTTTTACTGGGGTTTTTTTGGGGTTGTTTTGAGCTCAGGGACTCCTAGGAGGAATCCTCCTCAATTCAGCCGTGCTGCAGGCTCTGGTGACTGCTTTATGTGCTACTGCCCATGTCCATGGGCACGCTGGGGCTGCCCCAGCCGTAGCTGTGGGGAAGGCCAGGATGGTCCATCCTGCTGTGTGCACAGCCCGTGGAGGATGCTCTTGGATGGATTAATAATTACTTAATTAATAATAATTGTCATGACCCAAACAGGGCTTTGCGTGGTGCTTCACTGTGACAGTCACTCATCATCCACATGGCTTCAGGGACCAGGGTGTGGATCCCACATGGTGCTGCTTGTTTCATACCAAGCATCAGATGCCACGGACCTGCCTTGGTGCAGCCAGAGACCAACCCTGCAGCCTGGTCCCTGGTGCACCAGCCATAAACTGACACCATTGAGGCCATCCTGGCTGAGCACCACTGGGCAGGGAAGTTTGGCTTTGTGTTTCTCTGTGGATCCATTACTGGTGTGTGTAATGCTGTCAAAGAAGCACATAAAGGACCAGTATTTAAGAGGCTCAGCTCTGGGTTTTATTGAAGCTGTGTGGCTGCTGTATTTCCCCCTTTAAAATGTCATTTATATTTGTGACTGTGCCACAAATTGTTTCTAAAGAGAGCAGGTTATACAAGGTATTTATTGCATTTCCCCTTTGCTAACGGTGCATTCAGGTGAGCTGTAATGTGTGGCTTTGAAACAGTGAAAGCCACAGGAGAGGTCTGAGAGGTGTTTGTGTAAAGTCTGAGCCCCATAAACTCTACTTGGCAACTGGCACTTGATGCTGTGGCTTCTATCCTGTCATCTTCCCTGAGATGCTCTGATAAACTGGTCTCCATCAGACAAAAACTGGTTGAGGGTATAAAAACACATGTTACAGGAGCCACGGGTGGGAGTTTGGTCCCAGCTTCATCATTCTTGTGCTGGGGGGAAAGTGGGTTTGGGTTTGGCAACAGACTTTACCCAACCAGGACCAGCTTGGGTTCCTTGTGAGCTGGTGGATTTGGTCAGGTCCTCATGGGCTTTTGGCTTTGAGGAGACCTTTTGGGTGGGCTAAACTTCAGCTTGCCTTTAGGGAGCGTAGAGAGCCTGGGTCACTTGGTAGAGCGTGTGCTCGGTGACCTCCTTGAAGTACTGGCAGCAGAGCCACTCCTCAAGGCCAGGGCTCCCCACTGCCCCAGCCACGTTCTCCACAAACCTGAGGAGCAGCAGAGCCCTCTTCACCTCCACCCAGCTCCGGAGCAGGGCGAGGGTCTTCTTGGTCCTGGCAAAGAGCTCCTGTCGAGGCCCCCAGAGCAGGACCTGCAGGATGCTCCTTGCCTGCTCAACGGAGACCCTCTTGCAAGGATCTCTGTGGAGAAGCAGCATGGCCAGACGCTTGAGTCCCGTGGAGTAGATGGACAGGGAGGGGATTTCAGGAAGTCTCTTGCTTCTGAACCCCAAGGCGCTCTCCAGAGAGATGTCCACATGCAAGAGCTGATAGATCAGCACGCCTACATTCAGCTCATCTGCCGCCAGGGAGGGTGGTGCAGCAAGGCCCTCTGTCCAGTCCTGCTCTGGGCTAGTAGAACAAGGTCTTTGCTTATCTTTAACCTTGTAGAAGCTGCTGATGAGCAGCCTGGGAAGGGAAAGCCCTAGGGATGCCTTCTTGCCTTGCTGGCTCTGGGGAGGACACAGGCATCGCACCAGCAGCAGGTTCTCAAGGCAGAGATCCCCTTGCTCCACGTTCTGCACCCGGAGATGCTCCAGCCCCATGCACACCTGCAGGAGGAGGAGGCAAGCCAGGCGTTCGTAGTGCCCA
The DNA here is from genome assembly GCF_034315485.1 of Pezoporus occidentalis. NCBI lineage: Eukaryota > Metazoa > Chordata > Aves > Psittaciformes > Psittacidae > Pezoporus > Pezoporus occidentalis. Next base: position 210,628 of record NW_026915355.1, read on the forward strand.
GGGCAGGTCCTGTGCAAACCATGGGATCCCTTCACGAAGTCTGCCAGGGTCTGGTAGGGAACCTCAGGGGAGATAAGGACCTGCAGGACAGGATGGGTGGCAGGATGGGCTGGCTCCTCTCCGGGCAGGGACCGACTCTGCTCCCCAGGGCTTCCCGGGAGCACCAGCTCCCAAGGGAGGCAGTCGGTGAAGCGGCCAATCACGCGCTGGATGCTGCAGTGTACCCCAAGGGAGCTCTGCACCCCCAGGCTGGTGGAACCTGGCTTGGGGACCTGCAAGGAGAGACAAGGCACGGTCAGCTGCAAGGATGGAGCCATGGGGTGCCTCATCCACCACCTCAGCTCAGGGCCACCACCCTGCACCCTCCAAACCCACTGGCAGCCACCAGAATGGCTTTGAGGAAGAAATGGGATACAAGGTGGGGTGTAACCCCCAGGTGAGCTGCAAAGCTGCTTTAATGGGTCTTATCCTGCACTGCCTGAGGAGCCAGCTCTGCTCCATCCTTTCCTTTGTGTATGCTGGCCCCTCAAGACCATGAGCCAGGGCATTTCCCCCAGCGGACCATTTCCCTTGATGCGTTATTTGGGAGCTGTCACCCTCCCTGCCTGCGCTGGCAGCGCTGCCTCATCCAGCAAATGCAGAAGTAGGTGCAAAAAGGGGAAGCACCAGCGTGGAACAGGAAACACTCCGGGTTCACACTTGCCTGCAGCACCGCAGCCAGCCCCCCCCCACGCCACAGGAGCTGCTCCCTCTGCTCCACCCGGACCATTCTCCCTCAATCCCTGCTTACCTTGGCTGCACACACCACCTGCGTTTGCTCCATACTGAAGCCCACCGGGAAGTACCAGGCATCCCGGCTCTCGCAGCACGGCTCCCGCTCCAGGATGCTGAGCGCTGCCCAGCTCTTCCCTGCCAGCTCTGCCTGCAGCCGCTGCTGCCGCTCCTCGGGTCCCACCAGCTCCTCCTGGATGCGCGCTGAGAGCCGGGCCAGGGCGGCCTCCTGGCACCCCAACAGCAGCCTGCACACCCTGTCCGGGCTGTCCAGGAGCTGCAGGAGCTTCCCCAGCTCCCCGTCTGCCACCCCAAACGTCAGCTCCGCCGGGATGGGCGATGGGGATTTTTGCAGGCTGCTCCAGGCCACCGCTTCCCCCAGGCTTTGGGACTTGGTCAAGCGCTTCTTGTGTGCCCAGGAGGGTCTGTCCGGTGAGGGGGTGGAGCTGGGAGCCCCCTCCTCACGCTGTAGATGGGGCTGTGGGATGCTGCTGCCCCATGTTGTGGAGTCACCCCGATTGTGCTGGGATTGTCCAGGCTCTGGGAGGGATTCCGCTCGCTGGAGCTGCTTTTTGGGCAGTGGGGGAGGCAGGGGGGTCCCATCGGGATGAGGGGGGGGTCTCCCAGCTCCTTCCCCTCGGCAGGCCTTGCGTGGGGTGAGGTCAGCCCGCAGCTCTCCTGGGGAGGGAGGAACGGACACAGTGGGTCTGAGACCTTCCCAGGAAGGGAGAAAGTGGGAGATGGTGTGGGATGGGAGTATAGACACGTTGTTATCTGCCCCACTGCACGTTTCCAGCCCCAACGCGATGCCCAGCGCCAGCCAGAGGGGTGATGGCTGGGTACTACTGGAGAAGGATGTGGACAGCAGTGGGGTTCATCCCCACCACCCCAGCTGGGACGTTTGGGGGCAGGAAGTGGGGTCGCGGCATCACTCACCCACGTTGCTGTAGATGAGGGCTGAGTTGGGGGGCCGGGGTGGGTGGCTCCTCGGGGTGTCTGGCATGGGGTTACCCAGGTCCAGGCTGCTGCTGCGGGCACGCATGCTGCCCTGTGCCTGCATGGTGGCCCTGCATAGAGCCTGGAGTCAGCAATGACCCCCCCCCGGGGGGGGGATCTGGCTCCTTCCTGTGCCGGGTCAGGGGAAGAATAAAGAGAAAAGGGGAAGCCGTGGCCTGGGGAGCCCTGGCTGCGTGGTCTGGGGGCAAAAGGCAGCGAATTTGGTGGCCCAGGGACTCCAGGTCCTGCATTGGAATGTCCTGGGGGTGCTCTGGAGGGTTGGGGGCTGCCTGGGAGGGGGCTTCCCATGCTGGTTCAGAGCCATGTGTGTCTGTACACACAGGTTTGTGTCTGCCCTGCGGACCCTGTTGGGTGGCCACGAGGAGGACACGATGGTGGGAGAGGTGTGTGGGGCAGGATGGGGACCTGTGTGTGGGGCAGGAAAAGCAGGAGCCCGTGGGGAGGAGCGCAGGGGGAAGGAGCCGCCCGCAGCCGCGCTGGGGTTTCGCTTCCCTGCTCCTATGCCCAGTGCAAACCTGCAGCCCTGACCCTGCCGCCACCACCAGCGGCACCGGAACCACAGTGGGTTTCTTTACGAGCTCCCGAACAGGCTTTGTCCCTGTTTGACCCAGCTCAGTCCCCGTTACCCACTGGGGGAGTGAGGCTCTCAGCCTGCCTCTGGCACTGCGCAAAGCACCGGGCTGAAGCAGCCCTGCCGGCTCCTGCGGGAAGCTCCGATCCGGCCCCGTTTGCGGAGCAGTTTTGTTACCTCTGAGTTTTCCCCGGCAGCGGCGGGGGCCTGCGGGGCTCCAGCTCCATCTCCCGGCTCCGCAGCGGCTCCCGCTCCTCATCCCGGGCTCCCCCAGTGCCGGCCATGGCACCCCCGGGAATCTCCTTGCTCCGCTCGCTGCAGCCCCGCTCGCGGGATGATGATGCTCTTTCAAAACCTGCATCTCGTAAGGGTAAAGGAAGCCGGAGGCTTGGCCTTTGGTGCAACCTCCTGCAATGAGTTTGTGTCCCCCCCCCCCAGGCTGCTCACTCTCACTGTGCCCTTCTCCAGGGCTGCTTTCCACATGGTGCCTGCATCGAAGCGAGGATTTCACAGTAACCCCCCCCAAACAACGTAGTTAATTCCCAGCTCTCCAGGTTGTGAGGGACTGGCGAGGTGGGATTTGTCTGTTTTCTTCAGTGGTTTTGCTGGGGTTTCCTGCAGCCGTTGCACAAGAGGAGCACGGTTGTTAGAAACCACTTTTGTTTCCATCCCAAGGCCTTACAGGTGCTGAGGGAGCACAAAGTGACCTAAGTCAGGGGCTGAGCTCCCCCCGTCTGTGTCTGTATCCCCTCTAGGATAAAGTCACTCTTTTAACACTTTAAAACACCCCAGAATATTTTAATACCTCCTCCCTTCTCTTCAGCCTTCGAGCTCGTCAGCAAACAGCTCATGGAACTGGTTAGCAATGGGCCTGGGGGGGGTGTGTGTGGGTGAGCCCCTCTGCGGGGTGCCAGCTCCAGGGATATCTCCTGGGGGTGAGCAGGCTCTGGGGGACATGGATTTGTACGAAGAAGGTGGAAACATCCACTGTATTCTCACCATTTGGGCTGGACCGTGCAGTGCCCGTGGGAGCAGGCACCTCTCCAGGGCTTTAGGGGCCTGGTTTGGGGCTCAGCGGGTGCCTGTGAGTCTGAAGCCGGCTTCCTATCTTCCTTGCTGTGTATTTTGCAGTTCTGTGTTTCCCAGCCAGCCCCAAGCAAGCCAGGCGGTTTGTGTCTGTTGGGTCACGGTGAGTGATGGGAGCTGCTTCTGTTGTGCTGAGGCTGCGTGCTAAAGCTGATAAAAATATGTGCTGGGGCTGAGTCATGTTTGGATCCGGCACCAGCTCGGGGAGGATGTGCAAGGCTTTGGGAGTTGACACCCGGCGCTGGTCCTTCCCACGCTGCTGCCTGGCCCATCGCTGCCTGGCTTTGTGTTGCTCCCTCAACACGTCCATTCCTGACATAGGGAATGGCTTTAACCTGCCGGAGGGGAGACTGAGATGGGATCTTATGGATGGAGCAAGCTGCTCTAGTGGTTGGTGTCCCTGCCCATGGCAGGGGGTTGGAACTGGATGAGCCTTAAGGCCCCTTCCGACCCAAACCAGTCTGGGATTCTATGAATATAAATGGAGCATTTAAAATTCAGCAGGATCCTGAGCTTATTGATGGTGTTCAGCAATGGGGTCAGTGTATGTGTATCCCTCATCCCAGTAAGTGATTTATGTTAATGACTGTAGGACAAACTGTTTTAAGCAACAGAAAATCATTAGAAGCATCAATATTTTTCCCTAATGAGTAACGTTACCTTCAAGACCATTAGGAATACCACTGCAGAATTAATGCAATGAGTGTGACCCCACCAAGCTAGAGAGGGGGGGCATGAGCCTGGAGTAACCTTGCAGTGGGCAGGCACGAATTGCCTTCTGCAGGAATATTATCTGCATATTTCCTGATGCCTCTTGATAGAGTAAAGGAGATGATGCCAAGTTTAAAAGCAGCCCAAGCCCTTTAAAAGGGCTGTGACTTTACACTGCTAAACCCTACAGAACTGGGAAACAAAAGCTGCTTTGCTTCTCCAAGCATAAGGGCACCCCTGAATCCATCAGTGAGCTCCTTGTCCTGTGCAGGGGGATAAAGCAGCATCAGGACAGTGATGGCAATTGCAGTCTGTGGTCCAGGGACTGTGGAGCCGTTTGCCCCCCCCCCAACCCAGTCTGCACAGGGTGGGATTTGGAGAACTGATGCAGGGAGTTTTATTTAGCTGCAATCTTTTTAATTTGCAAAGAAATTGGTTTCTCTTCCCAGTGGGAGATAGGAGTTTTAAATGCACCCACTGGAAAATTGCTTTTTTCCCTAATTGTCTCCATTTTTCAGCGTTTTCTTCCCCATCAACATTATTCTCAATGCGTGGCTGCTGCAGGGATGCTTGCGCCTGGCTCCAGGAAGGTCAGGGTGATACCTGTGGCACTGCTGGGCCTGTGTGGGCACAAAGGGCACCGAAACCACCTGAACTGGTTCCTCAGCATCTTTGGTCCTGGCAACTCTCATCCCTCAGAGGCTGCTGATGGAGTGGGTGGGCTCAGCGCTGGCTCCCATGGCTGTCCCAGAGGCCACGGTGCACCCAGGCCCTTCAGCACTGGCCCAGACTGTAACCCCAACCCTTCACCTCCTGGCTGCTCTTGTGCCATGGGGTATTATTTTATGCAGGAAATGAGAAAAAAAAACAATTTCCTCTTTCACTCCCATGACAGCTCTCGCCACTGCGACTGCAGGAGGTGCAGGGCACCGGCAGCACCCAGTTATTTCACAACCATGCTCTGTCGTGTTGGTGAGGTGGGTGTTTGAGCCTCCCTGGTCTATGGGGAGCAGTGGGGTGTGGAAGTGGGGGTGCAGAAGCTGGGAAGCAGGGCCCCTTTCTCCTGCAGATGAAAGCGTTGCTTTGCTTCCACCAGCCCTCAGCCTCGCAGTCCTCAGCCCAGTCCCATGCTGGAAAGGCTGGGATTGGGACTGGCATGGGGCAGGTCAGGCACGGAGCCTGGGAGGAGGGAAATTTGGGTGTTGGGGAGGTGTAGCCCTGTTTTCGCATCTCAGCAGAGGGGTTTGGCTCTGTGTGTGTGTACATGCGTGTCTGCACACTCCTGTGTGTATGGGAATCCTTTTAACCCCCCAACCCCAATTTCCCTGCAAGCAGGAGGGGAGGTGCTGGCTTTGCACCCTCCAGCTTAAGCACGTCCTTACAAACACCCTATTAATAATTAATAATAGATTAATAGCAGCGGCAGTTTGTTAACATATGCGCATTAATCATTTATTAGTTATAAATAGGGACTTCAGTATCCTCTGAAAGATGGTTCATTAAGGGGTTTGTGGAGTTGATGGTGGTGATGGGCTGCACTTCCCAGCAGAGCTCCAGGGGTTTAACATCTGCCTGGATCCAGGGACTCCTCTGGCTTGCACCGGGCAGGAAAGCACAAAAGCACCAATCCTGCATGTGGTGCAAGTGACTCCAGCTGCCCTTTCCAGGTTCTGCCCAGCTCCACGCTTGCCCCCAGCCCTGCTTGGGCTTTGTCTGCTCGTTTTGGCTTTTCTTACTCAGGAACAAACATGGGGAAAAAACCCAAAGAAGCCACAAAAGTCCCTTTTTTTTTGTCTCTTTTCCCCGCAAATACAATTCACATGCTCGGTACATACAAACCGGTGCCAGGTCTGCACTGCCCAAACCTGCCTCTGCTCCTGGACACAAGGGTCCATCCCTGACCCCCTTCCCACCCCTAACCCCCCCCTCAGCTAAAAAACACCAGACAAGGGCACGCGGGTGAGACCGCGGTGGGACACGGCATGCATGGCTCGGGGAGCGGGGGGCACCGGGCATGCGAAGGGAGAGATGGGCAGCATCCCCCCCACTTTGGGGCTGGATCCTGCCAGTGACCAGCGGGAGCACCTTGGAGAGGAGGGTGGGTGCTGAACCCAGTGGCTCCATCGCTCCTCTCCCCACTGGGGCTCCCATTGGTGCGAGAGGGGAGCATCAGAGCAGCCACTTGTGCAGCAAAGCCCTGACCCCTCGGGAGCCCCTGCCTCCAGTGCAGCCCCCAAAGCCCAGGGATGCCCAGCAGGAGATGGGCAACTGCCTTCTCCAGCTCCCAGAGCCCTGCATCCAGGTAGGTAGATGTGCCCACAGGAACGGGGCCAGAGGTGGGACGTGCAGCAGCTCCCATGGGTGCACATGGGAGGAGAAGAAAGAGGAAGAGGAGGAAGTGATGGGCTCCTTGACTCGTCTAGGTCCCATCCAGGCTCTTCCTTTCTATCTGTGCCAGCTCTGCTCCTTCTCCCACCCAAAATCCTATCCCTGAGCTGAAGCCAGCTCTGCCCTGGGCAGGGGTGGGGTAGGAAGTCGGGAACAGTCCCCTTGGCAGCAAGGAGCCAAGCCCAGGGACACCGACCCCTGGTCCTCAGCGCTGGAGGGTGCAGGATCCAGGCGGACACAATGGAGGTGCCAGCCGGGTCCTTCTCCTGGTATTTGCTTTTGCTATTGGTTCCTGAGCGGCTCATTCCAAGCCTTTCTCTCTTCTTCCATGGGCTGTACGGGCCCCCCTGCACAGGACGAGCCAGCTCCTGCTCTGCTGCAGACTTTGCAAGCCAATGAAAATGGACCCAAAACCGCCTTTTGCACTGCAGGAATCCTGACTCCCCACCCTGCTGCTCCCACGGTGGCTTGGGCGGATGCAAAGACAGGGCCTTGCATCACCCCAGGGCTGCTCCTCCTCATTTAATGACCTTGGCCTCATTTTGCCTTCCTTCCCCCTTCTGTTTCTTGCTGTTGCCTCTTCAGAGCCCAGCTTTGGGTGGGTTGTTATTGCTTGTGCAGGAGCATCCCTGGGCACCCACGTTTGCAGATGCCGTGTCTTCAATTTGCCGATGGGAAACTCTCCAGGCACAGATGCGCCTTTGGGGATCCAGCTTTGCCAAGGGGCTGGGGGGCACCCCGACTTAGCACGACCTCCCCCAGTGCCTCTCCCAGTCCCGCATCGCCACGGAAGACTTTTCTCTTGGAAATTCATTAAAAAAAAAAAAATAAATCATTGGACCAAAAATCTCCCAAACCCCAACAAGAAGAAAAGAGAAGAACCAGAACCGACCACCAGGAAAGTTTTCCAGAGTCTTTAAAAAAAAAAAAAGAAAAAGGGAAAGGGGGAAGAAAAGGGAATCAGTTTGTTTTTCCCAGGTCCAAACGCTGCTGATTTGTTGGCTGGAGAAATGCATAGTTGGTAGCAAGGATGTTGGCTACATTGGGAGCCCCTGGAGCCGGGATGGCCCCTGAGCCATTTGTGCCCCTGGGGTTCACCATGGGGCTGGGGTCATCGCTCTCCAACCCCAAGGTCCATGCGGTTCTGACCATGGTTCCGGCCATGTCCCAGCACAGCGACGTCCCATCGCCAGCCCTGGGACATCACCAGTGCTCCCACATCGCCCAGCCCCATCCTCCTGCGGCTGTGCCCATGGCCAGGCAGCAGACAACAGTTCTCCACCAGGAGAGGCTCAGATCATCTTCATGTTGAACTTCCTGGCTCCTCCTTGGCCGGTGGTGGTGGTGGGACCGTCCACCTTGCGGAAGGAGTACTCCACTGAGAAGTTGTTCTTGTGCTGCCCGCGGCCCCGGCTCCACACAAAGAGGAGGAGGAAGCAGAAGAGCACCACGCCAAGGAAGGTGATGCAGCCCATGGCCGTGGAGACCAGGATGGTCTTGAGGTCCAACGTAAACTTCAAGAAGACCTGCGTGTCATTGTGAGAGGTGTCGTTGAACTCATGGAGGTACAAAGTCCGGTTGGCATAGTGGGAGCCGTCATTCAGGCGCCCCTTGACCGTCAGCGTGGCGAAGTAGGTGTCGTTGCCACCGGCGTTGCTGGCGATGCAGATGTAGGTGCCACTGTCCTGCACCTGGGCGAAGAGGATCTCCAGGGTGCCCCCAGGCAGCACGGTCACCCTCCCCGTGCTGCGGGTGGTGATCATGCGGTGCTGGGGGGACACCCAGGCAATGGAGGGGTCTGGCTCCCCATCCGCCCGGCAAAGGAAGGACACGGACTGTCCTTCCCGGGCCGTCACGTGCTGCAGCTTCCGATCCTTTATCTTGGGCTTCTGGCAGGTGAAGTACTCGAAGAGCACGGAGTCCGGGAAGTCCCGCAGGGCATTGCCCTGGATTTCGGGCGGTGAGGAGCACATGGGCTGCTGCCCGTCGAAGTTGAGCGTCTTCCGCCGCTGCAGGATCCAGAGGAGGCGGCAGTCGCAGGCCAGGGGGTTCCTGTCCACCCGCAGCGTCTCCAGCGTGTTGACGGAGTGGAAGGTGCTCTCCTCCAGCGTGGAGAGAAAGTTGCTGGAGAGGTTGAGCAGCCGGATTTGTCTCAGGCCGGAGAAAGCCTGTGGTTCCACAGACATCAGGAGAGCACCCACGATGTGGAGCTCCTGGAGCCGGATGAGGTCTTTAAAGGAGCCCTTCAGCACAGTGCTAATGGGGTTGTAGGACAGGTTCAGGTACCGGAGGTACACCAGGTTCCTCAAGGCAGCAGCGGGCACGGCTGTGATGTTGGTGTAGGTGATGGAGAGAAAGGTGAGGTTCAGGCCCTGAAAGCTGGTGGGGGAGATGTCTTCCAGCAGCGGCCAGTTGTCGATCTCCAGCTGCAGGAGGTTGTAGAGCTTCTTGAAGTTCTGGTCCTCCAGCGCAGAGATGCTGAGGTGCCGGAGCCGCAGCACCTCCAGGTTCTGGAGGTAGGAGAGCGACTCAGCAGAGATGGAGGTCAGGTTGCACTTCTCAATGGTCAACTGCTCCAAGCCGAGCAGCCCGGAGAAGGCCCGCTGGGAGATGTACACCAAATCGTTATCCCCCACCTCCAGGCTCTTCAGGTTTCGCAGGTCCTGGAACATGTAGTCCAGCAGGATGACGAGTTTGTTCTCACTGATGTCCAGGAGGGTGAGGTTGGTCAGTTTGGTGAAGACCCCCGGCGGGATGAGCTTGAGCTGGTTCCCCCGCAGCCGCAGGGTCTGCAGGTTGAACAGGTTGCTGAAGGCGCCCGGCTCCACATTGGAGATGATGTTCTCGCTAAAATCCAGCTCCTCCAGCAGCGGGTACGGGGAGAGGTCCCCCGGGTTCAGGCAGCGGATGCGGTTCTTGTTGAGCTCCAGGATCTTGGTCTCGGTGGGGATGCCCTCGGGGATGGAGGTGAGCCGCTTGCGGTGACACACCACCGACTTGATCTGCGGGGCGCACTCGCAGCGGGCAGGGCAGGCGGCCGCCCGCCGGGGGCTCAGCAGCACCAGGTGGAGGACCAGGACCGGGAGCCAACATCTCATTGTGTAGAGCATGATCTTATGGGCTCACGACCATTCTCCCATGCGCCTGGAAGGGAGAGAGATGCGGAGTCAGCAGCGAGCTTGGGGGAAGCCAACAAAGTCCTGCCCAGCCCCAGATCACCCGTGTGGGCTGAGATTGGAAAACTCTCCCCAAACCATGTCCCGTAGTAATGATGAAGTCCCAGCCCCCAGCAAGAAGCCCTGCAGGACCCTCAGCATCTCAAGTGTGACCCAGTGACTGTGCCCTGTGCAAAGCTGGGCTAAACGAGCCTCATTGTCTGCATGTGCTGTTAGGAGAGCAGGGAAACTGAGGCAGGGGGAGAGACCTGCAAGAGGAGACATGGAAGCAGACTCGCATCCCAGCCTCTACTCCCTGCCTGGCTTACGCCTGCTGGGCACCACTGACAGTGCACACACAGGCATGGGGACCATGAGTGCCCCAGGATAACGGGGGACACAGACCCCCCAGGGCAGTGTAGGAGCAAAGAGATGCAGCCAGAGGCCCTGCAAACTCATGACACAGGTGGGATGCCACAGCCCCTCTGCTCCCTGTCCTGGTCTCATCCAGTGGCACAGATCCTTCCCAGGCCCTGGGCTCAGTGAGGTCCCGCAGGGCAAGCAGATGCTCAGCACTGCACAAAGGGACCTGTCCTGTCCCTGTCCTCAGCGTCACCCTCTTGGAGTGGAGATTATAGCATCCATGGGCACAAGCGTCTCAGATGAGGGATTAGCATTGATCCTGCGCGGAGCCTGGCTGCCCTCCTTCCCAGGGATTAGCACTTTGCTGCTGCTTTCCCTTTTCTCTGCTTCCCTTTCCCTGTTTCCCATGCCCCAGATCTTCCAGGCTGCCTGGAAACACCTCTCAGGGCCTGCAAACTCCTCAGCTGCCTTTCCACAGGGAAGCACTGTCATTAACCTAATTAAGTGGCAGAGCTGCTTGGCTGGGGTGCTGCGGGCTGTTTCTCAGCCCAACAAAGGCAATTTGGGGGGTAGAGAGGGCAGAGGCAGCCCCTCCAGCCACCCCTGCAGAGGTGGTTGTCCTCACTGCCCACAAGCTTCTGATAAGGTGCCTGGTGCTTGTTTTAGGGGGTGATGGAGGGATAGAGGAGGAGGTGCTGCTTGCCACCAGGAGACATGGTGGGAACTGCTGGGGCAAGCCCACAGCAGGAAGAGGATAAGGCACCACCTCCTCCCGAATCCCCCATCCTTGTCCCCCATGGAGGAGGGAGCACCCTGGAGTGGTGGCGCAAGACACATTCCCCTTCCTCTTCCAAAAAACCAAACCAAGAGGGAGGTGTTATCATTTCTCCCATAGGGAGGGGTTTTGCAGCATCGTCCTTCCTTGCTGTGGGACAGCAGTGTGGGACCAGAGACCCCATTGCTGCCCCTGCCACACATCCCAGCTCCTCCTTCTCTCCTCACCAGCCCCACAGCCCTCTCTCCAGCACTGCTCAGGCTTCACAACTTGCACCCAAACCCCTGTGTCCTGCGACTGGGGATCCTTAAATGCCTGAGGACCAGAGCTCCTTGCTCTGGAGCTGCTCGGCAGCCTCTGCCTTCAAGGAGGCTGCTCACAGCCGTGCCAAGAGCCATTTTGCAATGGGCTCTGCCTGGCTGGTGGCCTCGGGAACCTGAGCTGGCTCAGGGGGAGGATTTGCTTGGTTCCCCCTAGTTCAGAAGCCTCCATTCCTGCTCTGCCACGGGGCTGGATAGGATGGGTGCAGCCAGGCACGACCTGCAAACCCACAAGGAAAAAGCTCTCCCAACGTCTCATAACACTTCTTATTTAGTGTCTCTACACTAAACAAATGTGCCCAGGCACCACTGCCAGGATAAGGGTCTCCCATGCTTGGCTGCATCCTGACCCCTTCACCTCCCTGCCCACACCGCTGTCCCAAGGCAGCCCGAAGCACGCCAGCTCTGTGCTGTGTTCATTATGAATGAGCCCGGGGTAACCCTACTCCACTTTTGGTTACTACTCCGGCCACCTGATCCCCTAAGCAAAGGTCTGAACCCACTGGCATTGTTTTACCCAGCAGATGGGGAGCGGGAGCCTTAGCCCCAGGCTCTCCTCCCCGCTCTGCTGCTGGAGCAGAGCATCGGCCACCCCGGCTGCCCCATGGGTGCTCCGGTGGAGCTGGGCACAGCCCTGAAACCCTCAGCAAAGCCCATGGGGGGAGTTGCATGAGCCCCCTCCCAGCAAACCCAGGCGGACAGGAGCTCTCATGAGCCATGGTGGCTGATGCCAGCTCTGACCGTGGGGGTCCCTGCCAGCTCCAGGACATCCCATAGAAGCCAGCCCAGTGACAGAGACCCCGCGTCCCCTGCAGTGACAACCAGGGGGATGTGATCCCCATCCACCGCAGGCAGAGCCGAGCTCAGAGCTGTTTATTAATAGCTCATTACCCCGATAGTGCAGCTTGGTCCCTGGGGAGTGAGGCCAATTAAGCCTTTAGCTGAAGGCTCAGATTGAGGCTCTCCTTGCATCTAATTCGGTTTTAAAAATAACACGCTTGCTGCATGCAGGGATGGGGAACGGAGCCGGGAAAACCCGAGGGGCTGTGGCAGGGTAGGGGGAAAGCTTGGACCACCTCTGACCCCTTCCTCCCCTCCCTTCCCAGCAGGATGTGAGGCCACGGAGCCCAGTTTGTCCCAGCCACCGGCACCATGGTGCTTCCCAGCAGGCAGGGTCAGAGCATGGAGGAACCGGTGCTCTTCAACCACCCGGCTCTCGGATGCTCAGCCCCTGCAGGTGGGGTTTTGCTCCCTTGCACCACCACGTTGTAGAGAAAAGGAGGGAGCAAGGTCTCTTCCACCCCATTCAAATGGCTCCTGCTTTGGTGTACACGCTTGGCCCAATCACCTCCTCTAAGAACAATGGCTCCTCAGCTGCCATTTTCTCCCTTTTTCTGAATAAAGACCAGAAAATAAGCCAAGGTTGACAATTCCAGGTTCCCCTCTTTTGACACTGTGCAAGTACAAATACTTCAGTCATAGCAGCGTCTTGTTTTATTCTTCCTGACTTGCAGGATGCAAAATGGTCCTGCTGAGACCTTCTTCAAGAACCCACTGCTGCTGCTCGAGGCCAAGCCCGAGTCACCCCACTGCAAATGGTGACCCCCATGCCTTTTGGAAAGGCTCATCCTCAAAATACTGATGGAGGGATAATATCAGTGCCCCGACGCACGGGTCACAGGGCAGTGGCAGTGCCAGCGACTCGCACCGGTGTCAGCAGGTCCCAAACTTGGCACGGGACAGGAGAGGGCTCCTACAAACACCAACAGCAGCCAAATGCTGCTGGAAACACCCCGAGTGATGCCCATTCACTGCTCAGCCCTGCCCTGGCAGCCAAGTGTCCCAGTCACTGCCTGCATCAGGCTCAGTGCCAGCGGCTTGGCAGCAGCTTGGCAGAGGCAGCTACCTTTACCCCAGCACTGCCAAGGCCACCACTAACCCATGTCATTAAGGGTCTTGTCTACAAGGACATGTACCAGGATGGCTCAGGGGAAGGTCTCGGATTCACCTTCAGCACAAGCTCCATGTGCTCCTTGGTCCTGGGCTATCAACTTGACTACCAGGAATGGGAATACGGCTGCATCAGCTAGGCTCCATGGCTCTTCTGGGACTCAACCCACCCACTGCCCTTGGAATGGGTTTATAGTGGAGGACGGGCACCCTGAACGTCCCGATGGTGACTTGTGCTGCATTTCAGAGGTTTCTTGTGCCATCACTCAAAAATAAACCTGTGCCTTTATTTAATCCATTGCCTTGAGTCTGCAAACCCAGCAGGTCTATGGCCACACTGAGCTTGGAAAAGCCCTGGAAAAGACCAGGGGGCATGGAGAGGATGGAGGTGACAGGGAGGAGGGGAAGGGGCATCCCTAGGACCTTCCCTGGGTCCAGGAGTTACACCAGCATGTTTTCCCTCTTGGAAGGCGTGACCCACCTTATGATGGGGAGCGGAGGGGATTAAATCAGAGCTGAGGCATAAACAAAAAGGCAGAAAGCTCAGAGGGTCAGAGGAGGCCAGTGATGTGTCTGCCTCATTCCAAGGAGGCTCTGGAGATCAGGCAATTAGCATGAGAATAATCCAGCTGAAACGGGGAGAGGAGGTGAGAGCTGGGGCTAAGCAGGAAGAAAATCAATCACCAGACCTAATGGAGAATTATCTAGCCGGGAGTTATTCCTAATCCCATCGGAGTCTTTTGGGGGAACAAATTCCCCCGGCTCTGCTGCTCTTGGTGCACCCAGAGCACATTCCTTTGGGTCAGTTCATTGTCCTGCAAAGCCGCGCTGGGGCAGGAGGAGCACCGGGGAGAACCGAGCAGCTGGGTTGGTGCTGGGACACCCACGGTGGCAGGGGTGACCGTGCTCCTGACAGACACCTTTGTGTCCCTGTGAGGCTGCTCAAACAGGAGCAGATTTTCCTGACAACTCGCAGAAACAGGGAGAGAAAGCCTGAAAGGAGAGATGTGTGTGAGGAGAGAGGCTGGGTCACTGCAGGAAGGGTCCTGAAGCACGGCTCAAAGGGACTGCTGGAGAAACATGAAAGCCTTCTCTAGAAGGGAGTTATTTTGGTGACTGGCAGCTGCTGCATCTCACGCATCAACCCCTGCTCAACAGCCCCAGGTCTCAGGGCCAGCCGAGACGATGCTGGAGCAGGAAGTCTGTGTGAGCTCTCAGCAGAGGGAGGATTTACCCTTTCTACCCAGGAAAAGCCAGGACTGACGTCTGCATGGAGCCGTCTTCCCACCCCATCCTGAGTCTTCGACAGCCGCGACCACTTCCCTTCCATGTGGAAATTCCCAGCCCTCACAAATACTGTGAAAACCCAGAAACGAGGATTCCCTAATGAGCTCAGATGCCAAGGAGACAACTCAAAAGAAGCCACCGCTTATTTTTAGAGACAACCTTATGATTCTTGAGCACATGGCCCAGGCAATACTGCGCAGGCAGCCACAGATTGGCCGCAATCTGCTTTTCTTCTTGATAGACATCATGTCTGAATCTCTATCTCCACAAGATTCTCCCAGGGGAGAAGACATTTAGATACGACCACAACGTTCAACATTTCTAAAAGGTCACTGCATGTACTAGGGAGCGAGGTGCAGAAGCCACTCATCAGCAACAGGGGCTTTGGGGAGGTATTTAATATTCCATGAGCATCTTTATTTCTCTACCAAGGTGAATAACGCCTTTAAAACCAGGGAAGGGGGAGCAGGACAAGTGGGTGCTCTACTCTTACTTCGACCCAAGCAGTTGGACTGAACCATCAGCCAGATCTGAATCTCGACTGCTACCAGGAAATGTTGGCTGAGAGCAAACCGACCTGGATCTCAGCAACTTCGTCATCTGCTGGACCACACGGGAGCTAAGGCTGAGCTTAACTCCCTGTCTTCAGCTGCACCCAAAACCACTCTGGTGCCAGTGAGTGTTCCACTAGCGCCCACTGGAAACACATGAGCTGAACTTGGCTCTAGGCGGTGGCACTGGTCCCCACATGGGCACTGGGAGTTATTTTGTTGAGGTTTCCCAGCAAATGGAAAGGTTCACAGTGAGAACTTTCAATGCGCAGAAGCCCATTAACATCATGGGCAGGGCGACGAGGGTCTGGAAGGGAAATACAGACTTGACATCCCACATCCCCAGGACTTCCCCCTGATGTTTTACCATCGCTGGCTGTCACCAGGACCAGCTGCTGGCCACAAACCCCTTGGTATCCTTGTCCGTTAGCACCCACCCAGCTAAGAGAACACCCAACAACGAGCTCAGAGGCAGCCTGGGTCTAGGACACTACCCTGTAAAACCACCTTCCTCCTTTCCCACCAAAGGGCAGGAGACAGCCCAGGGGCTCTGGGCTTTGCAAAGCTCCCCATCTGAACCAAATCTGAACCGAAGCTCCCCATCTGAACCAAATCTGAACCGAAGCTCCCCATCTGAACCAGATCTGAACCGAAGCTCCCCATCTGAACCAGATCTGAACCGAAGCTCCCCATCTGAACCAAATCTGAACCGAAGCTCCCCATCTGAACCAAATCTGAACCAAAGCTCCCCATCTGAACCAGATCTGAACCGAAGCTCCCCATCTGAACCAAATCTGAACTGAAGCTCCCCATCTGAACCAGATCTGAACCGAAGCTCCCCATCTGAACCAAATCTGAACCGAAGCTCCCCATCTGAACCAAATCTGAACCGAAGCTCCCCATCTGAACCAAAGCTCCCCATCTGAACCAAATCTGAACCGAAGCTCCCCATCTGAACCAAATCTGAACTGAAGCTCCCCATCTGAACCAGATCTGAACCGAAGCTCCCCATCTGAACCAGATCTGAACCGAAGCTCCCCATCTGAACCAAATCTGAACCGAAGCTCCCCATCTGAACCAAATCTGAACCGAAGCTCCCCATCTGAACCAGATCTGAACCGAAGCTCCCCATCTGAACCAAATCTGAACCGAAGCTCCCCATCTGAACCAAATCTGAACCAAAGCTCCCCATCTGAATCAAATCTGAACCGAAGCTCCCCATCTGAACCAAATCTGAACTAGGCGCAGGGATGGGGAACCTGAGCCCCTGGGAAGTGTCCTCCTGGCATCTGTCTGTTTTAAATCCCACACCACGACGTTGCTGAGAGGTTTACAAACCACGAGCCCATAACAGCCCCGGCCAGCGCAGACGTGACCGTCGGGCACGCACGTATCCTGGCTACGAGCAGAGCATCTTGGAAAACAGGGCTATGCTCCTGGCAAGGGCTCCTTCCCCTACGGAGGCACAAATAAAGATCATTAAATGAGAGAGGGGAATTTGCTCCTTCTCCTGCAGCTGCTTCCCCCTCCTGCCTCCTGCGGTGCGCGGTGCCCGATTTACGAGCTCATCGCTTAACACAGCCTGGGAGCAAAACCTCGGCAGAGGAAAGCACTGAAGCCAACTGTGCCCGGGCTGGAGCCACGGGGAAGGGGACAGAGGGAGCTTGCTGGAGTCTGCCCAAGCAGGACAGCCCCAGCAGAGCACTGGGGCTGCCGGGGGACACACCCCACACTGTCCCCCCATGCTGGGAGCCCCCGTGTCCTACAGAAACCGAAGGTGCAAAGCCCTAGAAGGGCTCCTAAGCAGCATGGAACGTGCCACCTCGGCACATGAAGGGACCCTGTGCCCACGCTCCTCTAACACAGGCAGCTCTGTAACAAACAAAGTGCAGGAGCAGGATGATTAATAATCCTAACAGAAAGGCACACGCTGTAATTAGCCACCTTGCAGAAAGCTGAATGATGATGCTGCCTGGGGCCATGACGAGGGCTTGGGCTGGCACACGAGCAGCAGCCCCGTGGTCCTGGCCTGGCTGAGCCCCCCCCTCATGCTGCTGGTGGAGCTCCCATGCTGCAGCCCAAGAGCCAGATGCTTCCTGCAGGCTCTGTCCCAAAATGACCCCATTTGTCCCCCTGGTCCTGCGTGCCAGCCCTCGTACATTAGGTTGTTCATTAAGCTCAGCATCTCGGTGATGCTGGCCTGAGCTCCTCGAGGGCTGGCACATAAATCACACCCTGATCGATGCCTGTGGCTGCCAGCGCTGGACCTTGGATGGCAAAGTCTCCTTACCTCAGGTCTGCTCCGAGGACAGCGCGGGAGAGGAAGCCATGGGTGGAAAACCACCCGACTCCGACACCACTGCTTGGCTCTCCAGAGGGAAAACAAGCTCGTAGCTCTGTGAGCAAACCTCTGTGCATGCAGAAGGGTGCGATGTGCAGATGTGGGGGCTCTGAGCTGCTGGAAACCCTGCTTGGAGCAGGACCCCCACAAGGGGAGCCACAGCCTTCACTCCTCCTTTC
Source organism: Pezoporus occidentalis (assembly GCF_034315485.1). Taxonomy (NCBI): domain Eukaryota; kingdom Metazoa; phylum Chordata; class Aves; order Psittaciformes; family Psittacidae; genus Pezoporus; species Pezoporus occidentalis. Next base: position 228,093 of record NW_026915355.1, read on the forward strand.
GGCTCTGCTCAGCATCAGTCCTGGGCTGGATGCATTTCTTAAGAGCTGCCTACAGCTGCTGCATTGGAAATTTTATTGCCAGCCCCATTATGATCATGGGAGCAGCAAGCAAACAAAGCAAAAAGCTGTTACAGGGTGGAATAACGTCTGACACTGCAAACCTATACCTTGTCCTGCAGGTGGGAGTGGGACCAGCCCTTGAGGGCAGGGGTACAGGGGCTCATCCGAGGCCTGCCCAAGCCCTGGGCAGAACAGATCCCTCTCAGCCTCACTGCTCAGATTTGGAGAGAGCCAGCCAAGCCTCAGGGGGGTTCAGCTGCAAACCCCCCCCCCCATCTCCTCCAGGCTGGACATTGCAGCAGTGACATTTGGAGAGAGACACACTGGCGTCAGTGCCCACGTCTACAGCTTCGGGGCATCAGCTGTGGCTGTGGACCCAGGAGAGCATCTCCTTTCCCATATGCAGCCCCAAAGAGGTTCTCAAAAGTCAAAAGTCTCTGGTGGGAGGGTAAAGGGATGGCAGGACTGGATCTAACTCCCTGACTGGCATCCTGACAGCAAGGCAAGGGCAAAGTTACCAGAGCCCCTCTCCCAGGATGGAGCTGGACTCCCATGTCCAGCTGAACTGCTGCTCTTCAAACGGATGCTGCACGTGCATCCCAGTGCATCCAAGGCTGGGTCCCCACTGCTGTCTGCCAGCAACCTCGGAGTGAGTACCAGAGCTTAACGCCCCTGAGCCTCGCATTATGTCCCCACTTCAGTTAATTCTTGCTCATTTTGGGGTCAGGCAGGAGATTTCTCAGCTGTTACATGCGATAAACCTCTGGCTTGATGGTACCACACTACAAAAGGAAGGTGGGCACAGGGAAGGAGCTAATGCCACCAAGCAGGGATGGCCATGAGTTAAAAATGAGCTGGGTTTCAAGCATCCAAGTGTACAAACCCCATGGGGTGCAACAGCAGTGATGATGCTGACCCTGCCTCACCCCGCTCAAGCCCAGGGAAGCACTCACCGTTCTGCAGGTCCAGGGCTGCACCGACATCTGGGTCTGCTGTTGCATCCAAGACCAGGAATGTTTAAGTAGCAAAGCATCCAGCACAGCCAGCCTCAGCCCCTCTGGACAAAACAGCACAAGGAGACAACTGTAAATCACCCCTCCACAGTGTCCAGCACAGCAATTCCAAATAAACACCCCCAAAGCCCAAGGATATGGACACAGGCACCTCCCAGAGAGGAGAAGCATCCTCAGTGTTGCTCCAGCCTGATGTGCGACCGGACCATTGCAGCTTGCCTGCTTGTATATATAAATTATACAACAAGAGATTGGGACCCCAGGAGCCCCTCCACAACAACCCAAGTGTCCAGGGTCTGGCCAGGCAGTGTTGCACTGCCTGGCATCTGGAGAGTGTAGCAGGGAGCACTAAGCCAGAGACTTCTGCTCATTAGAGTAATTACCATCAGCCTTCCAGCTGGCCAGGCTTGTGCTTGACCTTTAGCTATTGAAATATGAACAATAAAAATGACACATTCTTGTGGAGGGGGTGTCACAGGCTGCTCATCTGAAATCATCAGTGAAATCCTCTCTTAGTGAAAGGCCCTCAAACAGCATCTGTCTGCACAAGGAAAAGAAAAGGGAGAAAAGACCTCTTTCTCCAGAGTCTTTGGAGAGAGGGAAGTCACTGAGCTGGACCTCAGCATCAATAGGTCCCAGCCCAGCATCAAGCGATCCCCACACTGGTGACTCTGCCCATGTCCTGCTGTGAACCATAACTCACAGGCCAGCAACAGGCAGGACCCAGGGAGAACCCTAGGGGAAATCCATGGGAAAACAACCTGGCAGCCGTGACAGGAGAGTGTCCGGTGATGGATGAGACTCATCCATCAGATCACAACCCCATTTGCCACTGCGACAGCAAGCAACCTGAATTTCCAGAGGTTGCCAGATGTGGTGCAGGGCTGAGCAAGGCAGGGGAAAGGCTGTGGTGCTGAACCCCAGCAGGACATTCCTTAAGCTGGAAATTCCTCTGGCACAAGGCTGGTGCTTGATGCAAATAAAGTGATCCTGAAGACAAGAAGGGAAACTGCCCCTTGAAGTGATGATGGGACCCTTGAAGTGCTCCAGCCTCCAAACTGACTCCTGGAGCAACACACTGCTGGGGCATCGGGCATGGAGGGATGCCACATCTGCACTTCCCTGGAGCAGAACAAAGGCTCCAGTTCCATGTCAGCCCTGAGCACAAGGACTAATGAAGGCAAGATCATGCCCCCCTCATTTGTCACACCTAGTTAATACTCCTGCTTATGGAAAAAGGTCACAATTTAGATCTCATTTATGTCACTTCCATCTTCTGTTTGCAATTGCAGGGCCCTGCTCCTTTTCCATCCCCAATTAGCATTCAATTATGGGGGCCCTGCTCCACCCCACCTTGTTGCTGTGGCACAGAGGAGAAGAGATGGAGGTCCTGGCCATACAGTCCCCATCTGTGTTTCCAGAGAGGAGACGCCCTGAAAAAGCTGACCCAAGAGCAGCCTTTTTCCTCTGGCAGCACGAAGGGAACCAGATGGACTTTCCTTCAAATGAGATTTAAATGGAAAAATACAAAATAGCTCATTCTGCCAATACTGAAGAGTTGGTGCCCAGCTGTCCCGCACACGGGGAAGGTCAGACCGGGTGACCCTCTGGAAAAGAGGCCAGAAGCATCAACCACCCTCATGGTTTTGCTCCTCTGGCTGCACCACTGAGCCAGGGTATGGCTGTGGGCACAGAACTCGGTGCTCCCCACAAAGGGAAACAAAACCACCAGCCTAATTTGAGGTATTAAGAGTACCCATGAAGCAGAGTCACTATGGAGACTTGGCTGATGGAGTTCGGATGGGATGGTCAACTGCGGTTCTGCAAACCCCTGATGGTCACTGACCTGCAAGAAGCACTGTAGGGACCATGTTCATGAGGCCTTTTGAAGATGGAAAACGCCTTCCCAAGCCCACCTAGGTCCTATTCAGTCCATCCATGGTCCATCCCCACTGGCAGCACGCTGATGCTCTGCTGACTTTGGTTATTTTAGAGCTGATCCGGCTGCCCAACAGCTCCACATTGCAGCCAAAGCTCCTGGTGTCGCAGAGCCAGGTGAGTTGGTCCCTCACCACGCAGCCCATCAACCCCTCTAAGTCTGCAAATGAACCTTCCCATCTGCCCAGGCAGAAACAGCACCCAAATTGACCAGGAAAAGCAAGCGAGGCCTCAGGGAGACTTTTCTGGAGATGCCAAAGATGGGAGATGATTTGGAGGTCAGGCGCATCCCCCTGCCCTGCTGCAGGTCCACCATATCTCTGCTTCTTCCCTCCCACATCTGCCAGCATTTGCTGCAGAAACAACCATGATGTCCCCACGCTCTGAAGACAGAGGCAGCTTTGCCACCTCCATAGTGATGGGTTCCACAGCCCCAGGCAGAGGCAGGACCCCAGGCTCACCCCAGGTCCCACACGACCTCCTCAAGTCTGTTGGCAGCACTTGGGCTCAAACATGCCCATGGCAGTGAGAAGGGCAATATTTGTTTCAACCGTTTCTTTCTTCCTTTCCTATTAAATATTTTCCATCCTCCTTTCTAAGATCATCCTTCATTTCCTTCTGCCTCCCTCTAGCAACAGTATCTGGGAGAAATAATGAATTTTTAATAAGAGGGGGCGGTGCAAAGAGGGAGACCCTAAGGCAAAGTGATAAAACATTGATCTATTAAATAACCCTCATCATCACTAAACCACATTTCAGGGAGGCAGAATCACACAAGGGACCTCACAGCATCGGGCAGGGACTGATGGGTGTGAGCATCAGCTCACGCTCGGGGTCGCAGACCCCCCCCCTTTTTCTCCTAACCCAGTGGCAGGATGGATGCTGCTCATGAACAGGTTGCAGACAGCATGAATGCTTCTCAGAGGGACTTTTCCAGCCAGGCCACATGTGCTTGGTGGCTTGGTGTGTGCAACACCCCTGGCAGGCCACTGCACTGGCAATGGGAACCCTCCAGCTCTCCTCCCCTGCAGCACCATGGCTGGAACCTCTGCAGCATCTCAGAGCTGAACCTTTCCCAGCTCCTGGTCCCTGCATCCCCCCCATATCCTCCCCAGGCGCTGCAGGGACAGGGCTCGCTTCCCATGGTGCCTGGCCCTGCTGCCCCAGCACATGGCTGAACCTAAATATAGTCCCCGGTTCTCTTTCCTTGTAGACACAACCGGTGCTCTGGGTGAAAGTCCTTTCCCATGAACTCACTGTTGCTTAATAAAGCACAAACCCTCGGAGACCCTGATGCTGGATTCTGTCATTTTAATTTTCGGTGACACTTGTTCCTCTCCACTACGGTACGTGGCCGCTGCTATTTTGGCTGGCACACTGGGAGCTGAACAAGGAGCCCCAGTGCTCCAGGCCCAAGCTGCTAAGAGCTGGGACGCAGCTTTAAAAAACAAGCCCCTATGATGGATGGGGCTGCAAACTGCAGTGGAGCTCATGGTGGCATGAAAAATTCAGGGGGAGTAAAGCAAGGAAAGAGCTGGGCTGAGAGAGATGCTGCAGGAAGGAGGAGGGCATGTGTTGGGGCTGTGGCCAGCTTCACTGCTTGGGACAAGTACCATTTCCCTGCTCTGCCACCCACACCAGCCATGGACCCACATCCTGCCCAGATTTAGCCCCCACCTCAAACACCCCACAGACCCAAGGCATCCCCAGGCCACCGCAGGGATCCAGCTACAGCCCCAAAGCATCACGACTTAAAGCAAAGGGATCAAAAGGAGGACAAACTAGCACATGCCATTGCCACTGGCAGCCCAGTGCACGCTGCCAACGCTGAGTGATGCTGTGGTCCAGCCCCGCTTTGTCCCACATCCCTGGTCCTGCATCCCCCAGGCCAACCCTCATGGAAGCATTTGCTTTGTTTTTCTAGGTAAACCTACATAAACTTCAAAAATAGCCTCCCAGAAAAGTCAACCAATAATGCCCACAGCACAATGAATTCCCTACCACGGCAGCGAGCCGGAGCGGCTCTCTGCATCCTTTCCAAACGCTCTTGCAGGTTTTATTGCTTTCCTTCATCTCCTCTCAAATCTGCTCTGAACATTTCTGCCCTCCCCTGTTCATTCTGGTGTTTTTCCAGGACACACAAAACGGCCCTTTGGGCTCCAGCAGCACCTCCTTCGGCAGCACCTTCTGCTCTCATGCTGCAGCCCCTGCCTGGGGACTGGAGAGATGCAGCAGGATGCTGCCTGGACCCTTCTCAGGCAATTCAATCGTTGTTTTACAGCTCAGACACAGACTAACAGCAGGAGTTAGGCTGACTGAGAGAGTGCACAACCTACAAAGCCAAGCCTGCAGATTACATCCACTTACAGGCAGGGAAACTGAGGCACGGGATGTATGTTGGGGTTTTTTACAGCCACCTGGTGACTAGGGATAGCTGGGGACAAGCTCAGATACGGCCTCGCTTGGCCCTGGGGTCCCTGAGCTCTGAGATGTGGGATTTGGCACTTGGGGAGATGCTGCTGGCAACGCATCCCACCCAGGCTGCCCACGCAAAATGCTCCCATCCATGTTCTTCACATTCCTGATGTTATTTCCAGGGCTACAGCAACAGCTCGTGCCTGTCCCAGGGATGTGAACGCAGCAGCGACGTGGCTCCTATCTGCCGGAGCAGCCCAGCTCCTCTGCCACTGACTGCTCCTCCTGCCTTATGGCAGCTTCGGGTCCCACTGAAGGGCCACCCGCTCCCTGGTGGGATGCTCGGGGGTGAGACAGCAGCGAGATAACAACCAGGAGTTGAAAGAAATCGATTCCAACAGCATCGATTTAAAGCCTTTAAACACCGAGTGCTCTTGCCCGTCCGTACCATCAGGCTTCAAATTCAACGTTTAATTCGGGCCCGTGCTGCTGCTTGGAGGGAAAGCGCAGTGATTAGGTTTGGGCCTTGGAGCGAGGGATGCGCTATCTCGTGATGCAGGATTAACACAGCTAATGAAAACAGACATTCCTGAGCTCAAAACGCTAGGAAAAAATATAGGAATAAAGCCCCCAGCCCTGCTATCTTCAGCGAGGGATCAGCACAAGCGCATCCCCTGGGAAGGGTGAGGCTGGCAGCAGCAGGAGGAGGTGCAGGATATGGCCATGCCTGCGAGATGCCCTCGCTCTGCCACTGTGGTGAGTCCCTTGTTCAGCCACTTTGATGCAAAGGGGCAGCTTGGAAGGGCAGCCCAAGATGGGTGAAACACAACCCAGCCCCGGTTTCTCTGCTCCCCCAGCTCCCTCCTCCCAACAGGGCAGGATAAAAGCAAAATCTGCTGATTTTTAAGCCCCAAAGCCACAACTCTTTCATGAAGCTTCTTCCCTGAGCCAGTGGGAACACATTCCCTGCTCTCAGGGTGCTGTTTTGCAGACTGGGCATTGCCGTGTTTGAGAGCATCTTCCCCTCAATCTTAGCTCAGCTGAGGACCAGGGGCTTTGGGAAAGGTTGCAGGTGCCCAAGTGGGTTTTTACAACCTCTGAGAAATGGGTTTTCTGCAAACCATGAGAAATGTTGGGAGGCTGAGAAGCCACTTTTCCGAGCTCCTCTGGCCATAACTCACCTGGCACTGCCAAGCCTCCAGCAGCAAGAGGCAGCAACTCTGCTCCCTCCCCTCCGCCGTAATGAGTGCCACAGAAACGCTGATGATACAGACATTAGCTCAAATTAAACCAGATCAATCACAGGCTGTCAAACTGGCACCTCCCCAACACATCTTGAATTATTCTCCTGTTCAGAGGACATGCACCACGTTTCTTGCCATGCCCTGGGGTGCGGGGACCTTACCCCATCTCCATCCTGCGGCATTAGGGATGATGAAGCAGTGGCAAAGGGCAGAGCTTTGGGGTGCAAAGCCCCAAGGTTCCCCCCTCCCCTTTACCAAAGGATATCGTGGGGTTCACAACCTGCAGTTCTGCATTTTTAAGGCCAATAACAGAATCTGGCCCCAGCTTCTAAGATGCCCGTGGATACATTGCATTGAGCAGCTGCTGGGCTTGCTGGGAGCTGCTGGGCAGCTCTGCTTTTCCAGGGTGTTTTAATTCCTTGCGATTTGATTGAGAGAGATTGTTTGTAGGAACTTTCTGTCTCTGGATGTGGCTTTTCTCCTGGTGCCTTCCCAGCAACGGGGCTGGACCTGGGTAAACCAGCTTGGCCGGGGCAGCCCGCTCCAGGCAGGGCGGCCTCCAGCACTTAGGCAGTGCATGCCCAGGACCAGAGCGAGCAGCATCCCCCTGGCATCCAAGACGAAGCCATGAAACCAAGCGTCAAGTGGGAGCTCTTTGAAAGGCCCAGGCTGGTCGTCTCCAGGCCCCTGAGTGTCCCCAACCCCACTGTGTCCTCGGAGTTGAGCTTCTCAGGGCACTCTTTACTCCGAAGGGATGGGCTGGTGCCCTGGGTGCTGCCAGGCTGCAGGTCCACACACCAATCCGCTCTCCACCTATTCTGCAGGCGCTCTGCCTGCTTCTGTTACCCTCTACCCTCCTGTCGGCTCATTCCTCCTTCCCCAAAATCTCATCTCAGGGTAAGGCTGGGCACGGATTTAAAGAGCAGCTGCTCTTCTGCAGTCGCTCCCTTGCGCGAACGCTGCGGGAATTAGAGCACCTTTTGGCAGGTTTTAGCTCAATCCGCTTTGCAAGTGGATTAAGAAACTGGCACAAAAAGTACTCTGGATCTGGAGTAGGAAGAGGCAGGCTGCTCCTCCAGAACAGCGGCGATAGGAGCCACGTCTGCTGTGAATGCTGCCTGCTCCATTTCCCTGAGAAACACAACCCCGGTAACATTTGCATTTAAACCAGCCCTGGGATTTTTGACAGGAGAATCCACGTAGCCCTAAAATCAAGGATGCTGAGAGGAGGGGACAGGCAGGGCCCTGGGGTGACAAGGAGCAAGAACCTGCAGGACTGGGGGAAAAAGAGGAGCAACACGACATGGAGGGGGGGAAGACCCTTCCTGACGCCTGGTGATGCTCAGACCTCAGATGCTCACTCGGGTCTGCAGGGAAAAGCTGCGAGCAGCAGCCCCAGCGCTGACTGCGGGTACCAGACCCCTGGGGCGCCGGGGCCGAGCGGCACAGGATGGAGCGGGGCAGGTCCGCGCTGGACCCCCGGGCAGCTCTCCGCCTGCTTGAGGCCATTTAAAGCCCCGGTGCCAACCCAGCACGGGGGACCACAGCCCTGCCCGCCACCGCCGCCCTCGCCGAGCCGCCCCCCCCGGCCGGAGCTGAGCCCCTGTTCCCGGGCACCACCGGTGGCTGCGGGGAGCGGAGGGGCCTTGCAGCCCCGGGCTGCGGGCAGCGGCCCCGCGCAGCCGGTTTCAGACCGTGGCCCCTTGAGGTGCAGGGCTCCCCGCACCCACGTGTGCGCCCCGCCGGGCTCTGCTCCCCCCGGCCCGGCTGGGTCCGGTACAACACGACCCGGCTCGGCGCCGTCCTCCCCCCTGCCCGGGACCCCGCACTCACCGCTCGGCTCCGGCTCCCGGGCTGCCCATGGCGCGGCGGCGGCGCGGGCAGAGCCGCAGCCCCGGGGGCGGCGCGGCGGCAGCTCCGGACGGACCCCGGCCCGTCTCCGGCCCGGCCCCGGGGGCGGTGCCTTTCCCCGCCGTGCCCGGCCCTGCGGAGCGGAGCGGAGCGGGCGTGGAGCCGCCCCCGGCCCCGGAGCGCGGCGGGGAAGCGGGACCGGGGCGATGCGCGGCCCCTGCTGCGGGCAGAGCCCGCGGCCACACGCGCGGATGGGAGCGGGGGTCCCGACCCCGCTGTGGCCGAAGGCGGAAGGGTCCCCCCCGGACACCCCCAGCCCCGGCTGCCCGCAGGCGGCCCCGACCCCGCGCCAGCATAAACCGGGTTCACCCTCCCCGACCCAGCCCCTGGCACCCTCCCCGCCTGCCCTGGGACAGGGCACTGGTGCCCACCTCATTGCCCTTGGGGGGGGGGCACCCCATAAAGGTAGTTATGGGCCAGCACGGCCAGTTCCTCCCATCAGCAGAGAAACAGGGACAAACAGCACCCACGCAGCCCCCAACACTGCTTTCGTGCCCCCCCCAGCAGGCTCAGTTGTCCCTCACAGCAGTGCCCAGCTCACCTGCAGCCAAGGTAGGGCCGGGAAGTTGCCAGGCTCACAGGGTAGCAGCACAGTGAGCCCTACCAGCACCCATATCCCGTGTATAGACTGTGCTCACCATCAGCCATTCCTTCTCTCTTCTTGCCCCTCTCTGCTCTCGCTGAAGCCTCCCACAAATACAGACGATGTGGTTCATTAGGTTTTGAGGCTGAGAGAGCCCAGCTCCCCTGTTAGGGCTGAAATCCTTCCAGGGCAGAAATGTTGCTCTTCTCTATTCATCACTGCTTGGTCCAGGCTGGCATTAGCCTTGTGGGTCGCAGGGCTCAGGGGACACGGGCTGCCCTTGGTCTGTTGTGTGACAGCCGACGAGCATCACCTGAGTGATTCAGTTACATCTTCTGCATTCGACAGTGGTTTTCAAGCAGCGGTTGGCAGCACATCCTCCATTTTACAGATGGGGAAACTGAGGGACGGAATCAGGGGTAAGAAGCAGGGCACAGCACTGAATCCCAGGCTGCTTTAGTGCCAGGGGCTCCCCTATTCGATGTTCTTGCCCGAAGTGACTCCGTTTGTGCAGGGTGTTGTCAGGAAAAATGCCAACAGCTCTCCCAGCTTGGGTGCCTTTTCGGTTCCACGTGCAACTTCCATCCCCTGCTGCAGCCCAGCGCTTCTGCTGATGGTGATTTCTGGCTGCCTCCTACTGCTCATTTGCTCTGGGATGTGGATTTATAATTTCATTGCAGGCACAAGCATCTCAGGCTTTCCCATTCGAGGTTCCTCCCAGCCTCATCTCTGGATCTGCAGTTAAAGCCAGGGGATTTACATGGCTGTGAAGGAATTTCATGGCTGTTTTAACCGGTAACAATTTAACTGCTTAATAAAAAGATGAAAACCCAAATCCGAGCATGAGAAATGTAACTGATTTATTGGAGATGTGTTTTTAAAGAGGCTGCCGTGGGAGGAGGGCATGCCGAAGCAATCCCCATTTCCTTTCTGTTCCCCGGGATGGAAAGGTGGTTCTGGCTAATTTGAACCTAGTTATTAAGCTGCTGTTTCAAAACCAGAGTCAATTAAGCAGCGTGGCCCTCGCTCAGCAGATCTGCCTTGTTATTAATCAAGGGGCAGGGGGAATTGCTTCCTTCATGTGGCTCGTGCTCCTGTCGCTGGGAGCCAAGTGCTGATCTGATTTGGTCTGATGGAAGATGCTCTCCTGCCTGCCGGCCACGGTTAGAGTTGATTGGGGGGGTAGAGTGCTAGCAATGCAGCAGGGGAGCCCAGGTTGGATGGGGCCACCTCATCCTTGTCCCCTCCTGAGCCTCTCACCTGAAACCCATGTTATTTATGTCTCACTGTGCCCCCTTCACGCCATTATTGTACTTTGGGAGAAACCAAGGCACAGACCAGTGATGTGGCCAGGTTAAGACAGGTTGTTTCTGAAGCTTTTTGGGTTTTAGCTCAGCCCTGCTCTCCCCTTCTGGGTGCACTTGGCTGTCACCTCCTCCCATTAGTTTTGATGCCTCTTTAGCACCACTTTGGGCTTTAATGAAAGAACAGGACAAAGATGGTGAGAAAAGGCACCAGGCTGAGGTTAATGCTTTGCTACCCTGAACTGGAGGTCAGAGGAGCCCCATGAGGCCGCCTGGGGCCATCCAGAACCAGAACTAGATCTGGTTCTCCAGTTAATTCAAATCGGATTTCATCAAAAAGGACCTTATGCCAGGAGAGAGGGGACAGATTGGGCCAGGGCCCCCCTGTCCTCTGCACACCCAGAACCTGCTCCCTGCTGAGGGCGATGGCATCTGGGGTGCTGAGGGGAGCACAAATGTCATCTCCTCCTGTCGTGGTGTCCCTGTCCCCGCAGCTTGGAGGGGAAGAGCACAGAAGAGGCAGGGCCCTGGGGCTGGGGCTGTCCCATGCAATGCTCCGGGGAGGGTCTCTGCCTTTGGAGGAGCTGTTTGGCACGAGCTGGAAGCATCTTGACAAGTTTTAGTGCTTTCTGGGGCATTTTCACACAGACTCAGCAAAATGATTAAAAACTAAAAAAAAAAAAAAAAATAAGCGAGAGAGAAATAAAAAAATCACAGCTGCTCTGGCACACGCTCAAAATCCCAGTTTTGGGCTGAAATGTGCCAAGGGAGAAAACCATCTATCCAATAAACAGGGAGGTAAATTCCCTTTTGCCCCCAGTTTCCCTCCCATTGAGAACTGTGGGAGCTCCCCTGCTGAGCCCAGGGGCCAGGGTCTCTCGCTGCCTGCCCAGGGCCCTGGCAGCCCCAGTGCTGCTGGGGACACTGGTCCCCTGCCAGCTCCGATGCAGCACTCCAGCGCTGCCAGCTCTGGTGACAGCCAGTGGTTTCCACCCCTCCTTCCTAAGGATGCAGCAGTGGGAGCCATGAGATGACTACAGGCTCTCGGTGGCCATTTATTTTGGCTAGTGGAAGCCTCGATTAACTCCTAGAAGGAGGCAGTGGATGGCTCACGAGCCACATGGTGGATGCAGAAGGAGGCAGTGTTTGACCCTGTGGAAATGGGGTGGCTGGGAGCTCCCCGAACATCCTTTCAGCACTGGGCTGATGCTGTGAGCGCTCAGGGATGCCAGGGTCCTTGCTTGGGGAGTACCATCCCCAGGGCAGGGCTGGAGGGCAGCTTAGACCCCCCCCTCTTGCTCCCAAATGCCCCTGCACCAGAGCCAGGCAAAGCAGAAGGACTGGGGACGGCATGGTCCCTGGGATTCACCCCCCCAGGGTGGAACTGAGTCCTTGCCTGGGATGTGCCATGGTGATTCTTCCCTGGGGATTTATGGATCCCGAGGCACACCGATGGGATTATTCCTTTCCCCCTTTGCCCCACGATGTGCTGGTTGGAGGCTTTGCAGAGACCCAAAACTGAGTGGAGAGTGACTGCTAGGCCGGTGGTAGCAATGCCCCAGGGACCCCACCCCACACTGGCCTCTGCTCAGGCTGGAAGGGCAGGAGGAGCCCTGCTCCATCCCCAGCTTCCCAGCCTGGAGCAACCCTCTCCCCAGGTTGGGACCCCACATCCCATGGACCTGCTCTGGCCAGGTCCCCTCTTAGCAACCCAAACCGTAGCCTCCCCCTGTCCCTTGGGGATGGCTCCAGCACACAGATGGAGGGACGTGACCCATTGCCCCTGCTGCTGGGCTTTGAGGAGCACAGGACAGGGTCACTGCCACAGCACAAGCAGCGTGTGACCTGCTCCCCATGGAGCCAGTGATGTTCCCCTTACAGAGCCCGTTTCCTCCCGCTCACTCTGCCCTGACCCCGATGTTCCTGTGTCTGCACCTTTGATCTGCTTCAGAGCATGAACCCCTGAGGGAAGACATCTCACCTTGTATTAACCTACAAAGCACTGGACCCACGTACCTGCCCTGCGAACACAGCCTGAGCTGATGACTAATCCTAGTTACTTTTAATAACTATTTGGTAACTACAATGTAAGTTTCTTTGGCCAAATACCTGCTGTTCTGAGCTGTCCCCAGCAGAAACACCACCAGGCAAAAGCTTTTCATCCAAGCACGAAGGAGAGGGACCTTTATCCCTGCCTGACTGCCAGGGCTCTGAGTGACAGCAGAGAGGAGGTGGGAGCTGGACCTGGGCTCCTCATCCCCCCCTTGTTCCCAGCTGCCTTTAGCAAGCCCTAAGAGAGCCCTTCTGCCACGTGTGCGTCAAGGTGTCCCTTCTGGCACTAAAGTCGGCCCAAGGTGACAAACTCCTATAGAAGGAGAACTCCCTCTAATTCCTTTTTGAAGACCTGGGGCTCAGTTTTGCAGAGCCACTGAACACCAGCACCAGCTGGCTTCAGGAGGAGCTTTGCACCTGCAACAGCCCTCAAAACCAGCACATGCATTTCCCTACCCGAGGAAGGAGGAGGCAAATTATCTCTGTTTTCCCCACTGCCACACGATGCTCATGGTGGGGCTCAGCCCACCCTGGGTCCCCTTTGCAAGGCCACCACCTTTGCTCTGCTGTGCTGGGGGCAGAGGTGCTTGCACAGCACCCAGCTCCTGCCTGTGTTCTCGGAGCTGATCCCTGCCTGGCACAGGGTGCTCCGGGTGCTCAGGGCTCACCTTTGGGTGCTGCTCGCCCCCAGCTCTTGGCTCCACTGCAGCCGGCAGCAGAGTGCGGAGCTGCCTCACTGATGATCTGCTGATGATTTATTCCCCTCCCACTGCCCAGCTCATTGTCTCATCCCGGCAGCTGCCAGGTTTCTGTTTGCCCTCCTGATCCAGGGAGGTGCTCCAGGTACCAGGATGCGTTATCAGAGGAATTGCTGCCAGCAGAGGCGTCCTGCTTCCTCCTTCCCACCGTGATCCTCAGCTCCAGAGCGGGGTTTGCTGCTGCTGCCCAGCCTGGCAGGCTTGCAGGGCCATCCATGTTCCTAAGGGTCCCCAGCCACTGGCAGGGCAGGGAGCAGCCTGGTGTGGTGGGATTGGTGCAGTGACACTGTGGGGTTGGGGGGTACCTGGCATGGGGGGTCCCATTCATCCCTAATGAACAGCCTTGTGCTGGGATCCCTGCTTGACCCAAAAGCAGTGGAGAGCAGGAAATGTCAGGCTCTAAATCAAGGAGCAGATTTGGCAGCTGCCCATGCAGCGATTTTCTTCCCATTCCTTGTCCTGCTTCACCTCCTCTCTTCTTTGTGTGGCAGCAGGAAGGGTCCGAGGTCTCCTCTCCATCCCTGGGCAAGTGCAGGGGTTCACGCCAGAGCTGTGCCCAGCAGCATCCCAGTGCTCCCCGCTGCCGGAGAGCTGGGGGCGGCTGCTCGCTGCCTCCTCCCCTCTCCGTGCCAGGAAATTGCTCCCGGTGAAATTCAGCCCACGTTTCCCTTCACTCGGCGGCATCGTGCGAAACGTGCTCCCCACCCCCGGCCCCTCACCCTCCCTCCGTGCGTGCCTCCTGCCTGCCTGCCTGCCTCGATCTCAGCGTGGCATCGAGTCCCTCCCGGCATCTCCGAGCTCATTTCCAAACATCATTAGGGCTGCTTTGCAGGCGATCAGGAGTCCAGGCTCTGCAGATGGCATTTGCGCTTGCTGGATGGAAGCATCCCTGGTGCCTTCTCTGTCCCATGCCCCTGACGTGCTTCTTCATGCTTAATGCCAAGAGACCAGGTTCTCCTCTCCTTAATTCATCAGCTCAAGCCCTGGCTGCTTCTGCTTACAGCTCTGGGAGCTGCTGGTTCCCATTTGGAGATGGAAGAGCAGCAATCTTGTCCCCAGCCAATCCGAGCAGAATTGCAGGAGTGGAGCACAGAGCATGGTGGCAATAACCCCCCAAAAGTCATAGAATCACAGAATCAACTGGGTTAGAAAAGACCTTTCAGATCATCAAGTCTCCATCAGGAAGTGTAGTGGTAATGGGTTCAAACTTAAACAGGGGAAGTTCAGGTTACATATAAGGAAGAAGTTCTTTACTGTGAGGGTGTTGAGGCGCTGGCACAGGGTGCCCAGAGAAGTGGTAAATGCTCCATCCCTGGCAGTGCATGGAGCCAGGTTTGACAGAGCCTCGGGCAGCGTGGTCTGGTGTGAGGTGTCCCTGCCCATGGCAGGGTTGAAACTGGATGATCTTAAGGTCCTTTCCAACCCAAACCATTCTATGATTCTATGATTCTATAACCATTCCCAGCCCTGCCAAGGCCACTCCTGACCCATGGCACTGAGGCCTCGTCTCCACTCTGTGTGAACACTTGCAGGGACGGTGACTGCAGCCCTGCCCTGGGCAGCCTGTTCCAATGCCTGAGCACCCTCTGGGGCAGGAATTGTTCTTCAGCTCCATCTAAACCTGCCCTGGTGCAGGGACGCATCCCCTCCACCACCAGGCTTTTCCCCTTGCTCGGTGCCCTTCTCCCTCCCCACTGGCAGCTGCCTGGCCCCTCTCCTGCTCTGCTGTGTCCAGTGATGACAAATCACTCCTCCGGCCCTTTTCTTCTTGGAGACATTCAAGGTTTTCTTCACGCTGCTCTGCTCAGCTGGATGTGCCCTTTTCAGTCCCTTTCATGGGTCAGGGTCATGCTAATCCTCAGTGATTTTCTCCATCTTCCCTGTCCTCACATGTACCATGTCCAGAATATGAACTCAGTGAAGAAACTCCCCCAGGCCCTGTCTTTTACTGCTCTGCTGAGTCCAGCACATGGGGTCTTGCTTTTTTTGGCTGCTTACTTTTGCTCTATGTCTTCTGAGTGGGATGGGAGCTGCTATGCTGAAAGAGAAGACAAATTATGCTGATATGCAGTGATGGTAGAGCTGATTCATAATACGGGTGGATCTACAAGGTCTAATTTGGGATGGAAGATAGCTGATGAATTCTCTAGTAAGAATAATTCTAATAAGAAGACTTGGGTAACTAACTTTTCTTTGACAAACCTACCAGCGCTGAATGCTGTTGACCTGTCCATCCAAGCACTTGGTTTCTGCAGGGCAGAGAAGTGTCACGGTTAGGAAACAGGACTTAAACAGGAAATGATTTAATAAAAAAATGGCTTAAAATTTCATAGAATCAGACTGGTTTGTGTTGGAAGGCACCTTAAAGCTCATCAAGTCCCAGCCCCCTGGCACATCTGCCCAGAGAGGCTGCCCCATCCCTGGCAGTGTTCAAGGCCAGGTTGGACACAGGGGCTTGGAGCAAGCTGCTCTACTGGAATGGATCCCTGCCTGTGGCAGGGGTTGGAGCTGGAGGAGCTTTAAGGTCCCTTCCAGCCCAAACCATTCCATGTTAGCGACAACCTGATCCTTTGCTCACAAAGACCCAGATGTAAAGATGCTGGTGCTGTATATCAGGGGCTGCTGCACCCACCCGGCAGGCTACGAAGGGATGTGCTTTGTAGGGAACAGCATCTCTGCTCAGATCCCACGAGCCTGGGGGGCACATCCACATTAGCCAGTGGCTGGTGACACTGAGCCACACTGTCCCTGCTTTACCTCAGCAGCTTTCCATGGACAACATCGCCTCACCCAGCACCATCCCTTCCTATAATGAACCTCACAGAGGCTTCACCCAAGCCCTTGCATTCGCTGGAAGCCCCCAAATGCATCTCATCAGTGCAACTGAGAGAAGGAGGGCTGGATGAAGCAGCATCAGTGGTGCATTACAGCTTAAGCAAACACCCAAGGAAGTGTTGTCTCATTGCTCTCCCCATATGACAAAAACTACCGAAGCTTTATTAAACTTTAGGAGTAGCAATAATCCATCACACCACTGCTATCGTTAATCCTGGGTAATTGTTTCCATAATTAAAAGCCACATTGTCTCTTGTCTCTCTAATATGATTTATCAGATCGGGAACACCCTTGCATGAATGATGCATGGCTGGTGGGAGGGCATCTGCCTCGGGGCTGCTTCATCTAAGAGCAACACTTGGTGCCTGTCTTCAATGTCTGCTGTTCCCTCACCGTCCCCATCCCTCATGTGCACTTCAGGCTGTTCAACCCTGGGATGAAACCCCCATCCCTGAGAGACCTCTTTGCTGCCTGGACATCAGGAACCAGGTGGTTTTGATCCTTTGTGGCTCCTATCTGCAAGTGAGCTACAGCCAAGAACAAAACTAGCTCATGAGCGAGGCCAGCAAAAGAGAATCCACCTACTTCCCTGGAACGGCAGGAGGGCTGGGTTTGGTGTCAGCAGATCAGGCTCCTGCCTCTGCTATGAGCTGCATTACAAACTTACAACAAGGTGCGAGGACCTGGTCTTTGCTGGTCTTCAGACTCCCCTTTTCTGCTAGAGACCCTGGAGCTGACGAGGGGCCTGGCTGGAACATGCAGTAGAAGGTGCAATCCAGGGTGTTTCCTTAGTCGTACAGAGCTGTTCTGGGCATCAAATTCCCTTGCCTGCAGGCTCCTCCTGAGAAAGCATTTTGGTGATAAAGCCAGGAGCTGCTAAGGTGTCTGGAAGAGCCATTGAGGTCCAGGGAGTCCCTCCTCCATGCTTTGCAAGAGCATCAGCCAGGGGCAGGTACCTGCAGCCCCTGGTAGCAGCGAGTGGGACACAGCAACCAAGATGAGACAAGCAGAGCAGTCCACTAGGACCACCTCAAGAGGACAAGTCACTCACAGCAGGCACAGAAGCACCCATAGCTACTGGTGGGGTCCCTGAGGGAGTAGGGGAGGTCAGAGCAAGGATGGGATAGGTGGTGGTCTACCCTCCAGCCCTGCTGGTACCCAGAACTGAAGCTCCAAGTGCCCCTTCATGCAGACAGATCCAGGGCACTCTGCAAAAGAGACTCAATGCAATCCTTGGGTCCTCTCTGCACCCATACCCAGAGCCACCTCTAGAGCATAGGCACCAGCTCGCTGGCAGACCTCACCCTCCTTTACCTCCATGGGGCTGGGATGGGAGCTGTCCTTGGCTCTCATCCTTCCTGTCACCTCCCATTTCCCTAAGCCAGTATCTGGCAGCATCTTAAATGAAATAGGAATAAATACAGCGAGTTTTGGGGAGTGCACGGATGAAGCTAATTGGACCTGAAAATTACTCTCCTTTCTCGTGTGAGTCACACACCTAATGTATGTGCATATTAATGCCTGCAGCACACTCTCCTTCCCAGCTTTGTTGTCGGGAGCTTTCACTGGGGATTTAGCACAAAAGACACACAGGAAGGCTGCTGCAGGAGAGGTGCAACTCATTTCCAGCTCAGCTGAACACAGCCGTTAGCAGGGGGAGGCCTGGCCTGCTGGATCTCATGATTTTTCCACCACTTTACTCACACTGGGACATGCAATAAGAATCCAGGCCTCAGCTCTCCATCTCCTAGCTGGTTGCCAGCCCAACTGTGGCATCTGGTAAAGCACCAGTTTCTCCACGCCACCCAACTGTGACCAGCAGCTTGGCTCCGGCTCAAGGGACTGCAATAAAGGCAGCAGCACAGAAATTGGCTCAAGGCCCTTGGAAAACTTCACCATTCAGACTACAAATGAGCCAAAAATATCTGTCCTGGAAACAGTGCACCTCCTTGGTGCTGGCCAGGAGCGCTCTGCCACTGGGGTGATGATAACTGCTCCCAGTTACACACTTGGATGCAGCCCCTCTTAAAACATGGAGGCTGTGTGCCCAGCTCAGGGCTTAAACGTT
The DNA here is from genome assembly GCF_034315485.1 of Pezoporus occidentalis. Classification (NCBI taxonomy): domain Eukaryota; kingdom Metazoa; phylum Chordata; class Aves; order Psittaciformes; family Psittacidae; genus Pezoporus; species Pezoporus occidentalis. Next base: position 246,274 of record NW_026915355.1, read on the forward strand.
GCTTAGCTGGTCTGAGGCATCTTTGCATTCAGATAAACCATCAGAATTAGAGGCCAGCCCTGATGGAAAGCCCTTTATTGACAACTACAAACCCTCACAGGGCAACTCGAGGCAGGCAGTCTGGCTGGGTTTTACTGTGCACATCCCTAGGCAAAGCAGAGCACATCACCAGCCCTGCCTCCAAACCCCTGTGTGCACTTAGGAACCACACCATCCCCTCAGAGAAGTCACAAATTAATTCCCCAGTCACCCAGGACCAGGCTGGACCTAATGATCTAAAAGGTCTTTTCCAGCCTAGTTGATTCAATGCTAAGCAGGTATGGGGAGAGTCGTTTGCCTCAGGACCATGCAGATGTGCAGCTCCAACAGCAGCTGTAAAACCCACTGGGTTTAGGGCAGCTACAGCACTTCCACCCTGGCTGCCTGCATCGCAGAGGAGAGCCAGATCCTCAACACAGGCCATTGGTGCTACCTGGAGCTTGTACTGAGCTCCCCACAGGGACACATCAGAAACCCTCCCTCATTCCTGCGTGAAGATAAAGGCAGGATTATTGCTGTGAGCTGCTAACAGTTGCAGGCAGGAGTCTCACATGGATGACAGCACCAAGCAGTCATCTCCCGCACAGCTGAGGGCTTGCATCTGCTGTGACACAGTAGGAGGCTGAGCAGGATGGCCAGGAGCACCCCAAATTCCCCCTCTGCCTGTGAAGAAGGAGGCTGCAGGTCACGATTGCTCCCGATGCTTTGTGGGATCTGCCTGCCTCTCCCATTGCAAGGGATACTGGTTTTGCTGAGACAGAGGTGGGACCACACCAGGCACAGCACCACAGCCCAGCATCTCCAGGGGGTCACAAGCTCATGCTTTGTTATTCACACAGTGGAGTCCCTTAGAGGAGTCACTGCTGGGCTGGAAAAGGCAGGGGATTAAGGTGAGGTGGTGCTCAGTGCCTGCCCCTTGCTGCTGCACTTGTGTGAATAACCAGTTCTAGAGGACCAGGAGATGGAACAGGAAAGAGAAGCCCGATGAGAACAGCTCAGATTCATATATTCCCAAGAGGAAAAATATTTGTAACAAAAATTACAACCCATAAAGATGATTTTGCTGGAAATAAAGCAGTTGTGTGCCTGTGTATGAACGCCTCCTGTCATCTGCAAAGTTACACTTCACATTTAACATAATCATTGCAGGATGCCAGGGCAGAGGCACCACAGCCCAGCACGTGCCCCCCTCCGCAGCCCCCAGGCTTGTGAGGAACAAGGCAGTCACCCCTAAAGGACAAACAGGACAATTTTCCTTCTGCTCTTGGGAGGAAAGTGCAAACTGCTCCTTCCAGCCCCGCAGCAAGGTTGGAATGGGGTTTCTGACCCTCTCCATTACCAGCTTTGAGCAGCTGACAGCAACAGCAGTTGTTGGGAAGCTGCTCCTCGGGAAGCGATTGCTTCTCTGCCCATCAGCCCCCTCACCCCTGGCAATTCCATTTCTCCATCCTAATTAGGCTCCATCCAGGGCACAGAGCCAGCAGCCCGAGGAGGAGCTGATGTTAATGAGTGCCAGTCCCAGGGGAGCACCCATCACCCCGTATCCCTGCCCATCCCGCACCACCCAACACCCATGCTCCCAATGACAGACCCAAGGTAACTGGCCCCAGGCTCCTAATTGGATTTGCTCATGCTAATTATGATCATTTTTGCCTCAATTAAGCCATTTGTTTCCCACGCAATGCCCTCGTCATAGATCTAGTGTAGAGCCTTTTGCAGGCAGCTTGGTCCATGTGTCCCCTGGGGGACCCTGACCGTAGGGGTCACCTTCACCTACCCCTTCAGGCTCCCTCCAGGGCCACATTTACGTATTCATCCCCCTACCACTGCATTAACCCCTCAATTTCTCTCCCTTTCCCCATCCTCTGCTATCACAGCACCTGGCTTGCTCTTTGATGGCCCTTGCCAAGGAGAAAACTGGCCCTGGTGTCCACCCACTGAGCCACAGGGACCACATAGACCCCATGGTTATGGGTCGGCTCAGCTCGCATGGTTCCCACCACCCCAACCCCACTGATCTGCAGGAGGAGGCAGGGTCATGGCCTGGAAAAAGCAATCATTGGATATTTCCAGGGTGTGCAAGGGTGGAGGGAGGGAGCCTGCTCCTCACCACAACCCTCCCCTACAGCTCGGTGCCTGCTCCTCACCACAACCCTCCCCTACAGCTCAGTGCCTGCTCCTCACCACAACCCTCCCCTACAGCTCAGTGCCTGCTCCTCACCACAACCCTCCCCTACAGCTCAGTGCCTGCTCCTCACCACAACCCTCCCCTACAGCTCAGTGCCTGCTCCTCACCATGGCCACCCCTCTGCCTGGCTCCTGGCACTGAGGAGAAGATGCTCAGGAGGCCTTAGCAGACTTTTGGCAGGGCACTCTCCTATCCTTCCCTGCAGGGGTAAAAAGGGACCAAGTCCTCAAGAAGCATCAGGTTCTGTAGTACCACATCCTGGTGGACGCTCGGGCTGCTGCACCACTGAACCAGCCAAATAGCCTTTAGCCACAAGGCTGCGTTTCTGGGATGTACAATGCTCATCATACTGCAAGTAGACAAAGCCCATGTGCAAGCAGGTATTTCATGCAGCTCACTCACAGCCCTGTAGCACCCATTACCTACCCCCCAGCAGTGGGGACACCCAGCAGCCACTGTCACGTTCAGGCACCTTCCACAGCCACCTCCCTCCAGTCTGAGCCATCACACACAGCCAGCAGCTCCCTCCTCTTCACCCCACCTCCTCAACAACACAAACAGGCACCACTTACTTGGGCTGGATGCAGGATGACGACCTTGGGACAAAGCAGCTCTGCAGCAAGGTCTCACTCCACCAAGCCATTTACTCCCCCCCCATGACTCATCTCGAGGATGTGTCTTCTTCCTAAATCGGGGCTTAAGATGTGGGAAGCTCTGGGCATGCCCCCCATTGCAGCCAGGTGTGCACAGAATTCGTTTGCAGGTGAGCTCAGAGCACCAGATTTAGTGCGAGTTGCTTCCTCACTACATTTTAAGGCAGAATCACTCTGCAGCCTGCCACCCAGACAGTGAACAAAGACTCCTCTTTATCTCCATATCCAGTGCTACTAAAGCTCAGGAGCAAGCAGGAAAAGCCTGCATGGATTTCAGAAAGAGCCCTTACCTAGCTACATGTCACCAAAGGATGTTTTATTAATCTCTGCTTTACAAAGTACTGGCTGCAGAGAATGGGAGAGCTATCAAACACAACCAAGGAGCAACCGAACTGATGCAGAGCCCAGTATAATACCCAGGAGTTGCAGCATCAGCTGCTTTACCAATCTTCAGACAAAAACCTTGCTCTTATTCAGCAGTAATGACACCACTGCTATTGTGGCAGCAGATGATGCCAGGTAAGACGCATACCTGCATTTAAAGAGATACCGCCATGGGGAAGGCTGTTGAGCAGCTTTATGACTATGTAAGCTTCATTATTCAGGACTGTTCTGTACATTGATGATGCACAAATAACTGGTGTAACCTGGGAGAAAAATGTCTTTGCCTAGGCAGAGGCATGTTCCACTGAAGCAGAGGTACAAGGAGCCTGCACCAATGCTCTGGCCAGAGCTACATGGAGAGAATCAGCTTTAGAGTGCCAGGAAAGGGTTTAAGGGCTGCAGCTGGAGGAGAGGGGTCTTGACCCAGCCACTTGGTTAGGGTACCCGTATCTCTTCCTTTAAATGGCTCACTGTTGGCCAGAGGAGCCCTGCACACAGTCACTGCAGCCCAGCAGGAAGGGCTGCACAGAGCACAATGTGCCCCAGAGCTGCTTTTAACAGAAGAAACAATCTTTAATTAGAAAGATATTAGCATCCCTGATCACAGCGGGGCCTGGGCGGGAGGACACCTCCATCCTCATTACTGCCCTGCCTTTAAACTCCATGGGATTTATGCTTTTTAACTCCCACTCTTTCTTGCAGCCCACATGTATTGGGAAACATAAGAACAACACCTCAGGGCATCTCAACACCTCCTTCCTTGCAGTTTAAACTTCCTCAGAGGCTTTGCCCATGGCAGGGGACAGGCACAGACATTACTAAGCTGGCTGGCAGCAGTGGCTATCCACTGCCATGTTCAGAGCAGAGCTGGCCTGGCCCAGCCAGGTTAAACCTGCCCCAAACCTCAGCTTGTTCAGTCCAACATCCCTGCTGCAGGATGCCACAGTTATTTTTAACACTTAGAGAATCATTAGTGCAAGCTGATACACACAGGCTCATACAGCTCAAGGCAGTTGTGTGTCAGGCACAGCCTCCAGGCATGCCCCAAGCAACAGCACCAAACACCCCAAGCTGTTCCCATTTTTACACTCACATTTGGAGGAGTTACTGCTCTTAGCAGCCTCAGACACTGTGACTTGTTCCAGGCAATGTATCACGTGCTGGTGAAGTTCAAGTCACCCCAGGTTGCATTCAGGCACTTTCCAATCCCAACCTGACTCTCCAGACACCAAATTGCTGTTTGCTCAGGTCTGTAGGACCCAGAGAGGGAGAAGGCTGCATGGGGAAACGCTCAACCAAAAAGCCTCTAAATGCTCACTGAGCAGCATGGACTCCTCATGAAATCAGCTGGTTTGCCCCAAGGGTACAGACTTGCTACCCCTATATTTCTTGGGGATGTCATGCATGTGGAAGGATGCCTCTGCAGCCACCTGGGGACCAGTCAGCGTGGCCACCCATGCTTAGGAGCATGGGCACCCAGCTCCTTTCAGCCTGAGCCTCACCTCCACACCCCTCTCCTTCCCATTCCTAAAGTCATCACCCCCCAGGAGCCACAAAGGGCCTCTCCCCAAGAGGGAGCAGAGAGAAAGGTCCTGCTGGCAGCTCCCTGCCCTGGGCTCCTGGCAGCACTATGCCCATGCTACCTGATGCGCAAGCAGAACCTGCCAGCTCCAGGTACTGACAGCCGATTGCATCCCAGTTAGCATGAAAAATAAGGTAATTTTATTGTAGAGTTCAAAAAACACCAACATAACATTTCACAGTCTTACTTCAGGACGCAGCTGCCCAGAGAACCAGGCACTTGCAGCCACAGCGGAAGTCCAGGTCCATGGATCAGATTTCCTGCTTCTCCTGGAAAACACAGCAGATTTCACCCATCACACTGGCCAGCCACCACTGACAGAGTACAAACCAACCCACTGAGCAGCTCTCCTCACCCTCCATTTCCCTGCAAGCCAGGGATGCCGAGCTCAAGCTTCATAGGAATTAGGAGGGTATTCACCAGTGCTTTGACAACAGATGGGTCTTGAGCAGTAAAGGACCCCACGAGAAGTTGCTAATGATGAAGACTTTCCCATCAATCCTCTCCATTTTAAAGTGCAAGAAGATGCCTGGGCCAGTGGGTCATGAAGGGCTCATGGTGACCTGCTGCTAGTGCCTGCAGTTCAGAAGTGGCCACCCAGGGTCCCAGCACAAGATGCTCAACTGGCATTTGGTGGTCCCATCACACAGCATTGCACACGCCCAGCACCATCTCAATGACATACGGGGATTCTCTCTTCACACAGAGAGAAGAACTAGAGCCCCTACAACCCTTTCCTAGCTCACTTGGCAGCAAAGGGAATGGAGAACTGTTTCACAATGGCTCATATGCCAGGGACATCCCTCCAGGCTGAAACACTTCCGAGCTCATGTCCTCTCCTGCCACACACTAAAATAGGATGGGTGGGATTATGGCTCAGCACAGAGGAATCCTTACCCCATAGTGTGACAAACTGCTGCTGTCATCATCGTCTGCATCAGCTTCCTGCTCACTGCCATCCCCACTGCTCACATCTGCTTGTGGCTTCTGGGTATTACCATTGCCACTATCAACAGTTGGAGCATCTTCTTTGCTGTTGGACACAGCTGGATCCTCTGGTCCTGGATCTGTGCCTGCAGCTGGCAGCTCTGGGGTATCGTTAACATGGGCAGGTTTTATGTTCTCCACCTGCAGAGACAGGGGCACAGTCATGCTGCAGCTCTGCAGAAAGGCAGCACAAAACCCATGAGTGATCCCATGAAATTCAGACGAGTCTGAGCAAACCCAGACACCTTCTCCTTCTGCAGCCAAGGGAGCAAGGACTGAAGTACATCCTTAAAGCCCATTGTTAGTCTACAGCCATGGAGCAGGTACACTCACCTGGAGATCCAATGACTCCTTCAGCATAACAATCCCATCCTGCTCTTCAAACTCCAGGTCTGCCTCAGTGTCATTCTGGGTCTCATACTCATCACTATCTGTTTCTACATCCGAGGGCTGGGGAGGAAAGAAGTAGCCTGAGGAAGGACACACTGGCCCCATTCCGAATAATGCTGGTAGCCACAGCCAAATAGCCAAGGATGGCAGAGATGCTGCTTTGCAGGGACATCAGCCAAAAGGCTGTGGGTACCCCAGTCATCCCATACCTTTCAAACACTGAAGATGCTCCGGTGTTCTTTGGACACCTGCAGCCCTCAAAGGATGCACAGTAAAGGAAGCCTCTTTAGAGCTCCCTGCACAGGATCCCCTGGAGACCCATGCAGTGACATTCCCAGTCTACCAGCAGCTAAACACAATCAACACCAAATTGCTCAGCCCCCGAGGAAGAAACCTGCTCAGCAGCCAGGAACTCTTACCTTGTATGTGAGATCATCAGAGTCATCTTCTAGCAGGTCCTTTTCCAGTTCCACCAACAAGGACTCCTCCTCCTCCCGATCTAGGTCATCCCGCTTCCTCTTGCTTGCTTTGTTAGAGTTGATCAGGGCTTCTTGGATCTCTGCAGGGATTCATAGCAGGCACAGTCATAACACACCCGGAACAAACGTGCTTCCCAGCTTTCTACCCAGCACAGAGGCCCCAGTCCCAGTGTGTTCCCACAGCACACATGGCCCTGTGTGCTTCTTGACTGCAAAGCCTTCAGGTATTGCAGAAGGGCACAGCTCTTACCTTTGGGCACATTGCTCTGGCCCCAGCCCACTGGCTGGTAGCCCAGGATGCTCTGGATCCTGGTGGGGATGATGGAGAGGACAAAGCACATCAGTCTCCCCCGGCGCTTCCTGGCAAGTCTTCTGGGCCTGGGAGACTGCAAGGGGTAGACCTTGCTGATAATGGTCTCCACAGGGACCACAAATCCAATCCAGGCCGATGCTTTCCGAAGGATCTTCAGCTGCAGACAAGAGGTACATTGGGGCATGAGACCTCCCGGCTATTTGAGGTCCTCAATAAGGCTTTTAAACCCTGCTTCGACCCAGGATGGAGCTGAGATGGGACCAGCTTCAGCCAGGTAAACCAGGACCAGTTTGGTTATACCTTGTCTGCCCAAAGACCTCACACCTCTCCTGGCCCAGAGAAAGAGAGAAATGCAAGTGCTGCAACAACTATTAGCAAAAGGGGAGCAAGGCAACCCCAAACCAGGCAGAGGAGAAAAGCTGGGATGGGGGGGAAGCAGAGACCAAGCAGGCACTGAGCACAGGGAAAAGACTGAAAGAAGAGAGAATGTCCAGCAGAGAAACCAAAGGAGCTGCCAGTCTCAAGGTTTTATCAGCCCTCCCCTGGGCTCCAAACTCCTCCAGCAAGAGGAGCATCACCTACCAGGTACTTGACTGAACTCAGCTGAAGGAGCTGGTGCAGGAACCTGCTGGAGAAGGAGTGGGGCTCACTGCAGGCAACTGGCCCCCCCTAAACAGAGAGAGAGAGAAAGTCGGGCATCCTCTATGGCACCTCTGACAGGGCCCCCAGCAGAAACAGCCCCTTTGGTACCTGAAGGATCTGTACCTGCTCTGTGCTGGCGCATGGCCTTCCTTGCTGCTCCATGAAGCCCAAAAGTCTACACTAGGCAAGCAACCTGGCTTAGCCCAGGCTGCAGCCCTCAAGCTATTTGTAGCTACTGCCCAGCTGCTTCTCATTGCCCTGATGAGCTGCCGACCTCCCGAATCAGTGGGGCAGCTCCACACCTTCCCATACGGGACACCCACTTCCCTGTTCCTTCCACCTGAGCAGGGCGTTGTGGCAGAGGTGACCCTGCAGAGATGGGCACCTGTATCCAGCACCTGCAGATCTTGCTGGTAGCCCTGCCACTGGCCATGCATTTCGGGGCCAGACGTGAGCCCCTCTGGAGCTGGGATGCTTGCATGTGCCAGGGTCCCTCTCCCAGCCTGTCCATTGCAGGCAGGACCTCTGCTTTCAGGACACAGCAGCTTTCATGGAATAGTTACTCCACAGGGCACATTTGCCGACCGCTCCTAACCAGCTGTGATAAAGGCAGTTCCACTTTATTGGCTGTGCTCTCAGAAATTGCTTTTTGCTGTTACTGAGAAGCAGGACCTGCAATGCCAGACTTGAAGCGCTCATCGTCAGCAATCTTTTGGGGCTAATGAAGCAGAGCCTCCTGCATCGGCAACGTTGGGCTGCTGCCACGTTCACTCTCAAAGCTCTTAATTCCCAATGAGGATCAATCCCCAAGGGGTGGGACTGGGAGGGCTGGTTCCAGTCCAGGGCAGGCAGCAAAGATGGGGGGACAACGGAGTCACTGATGTCCATGCAATGAGACCACATGGAGCAGGCAGCAGTCAGGGTTTGCATTGGGGCCATTAGGGATTTTATTAACTCAGTTTGACTTCCATCACTGCTGGGCTGGATGTGTGACCTGTGCCACATCCTGCTCCAGTGAGGGGGCTTGGTTTCCCCCAGCTCTTCAGTCCAGCTCAGCCATAAGCTCTTTGCTGGAGCTGCCACTCACAAGGAGGCTTTGCCTGGTGTGGCTGAGCACCTCCCAGCAGCAAGGGTGAGCAAGAAGCAAGACAAAGGGCCCCTGAGTCCCTGCTCTCCTCCAGTGATGCTGATGGAAGCACTGGTACCCAGAGGACTTCAGTGCTGGCGTGAAAGGAGGGGTGGGAGCTTTTTATAGTGCAAATCCCAGACTTCTCCAGGCATAAATGTGCCCCCTGCAGAGCTCATGTCATGGATATTCACAGCTCTTTCTCCAGCCCAGGAGAATGTGGCAGCCAGAGCTTCTAGAAAGGGAGCTGGGATTGTTTGCTATGTGACAGGAAATCAGCCCAACAGTTATTATCAGGAGTGCTGGCATTAAGGAGCGAGTCAGGGACTGAGGCTTTTGACAAGTTAAATTGATCTCCAGCTCCTGAGGGCATCATCTCTGTTCAGCACTTAGGGCTGAGAGAGCAGATTGAGTTACCAGAGATTAATAAATGAGCAGTTATCAGTTACTTGACTTGTGATAGCTGAACATGTTCATGCTCCAAGCTGACAGGCAAATGTGCATTAAGCCATGCTTCTGCAAACCTCTCTCCTTTTTCTTTTGATGCTTAAGCTACTACATGGCTCTGCCTAACTGCCTCATCGTCTTCCAAGGAAAGCATGGGGACAAATCCTCAACGGCAGCTGACTGAAATGGTGAGCCTGCTGTATTTAGCAATTAAACCTGAAGGTTGGGAGCCACGACTCCTGGGTTTTCATTCCCTGCTTGGTGACCTTCCTGAGCTCCTGGGAACCTTTCTGTGCCCCTCACTTTGTCTACAAAACAGGCAGAAATCAGCTTTGCTTCACAGGGGGATTGCAGGGCTTCATTCATCCTTGTTCACAAGACATACCCGATGCCCTTGGCAGGATTTCCCAAGGGAAGAAACATTATATGTTATTATGACAGCCTGCCATGGTAGAAGACTCATTTCCTCTGGATGTGCCAGCATGGGGATTATCAGCCCGGACAGAATCACGGGTTAAAGGTTTGTTTAAAATGCCTGTGGTGGGAATTGCAGCGTGACTGAGTTAGGAAGGAAGCATCAGTGCCCTGCCACACAGCAAAGGTGCTCTGTGGTCAGACTGTGCCCCTCTGCCGTAGTTCTGCTGGCTGCCAGCTTACAGCTCAAGGCCTCTCCTCAGCCTGCAAGGTGAGAAGGACAATATCTCCCACTGGAGCAACGTGCCTCTGAGATTGACAGGGCGTCCTTTCCCTGCAACCCCGCGGCAGGCAGCGAGCACGGTACAATGGGAGACATCAGTGATGTGGCAAGAGAAAACAGTCATTACCAGCAGCTGATTATTCTGCCCAGGCCTGGTGCGTTTCCTAAATGCTGCTGTTGTCTGACTCAGAGTTCTGTTCCAGCCTCCTGCAGGTACAGAGAGCAGAAAAGCTCAGGGCTAATTACCCACTCCTAATCCCACGTACAGCGGGCTCGGCAGCATTGACTGTGCTTGGCTCTGAGGAGGTGGAAGCAGAAAAGTCACCAGCTCAAACCCCCTGGGCATGAAGGGCTGCATGGGGACAGCTCTAAATCCTCAGACACCAGGCAGCTCCCCTGGCACCTTCCTGCAGGTCTCTGCTGCTGCAGCTGGGAAGCCAGGTACTCCCACCCCACCGTGCCATGGCCTCCCCGGTTGAGATGCTCTCCCGTGATACTGAGACCCTTTGGAATGAGCAGATGCTCCAGATGCAGGTTTACTTGAAACAAACCCAGCCAAAAGGGGCAGATACCAAGAGCATTTTCCAATGCCTCATTCCTGTAAAGTCTATCAGGAAAAATAACAGACCTTCCCTCAATGGATCTAGTATATCTCTCAAGGTCTCTCTGGTGGCATTATCTCCTCTTTTCTCCGGCATTTCCACTGCAACCTACGGAGATCAGGATATATCCCTTTCCTTTTCAAACATCCCAGCTTGCGAGGGCAGAGCAGAGACCCCCAAGGGGTGCCAGTCTCTCACTGTTGACAACCTCAGGTGCCTACTGCATGACAGGGGCTCTTCACCATGCTGGGCACGGAGAGCTGTTGGTCTCACGGACACTGGGCCTTAAGCAGCAGCAGGAGACAGATGGGAGCAAATGAACATTACTCTGTATGATTCTTATGCATCGGAGCACCCGACCTTCCCGAGATCGATACCGAGCTGCTGCATTTGCCAAGAGTTTTATAGGCAGTGTCCATGCCTGCTGGGTGAGATAACCCCCCTCATGTGCTCATTAGCTGCACAGCTCTTCTCCCAGCTAATTGGTGCTGGAAAGGTCAAGCTCTGGCCATGAGACAGTGCTGCAGTCTGAGGTCCCAGCTTGGGAAGCAGGGAGGCCCACGGGGCCATAGACAGGGATGCTCTTCCACTGACTCCGCTGGAGTTGGGGATGCAGTTTCCCACCCTGTGTGTCTCCCCAGCCCAGCTCTCCTGCCCTCCACCCTGCTCACCCCTCCTGAAACATCCCCCACTGCCCTCCAGCAGCACGTGTGCTCTCACCACCCTGCTCCATGCTCATCTGTGGGCTTCATGTGTGCCTGGATGCTCTGAAGGTAACAGCTTATCATGAGGTTCCATTTCACCTCCTCAGCTGGCAGAGTGTCTGCGACCTGGTAGTGACTGCCTCTGATTTAGCTGTTATTTGTTCCAGGGATTGGTTGGTTTCCATTACTGCAAGCATCTGACAGCCAAGCTGTGCTCATTCCCTGCGTGTGGCACAAGGAAGAAGCTCAGCATTCCTGCTGGGCAGAGCCATGTGAGCCTCTGCAAGGCACATGGCAGCAGCTGCTCCCTGCTCAGCTGTGCTTGAACAGAGAAACCACTTTTCCACCCTGGCTCAGCAGCAGGACCTCTGTCCCCAGTTGCGGTTTGCAGAGGCGCAGCTGTGTGAGTGCATCCAGGTCCTTGCTTCTCCCTTCAGGTACTCCTGGAGAGCCAGCTCTGGTGACACTGATCCACTTGTGAGGAGAAATACTGGCTTCCAGCCTCCCTGATGTGAGGGTTGTCCCAGGCTGCAGGGGATGTGTGCTACTCCCATTGCCCATGATGGGCAGAGCACAATGATGCTGCAGCCCTATGGCTGTGCCCAGGGCTCCTCTGTGCGCACAGTGTGTAGCCCTGCACATCACCATGGTGCTGGAGACCCACCTTCAACAAGCCCAGGAGGACCAGGGCTGGTCATGGTGCACCTCAAGCAACCTCCTTCCCCTGCATCTTCCTGTCATTTGCTGTCACTTCTTCCCCTCCAGAGTAGGGACAGTTGTGCTGAGATGGAGCAACAGAGACAGAACATGACCTGCTATGAGAGATGCTGCAGTTGTTATGCTGCTGAGCCCCAGCTGGGGTAAGGAGTTGGGGGATCCCTCCACCGTTAGGGTTAGGGTTAGGGTCTCCCAGCCAAGGAGATGCCAAATTTACTGAGCTGGAGATTTTCACTGATTGCAGTTGCATCCCTGGGTGCTGAAGGGTGACTGGAGACCCATGGCGGTGAGACAATGGTCAGGAAAGCTATGCAGGCAGCCATAAGGAGTTGCCCAATGATTTTTCCACCCACAGTTTGTCTGGCTGTGGTTTGCTTGGGCTTGCTCCTGGATGATGTCACTCACCCCTGGTTTAGTGTAGCTTTCAGGCCACACATCACAGATACTTGACTCAGCCTCCTCTTCAGTGCCAGCAGAAGGAACATGGTAAGCAAGGTGGTGACAAGCTCAGCATGAAGCAGTCCTGGTGATGCCAAGTGACTACCCATCTCCTTTAGCAGTCCCCCAAAACTACACCTCCAGAAAGCAGCAGGATGGAGGGTGGTGAACCTGGAGATGGTTTTCCATCAGAAACAGCAGTATGGGGATCTCTGACTCTGGTTTGAGGTTTCCAAGGTAACTACAGAAGGTCTCCAGCCATAAGAAATGGCCTGAGAGACACAGGTGATGCTGTCGCTGATGGCAGCACATTGCAAAGGTGCCTCTGTGGCAGCATGGCTCAGCAGGAAGAGACCTCAGTGCCACACGGGCTTCATTACAACAGCACAATGGAGAGCACGGTGGCAGCTCTCTGGGGCTGCTTTCCCACTCACCATGAAGATGCAGCAAAGAGTCCCGCTGGCAGGACTCATCCAAGCTGCAACAAAGCTGCTCCCTCTGCTGCGGGCTGGAGCTGGCCCAATCGAGACTGCCAGCTCAATTAGAGGGAGCACATGGAAGAATCTGCAGGGAAAGCTCTGGTTTTCTGCACAGGGCAGAGCCAGGGAGCAATATTTTCGTCTTGTTTCTGCTAATCACCCATGCAGGAGAACCAAGCTGTTAAAGTGGGAAACCAAATTAATTTTCTCCCATCTTCCATTGCCTTCGCACCTCCCAGGATTTGACCCCACCGAGGAGCTGAGAGCTGCTTTGTTCATTTGTGGGGATCTTACTTCCTCCTGGCACCTCTTCCCATGAGCTTGTCTGGACATGGCTGATTCGCAAGCCAAAGCCTATTGCTGTGCCCACCCTGCAAGAAATGGTTTCCCCAGGATTGGGGTTGTTTCTTACCTGGTGTGGAAACTCTTCCAGGCTCAGGCCAGATGCAATCATGCTGGAAAAGCAATGTGACCGTCTAAAGAACGTGTGTGGATGTTTACACAGCTCTTCAGTCACCCCCAACAACAGAGCATCACACCCATCCCCTGCTCTTCCATTCCTTACAAAAACCCGTGACTCTTTGCTCCTTCCAAAGCTTAACATATTCCTAACCCCTGGAAGTTTGACAGGAGGTTTTTGCCCTGCCCAGAGATGCCTCTTGTCATCATACCAAGTATTTTAGTCTCCATATTAATGGTGTTCAGCCTGCCCAGGGTCACCCCGCCCTGCAAGTCCTCCATTTCCCCCCACACACTTGGCACACTTCAGGGATCCAGATCCATTGATATTTCCGCTCTCCTTGGCAGGTATCTCAGCCAGCAGCCTGCAAAAGGGCAGGAGGAAGGAAGAGGCTGCTGCCACATTGCTGCTCCATAGGCCAGCTCAAGGAAGAAAACCTGTGCTTGGCCATGGAGGAAGGAGGAGCAAGGGGGCTGCTGTGTATCACTGCCTTCAGCAGAAGGGAATGCTTTTCAGGATAGAGCTGTCAGGGAGATCTCTTTCTCCCTTCCTTCTTTCCTTTCTTTGCTCTGCCACCTTGCAGCTCTGTTCCACTGCATGTAACCTTTTGGAGAGGCACTTTCCTGCAGCCCCAGCGGAGCCTCTAAACTTGAGAGCACAGTGAGAAACTGCTGGAGGCAACCAAACTCCCAATCTTCTCTGAGGATTACACTCTGCAGGAGAGCTCCTCTTGCTCTCCTCTCCTGCTGGAAGCTGCAGTCGGCCTCACAGCCTCCTGCCAGTAAGGGTGGTACGTAGAAAAAAAGATGACTTTAGCCAACATTGCTTATACTTTTGGAGTTGACACAGTACTAAAAAAATGGTTGAGTCAAGCTTTTTATTATAGGAGAGTGATGAGAACACAGAAGTAGTTGCTAGATCTACCCAATTAATGAGATCAGTCCTATTGATTTTGATGAGGGTGATTCACTGGCCTGAGATGAAACAGCAGCTTATTTATCTCCTGGATCATGGCCAGACGATGCAGTATCTTATAGGAGCTGCCCCTTAAATATCACAACTAGCTCCATTCAGTGCAGGAACTCAGTCCTTTCAGTAGTCCTAGTCTTGAGATTATGTTAGGGGTTTTATTGCTGTTATCTTAGGCAGAGTGCCCAAGAGGGAATCAGTATGATTAACATTCAGGGAACAAATCCAGAGGTAATGTTCCCCCTGAGCCTGGGGACAGGGATGCTGACAGCTCGGTTTTCTGGGTAGCAGGGTGGAACCGCTGATTTCCGAGCTGTGCTTTGGATACACTGCCAGCAATGCTTAGGGATGCATGGATAGGCCTAGAAATAAAACCTGTTTACCCACACAGCTCACCATCTCTGCTGAAAGGGATCATTAGCCCTGGTTCTATAGGCTCAGTGCTGCCTCTGAGGTATCGTCTATCACAGGATGTGGAGGTGGGATGTCCCTGCTTGCATGCTCCCCCTACCTGTGCCGAGGCAGCAGCCTGTTTGCATATGAGCACCTCTCCTATGAGGAACGGCTGAGAGAGCTGGGCTTGCTCAGCCTGGAGAAGACTCCAGGGCAACCTTATTGCAGCCTTTCAGTACTTAAAAGGTGTCTATAAGAAGGATGGGAGAGACTTTCTAGCTGGGCCTGTTGTGATAGGATGAGGAGTGATGGTATTAAACCAAAAGAGGGAGAGTCAGGCTGGATGTGAGGAAGAAATTCTTTACAATGAGGGTGATAAACCACTGGCACAGGTTGCACAGAGAGGTGATGGATGCACCATCCCTGGAGACATCCAAGGCCAGGCTGGATGCGGTTCTGGGCAAACTGTTGTAGTTGAAGATGTCCCTGCTCATTGCAGGGCATTTGGACCAGATGATCTTTGAAAGTTCCTTCTGATGCAAAGGGTTAACCGATGTACAGGGGGGTTAGGGTTAAGCCGTTTGCTTAACAATGCTACTGCTTATTTGTGCTTATTCAACAAATTCGTGCCCAACACTTATCGTGCTTGCTGGAACAGAGTGGGAGGACCAAGGCTATTGACAGGAGGAAGGAACAGTAACTCCTGTTCCCTGGACCACTAAACCAACTGAGATCAGCTTTGCGGTTTGAACACTGACTAAATCACCAGTGAACATGCGCAACGACTGGAGATGAGAAGTTCAAGGAAGACTCGTTTACTTCATCTTCCTACCCTTGCCCATGACCACCAGGAGACACTAGGCAAGCAAGGACCTTTACCTCATTATAATACGAAGCAGGGATAGGTCATAAATATGTATAGGCATGGTGTGTAACCTCATGAATATGTAATAGCTTAGAGGATAAATGTGAAGGAGAACAATGTTGAGGTGTGCATGCCTTTGGAGGAGCTATCCCCCATGCGCCTCAGCGCTGAATAAAAGCATACCTACTTTACATCCTTAACGAGTTGTGGAGTCTCCCCTCGCATCGCTTCCAGCCCAAACCATTCGGTGATTCTATGTGCTTTTAGCACTAACCTGAACTCAGGTACCCTTACATCAGCAAGCATCCATCCTCCCATGTCCACAGACATCCAATGTGGCTCACCACGTTGTCCCCAGATGGGATAGCTGGAGAAGGAGCCAGATACTTCCAGGACTCCCAGCAGTGGAGCAGCATGCAGCAGCCCAGGGATGGGTGCAAGCTCAAGGTGCTGAGCTCCAGCACCTACATCCTCGCTGGCCTCGGCTGCGAGGGATGTGGCAGCACCTCGGCTGCTGTTGTGCAGCATCTGGTGCCCTCCCCTGGCTCTCTGCCGCACTGCTCAAGCCTGATGCCAACCTACAGCTATGGTCCGGTGCTCACAGGTTTTCAGCACAGGCAAGAAAGCTGCTCCTTGTCCTACATTTTAAATGCCTGCGGGTTTGTCATCTTTGTGAACAGTTCAGGACCTTTAAAAGCCCCTCTCTAGGTTACGTTTCATAGAATCATAGGATGGTTTGGCGCAAGGAATGCTGATGGAGCTGAATCCAAACACACGCATTGCTTGTTCAGGAGTCAGTCAATGTTTCTGAGAACAGCATTCGGTTTCCTCCAGCACCAGGGCCAGGACTGACACTGGGCACTGGGCAGAATGGATCCCTTTCCCTCAGGAATAGCTCACAATCCTTGGCGTTTCTCTGCAAATGTGATGCTATCTGTTAGCGAGTATCTGACAGGGAGACTGGGCCCTTTCTGCTGCTCCCAGGCAGCGCCCGTGGGAGGGGTGTTATGAGGTTGTTTCTTAAAAAAGCCCTAATCTTACCCTTAGCTAAATGAGGATGGGTTTAAACCAAGACACAGAGGGGAATGAGGAGAAGGAAGCTAAGCTAATGATAAAAGAAGAAATAAAATATACTAACACAGAAAGCTGGAGGAGAGAAATCCCCATCCCTGGCAGTGTTCAAGGCCAGGTTGGATGGAGCTTGAAGCAACCTGGTCTAGTGCAAGGTGTCCCTGCCATGGCAGGGGGTTGGAAGTGGATGAGCTCTAAGGTCCCAGCTCAATGATTCCATGATTTCTTATGGCCATTCACAATGGTGCTTCTCTTCTACCTCCTGTAGCCAGTTGCTGCTTTGCATCACAAGAGGCGGAACCCTGGTTTTAGTGGGACATCAACAGTTTCCAAATTCGTTTTTAACAAACATGTCTCTAAATTTGTAGCTTTTCGTACTTCATGGTAGGTTCATTGTGGGAATGCAGGGACCTGGAATAGATGGTCCTTCTCATATAGCCATCTGATACTTCATGTTCCCATGGTGAGGGCAGAAAACAAGCCCTGCGAAGATAAACGTCCTGCAGAGAGTTTGTTGGTCCTCAGTACTTTGTAAAAGAACTATTCAGATGCTGCCTGAAAGGAAGTGGGCTCTGAACAGGAGCCACTTTGGGACTGTTGGAGGTGCAGACCTGTATGACAAGGTGTACATCACTTTGTCAGCACACTCAGCGCTCTGCCCTATTTCAGATGAGCCTGCTCCTCCTGGGACTTGTCAAAGCTTTCCATGGTGATGGAAAAAGGACAGCTTCCACTCGCAGGCTTGCAGCTCCCAGCAGAGTCAGCTCCCATGGGAATACAATCAATGCTTCATGAGCAGGAGTTCAGAAAGTGAGAGCAAAGTTTTGGTGTTTTCTTTGAGTGCAATATGACAACGTGATGTTACATTATTCATTGGACACTCCTGACAGTGCACATCACACAGGAGAATAGTCTCTGCTATGCTTTAAGTTCTGAGTCTGCCTATGCAAGGGGAATAATAATTAGGCTCTTGTAGATGTTAAAAGAGAAATGTCTTAACCCTAACTAAACCTCTTTCTCTTTCACAGTTAGAGCGGTTAACATCCCAATAAAAGGCATCACAGGAAAACAGTATGTTTATTCATCAAATGATTTTCCTGAATGTGAGGGCCTCTCCTTTACAAAGTACATGATGAAAGAGCAGATGGCATGCGAAGGCGCAAAAAAGCCTTACTGTTGCCCTGTGTGTGATCTCAGAAGTGAGGCAGCTCGACTGAACATCACCATTAATATTTAAGGGAAGAACAAGACTTCATCAGGATCCAGAGCTGCCTGCTACACATGGATAGTGTAAGGACAGTCCATTCCATCAGGACACTGTGGTCCTCTGGGCTGGAGGACACCTGCCTCACCAAACAGGAGTCTTCTGTCCGTCACCAAGCTGAGCATCAAAAACCTTGTGGCATCTGGTGACTGAAAAGGACCAAAGCCCTTCACTAAGGGGTGGTTGTGGTACCCAGCCTTTGCAGTGACGGCAATGGCCTCGCAAACAGGAGGTCAGCGATGAATGGGGTTCAAGGTCTGCCTGGGTCTGCTGCTCAACTCCTGCCTATGGTCATGCTGACTGGTGCTGCAGAGCCAGCAAGGGCTGTGTCCTCTGTGGTGTCTCAGCAGGACAGGCAGCCCTACACTAGCTGGAGTGTCAAGGAACAACTAAAAGGTGAGGAGATGCAACAATCACCTGCATGAACCTGCTGTGCTGGGTTGCTGCCACTACAGCTGCGCAGTCATGGCAGGGTGAAACAAGCTCGCCTCGTGTAGCGATGCCCAAAGCCATGGACCTGGCATGGGAACTACTGGAGCAACTGCTCCAACCCATCCAGGCTGCACAAAGAGGTCAGATGCTCATGTCCAGGCAACACGGTGCCCAGCGCCTTGTGAGCACCAAGAAGGCTCTCTAGCAGACCCTCCTCCTAGCTCTCAAAGTCCAGGTATAGGAGGCCATTAACCTTATTGCAGGTCTTTCCAAGGCCGTGGAACCAACAACATCTGACTTCAAGAGCCTGGAGCAGAGGTGACCTCCACTGACAAAAGTGCTGACGGAAGCAGGACCGTGCCTGCATGCTGCCTGCATTGTCACCTTTGTCATGCTGCATCCCTACCTGAAAGCTCAAAAAGCCCAGGGGAAGGCCAGGCAAGAGACAAAGTCAGCAAATAAAACATCTCCACTCAGCCTTTTTAGCAAGGACATGAGTCTTTGAGAGATGAAAGGTGCTGCATGCAGTGGCAACTTCCAAATGACAGACATGGCCTGGAGGAGACTGGCTGTTTGCTGCAGTGTTCCTGTTGACCTGGGTAGGAGAGTTGGTGTGGGGGGAAAGGAGGAGATGAAGGGCAGAGGCTAGGAGCAGGAAAGAGCTGCAGTGTTTCTGGGGGAGCAGAGACGTGAAAGGAATGAGAGAGGAGGAAGTCCTCTAAGTACGGAGAGCTGGACATTAAAGAGCCTGAACTTTGGTGTACAGGGGGACAAACACAGGACATACTTGACATGGAAAAAGCTTTGGAAAGTTCAGTCTTAGTGAAACAGTGAATAAAAGCCAGGCTGGAGGCATCCTGCTGAGAGAGGACAGGAACGAAAGCAGTGCCTGATTATCATTTTCAGTAAGAGGAGTTAGGAGAGCATCTGCTCATAAGTGGACTGGAACCATGCTCTGTGCACACACTGGTGCTCCAGTTCAGACCAGAGACTGTCAGAAGAGAAAACTAAAGCACTAAACCTGCTGCATTGACACCCATCTCCTGTTGTAGATGTGAACAAAGTGGTTTGGTGTGTTTCCCTGACCCAGCCTGTGCTGGGAGGCTGCACCGAGACCATCCCTGTAGGTACACAGAAATGTGCTTTCAATCATCTGAACCCCTGTACCAGTCAGTCTGCAAAAACCTGAACTGCCTTGTAAAGCTAGAGTGTCCTCTGCACCCATGAAAACAAGTGGCTGCAAAATGAGGAACTTACTATGTTCAGAGAACATATGTTTATCTGCTTGTATTTATTCAAGGTGTTGATCTTTAGGTCTCAAGATTCACACTGGCTTCTTACCATCAAGCTGAGAATCATTATGGAGTGCCTGGGAACGGCATGTCTTTACTAGTGTGATACCACAGTATAATTTTAACAGAAATGTAATGCAAGTTGTGTGATTTCCTCTGCACAAGCTCAGAAGCTCCACCTTTCCCATCCAGGCTTCTTTTCCTAAAGGAAAATAACTACATTTACTTCAGGGTGTCATTTTCTGAAGAAGGGTTTTGTCATTTGCTGTTCCATTAAACTCCACACTGCTCTAGTATCACATTCTTGTGGTGAGATTATAACTGCAACAGCTATCAAAGCCATTGTCAAAATTGGCCTGGACTTTTTGCACTTAAGTGTTCCAAATACTAACTTTGTTCCTAGAAAGAAAACTTCTCGGCCTTACATTGAAGAAATGTGATAGGAAATGGATCCTATCTTGAGTATGTTGTTACTATAAATAAGAGGTATGGGCATTTAAAGAATTCCAGCTGAATCTCATGCTTCAAAGGGCACGTGGCTCTGTGTAAGTGCAGGAGAGGATTCCTCCCCTCCCTGATGCACCACCACGTTTTCAAGGGTTGTATCAGATGTTTTCAAGAGTTCTGTGGGCCTGGTCCTTGTCCAGGCTGGTTCCAAATGCCAGACTGCAGGATGCTACAACTGAGAAAGCACAAGAAGGGAAAGGTCTGGCAGCAGTGACTGTTCCTGAACATTTGCTTTCATTAACGCAGTCTTTACATTCTGGCCAGGCTGCAGTTTGGCTTAGTTTGCAGCAGACAAATGTGCAGTTACAATGAGAGCCGGGCAGATGAAAACAGGCTTGTGCGTGGTACCCAGCAATAGCATCAGCGGAAGAAGCAGCAGCTGCTCTTATCCCCGCTACTGAAGCTACATATGGCTTGCAGCATATACCGGCAGAGATTTGGGTGGCCAAGAGGGATGGTGTCCATCAGCTTGGCAGGGCAGTGTATGAGGTGGAGGAGAAACCTCTGACCCTGCTCTCACACGCACCAGGTTGCTGTAATATCCTGCTTTGAAAAGCAATTGATGACACAAAGCTCATCCAAGCGCAAACACCGATGACCGCAGGGTTTGCCAAGCCTTCCGCTCCACACTATGATACTCCAGGCTGAGCAAACTTCCTGTCTGCTGTAATTCTTTTGACACTTCCAGTTCTTCCTGGGGACAAAGGTCAGGTGGAGGCAGCTGAACCTGGCACCTCGTCCTTTCTGCAGACCAAGATGCTCTTGAGAGTGCAATAAGCTCGTAAGCACATCCGCCTTCCCTCTGCTGGCCTTGCTCTTGCCTCTACTCCACCTCATGTTCAAGATGGGGTGGAGCAGAGGCACTTTTGCTCACTTTCTTTTGCTCAAGAAAAAAGGGGTCTGTCATTGTAGGGCTGATGTTTAGCTCACAATGAACTTGGGGTAAGAAGCTCATCCCTTGGGATAATGAAAACCGCCTTGGGACCCACAAAGGCCAAAGGCAGCTCCCCTCTATCAGCTATTCAGAATGCCCAGGAATCAAGCTGATTAACAATATTTGATCAACCTGCTTAGTGGAAGGTGTCCCTGCCTGTGGCAGGGGTTGGAACTGCATGAGCTTTAAGGTCCCTTCCAATCCAAACCAGTCTGGGATTATATGAATCCACTAGCAGAGGAGAAACTGAGATGAACTTTTGATAATAGATATAAAAATTCCTTGCTGACCTCTTGTTAGGATTAGATTCATTACAGAAATCACATAGGGAGGATGAAACCTTGCCTGTCTCTGCAGCCTCATCTGCTTGGCTCAGTACAAACATAAAATTCAACAGCTGTACTGAGAAATCCACATAATTCAATTAGACCATCAGAAAGTTGATCTAATCATGTCACTTCAGTTATTCAGACCACTAGCTAAAATCTTTCATGTTACTTAAACTGGAAGCCTTCTGCTGCGCCAGTCCCCTGTTAGCAATGCACTCATCTAAGGAAGAGATTAATTCAGACTTTGTTCTTGCTTTTCAGTGTAAAGAGTGGGTCTTTTCGGGTAAGAAAATCCTCAAAGTCTGATATTAATCAGAAGGGAAAACATATCCTGGAGACCACAGACTATATTCTGCAGTGTAGGAACAGATGTAGCGTGGGCTGGGATTCCTGCAGGTGGGGATACACATAACCACATTTAACATTGGGTCTGGTCACAGAAGCTGTGTCTGCCTCCCATGGAGATGTATTTTGACAAAGGCCCCTTTGTCCACTTCAGCTTGGCATCATGAGATTTCATCATGATGATGCTTCCATGTTCCCTTTTCTTGCTGTTCTTGCCCATTTTAATCTTTTCCATCCTCAGTGCATTCTGCTCCTGTCCTTTCATGTGTCCCCCACAAACCCAAATGCAGGCTGACAAGGTTTCCCACTATTTGACATGCTGGAGGGAAGGGATGCCATCCAGAGGGACCTGGAGAGGCTGGAGAGGTGGGACTGTGCAAACCTCATGGAGTCCAACAAGGCCAAGACCAAGGTCCTACCCCTGGGTCAGGGCAATCCCCAGCACAAACACAGGCTGGGGGAGATTGGATGGAGCAGCCTGAGGAAGACTTGGGGGTGTTGGGTGATGAGAAGCTCCCCATGACCTGGCTTCAGTGTGCGCTTGAGCCCAGACCCCCCCCCCCCGTGTGCTGGGCTGCACCCCCAAAGCATGAGCAGCAGCTCAGGGAGGGGATCCTGCCCCTCTGCTTCCATCTGGGGAGACCCCCCCTGCAATCCTGGTCCAGCTCTGGGGCAGCAGCACAAGAGGGATGTGGAGCTGTTGGAGCGAGTCCAGAGAAGGCCACAGAGATGCTGCAAGGGCTGGAGCAGCTCTGCTCTGGAGCCAGGCTGAGAGAGCTGGGCTGGGGCAGCCTGGAGAAGAGAAGGCTCCTGAAGGGGAGACCTGAGAGCAGCTCCAGTGCCTGAAGGGGCTGCAGGAAACCTGGAGAGGGGCTTGGGACAAGGGCCTGTAGGGACAGGCCAAAGGGAATGGCTTGAACCTGCCCGAGGAGAGACTGAGATGAGCTCTTAGGCAGAAGCTCTTCCCTGGGAGGGTGCTGAGGCGCTGGCACAGGGTGCCCAGAGAAGCTGTGGCTGCCCCATCCCTGGCAGTGTTCAAGGCCAGGTTGGACACAGGGGCTTGGAGCAAGCTGCTCCAGTGGAAGGGGTCCCTGCCGAGGCTTGAAAGCCCCTTCCAACCTAAACCAGTCTGTGTCTGTGATTTGCTTGTCTGGCAGAACTTTCACTGGGGGCACTGGGACATCTGCTCTCCGTGCACATCCTCTTCTAAATCTTCCTGTGCTCTCTGAAGGAGCCAAGTTGTGACCTTCCACAAACCCTTTTCTCCCAGCCCTTATCTTATCCCAGTATCTTATTCCTGACTCTTAGCCTACACCCATATACTTGGTATCCCATCAATCACCTATGTTGCTTTGTGGCTAAGGCACTGTGCTAACACTGACTCTTATCAAGTCCTTGGTTTATAGAGACAAAATGCTCTTAACCCTAAGCAATGTGGCACTGCCGTTCCTTTTGAAACTGCCCTGTGGTTAACTACCCTGAGAACAAAAACATTGGAACAAGTGGATGAAGGGTAAACAGATGAGCCTCTTAGCCTGAAGCCTCACCCCTGAAGCCACTCCAAAGATAGAGGGAATTTAGCCTTGATCAAACAGAGCTATGAGCACACTGCTTACGCTGCACTGGGGTATTGGTTTTGGACACGTTCCAGCTAGCAGCAATGATGGACAGATCCGATTAGGAGGAGGAGGCGGAGGAGGAGAAGGAGGAGGAGGAAGAGGAGGAGGGAGCATCCGAGAGCCAGTTGGAGGGAGCACTGTTTATGCTCCTCTTTGCTCACTTTGCTCACTTTGCCTCAGAGACATCAAAAAGCCAGGAAAACAAATCACAAGCTGCCGAAGGAGTCCTGGAGAACACAGTAAGCATGGCAACAGCAAGCTGAGTTCTCCATAGAGGGATGTAAATATGCTCTATCTGCACGGATCTACAACACGTGGGCATTTCTGCTACCCCTGTTTTATTCTAGGGACCAGTGATGAGGAGATGGAGGCTCAAAGCTGCTCAGATAAGAGGGATGTTGTATGGTTAAGTAGCTCCACAGTGAAAACCTCTCTCATTGATTAGAAATTAGTTAAGAGATAAAAAAAAAAATACCAATCCAAAATGTAGAATTTAGAGACAAACTTTCAGCAAGGGAAGAGATTATCAGCTCTATATTGTAATGATTTCTACAAGACACAGGATTGCTGCCTCTATTTGATGAACAATGGATATAAAATAATCATGGCTTAAAGAAAATTATTTAGATGTGAGAGAATTTTGAATTGCCCCACATAGGAAAGGAGAGGAAAAAAGATCAGCTGGGCAATGGGATGGTAGATTAAGGCCCCTGAAATATTATGCATATGGGAAGAAAGAGTCTGAAGTATTCCTGGTCTTCATGCATTGTAAATCAACCAAGAGGCCTTGATGCTGCTTTAAAAAGCTCATTAAGAAGCACATGCTCAGCAAAGTGTTCTAACCAGAAAAGCAGTAAGATGTTAGGCTATTTAAATGTAGGTTTTATGTAATGATGAAAATATTATAGTGTCATATATTGCATTAGTGATGATGCCTCCTCATCCTTAACAGTGTGTTCAATCCAGTTTTGTTCCCCTCATTTGGAAAATATAAATCAAGTTCATACAGTGCCAGAAGCAATGCTAAAAACTTGGTAGATTTCCATATGAAAAGAGACTGCTTGGACTACTCCAACTTCAAATAAGTAATTAGTAATGGAAAAAATTGAATTTCATTCACTAACGAATGATATGGGAAAAGCAAAAAGAATGATTTTCCAAAATACTTTGTGTTGTGCTGCTACTGGAATAAGAACAAAGCAATACTATAAATTCAAGTAACCCTTTTATGTCAAGCACCATTAAAACTCAGGTAAAGTACTTTTGACCTGGAAACTCCTTAATACAATACAGTAATTTGTGTCCAAGAATTTAGTGAGATTCCAAAAGTTACCCCCTCTTCCCTCAAACACTTGCACGCAGACAATGCCAATTCTCACCAATCCTTACTCAATTCTCAGTCCTCTGGGTGACTCTAAGATAATATCTTAAGTCAGGCTTTCTTTGTCTTGGGTTTTTAGCTTTGCTTTTCTGTTTGCAGGATGCCCACTCGCTTTCAGACACTGAACACACATCTCAACAATGCAGTTTTGGTATTTCAGTTTAAAGCAAGAGGTTTGTCCTGGAAAAGCTCACCATGTGATGCCCTGAGTGCCTGTAGGAGGCTGGAGCATGGGGTTCCTACTGACCTTATATCTGCAGCGTGGCTGTAGAGATGAAATCTTGTGTCTCCTCCAGCTTTGACTCCCCGACAAAGGTTCCTAGAGACAGTAAAACAAACTGTGAAACATTTAGAAACCTTTACAGACCTTTCATGCTGCAATATTGTGAGTGGATATGATTTCCATGTATTTATGCATTTTTAGAAACGTAGGGAAGAAGCCATCTTCTGTTACTAATATGAAAAGAAACTATCATGAAGGATTAAAATGCAAATTAGAGTCTTTGTAGGCAAGCCTGCAGGGCAATACCGGTTAGGAATGTATGGCAGGAAGGACAAGAAGAGCAGAAGGAAAGAAAGGACAGATGCCAACCAGGCTGTACTGCTCTGCCCACCTCTATCGTCAATACGGTAAATGTTTCCCCCTGACCATTACAGAGCTCAGACATTTTGGGCATCACCATCTCTGACCTCTGCTTTCTCCCAGCACAGGAAGCAGCACAAGGGAAAAAAGGGTGTCGAGAAGATGCTGGCCAAATGCCCTGGAGATATCAGGGAGAACAGAACTGTGTCACGCACCGAGCTGGCTGAGCTTGACATCGCACTGCTTCTGGCTGGGCATTACTGGAAACAGATCTTGAACAGGAGGCACTCCCTTTGCCTTTTACTAAAGCAGTGTGGCAACACTAATGCACCTTGCTTTTAACAGATGAAGTCATGAGTTTAGATCTTATCTGAGCTTGAATACTTTGAACTAAAGGTTCACACCAAGTGAAACTGAGTTTCACTGCCAGATCTGCAGGGAGTACAGGAAAGGAAACCAATAATCTCAGACGAGAACTGTCCTTGGGGACTTGAAACACTTCTGCCATAAAATCACATTGCATAAAGTTTTCAAAGCTTTAAAAACAACACTGATGAAATATCTGTGTGACATCTCTACCCCATCTCTATCCATGATACCTTGCAGATTTCAGAAATCAGTTTTGAGTACTTGGCACTACCCAATCAAAGACTGGGGTTTGAAATGTTGAGTGCATTAAGACTGCACCTATGTGGAAACTGAAATGTCTGTTTCCTTGGAAGTTCTGTAATTTCAAACCCAATTTTCCTTGCAGTGTGGAGTGAAATGTCGTATTTAGAAATGAGATGTTTAAAAAGGTTTTAAAAGTCACTTGAAACACTCTGTTGTCATTTTGACAGGCTCCTTTCATATTCTTATTGCAATTTATTACATCAAGTACTAATTTTCATAGCAAAAATTATTTTGAAAGGGAAAATGGAAATGTGAAGTTCTTGTCATTTTAAAATGGAATATTTCAGCTTTATTTGCATGTTTGACTTTGCATTCAGACTATAATGGGCAAAATGCAGCACTATTCTGGTAAAAGCTTAGATTTCAATAAAGCCTCATTTTCTAAAGGGAATATGCATGAGAATGATGGTTTTGACCACCTCAGAGAAGCTTTGAGCTGGGTAGAGCTGAGGAATGAAACATCTCTTTTGCTTAGATGAATAGTTTGAGATGCCCTGAGCACTGGGGTGGAGGATTTGAATCTGCTTATATTAGGGCTGGTTTGCACTTGGGTGAATCCTTGCTAGGAGAAAACCTAAAAAGACGACTTTAATGTTATACATTTCTACTACCAGCTATTCTTTTTTTCTCATTTAGACATCTTGGATGTGATAGAAGGCTGTTTCTTCAAGCTTGCTCTAGTTAGATCAAGTTCTCTTTTTAAGAACGACAACCCATCCTATCACAATTAAACAGGTAGTAAATAGATGTGCATGACAAGAAGATCCTTCGAATTATTGACATTTTTACCTTACTTTAGTCAATGAAAGGTGCTGTCAGTGTTACAGCTTCACTGGACCATGCTGTTTGAAACTCATACCTGTTTGCGTTATGATGGCAAACCAGCCACACAGCTTACTTCTATATATGCTGCACATGTTGACATTGCAGGCTCCAAACCTCACATGAGTTTTGAGTTCATTCCCACAAGTATCTGCCTGCAGCATTCCCTCAAAGGATGCCTTCTGCTCCTGCTGCTAAACAAGCAAGGTCACAGGGAAGGAGAATGACTTGAGTCCTCTCCAGATGAGGTCTCCCAGCACCAAAGCATCTATCAGCAGAGAACCACAGCTCTTCTATGTGCAGCTCCTTGCAGGGGAAGAAATTCATGGCCCAGGTGACAAGTTTGGTGAAGAGGAAGGTAAGCAACTCACCCATGATCTTTTAGCCAGGGAAGTAAGAGGTGAGCAGCAGATGCTCAGGACTCCCAAGCTCCCTCTCCACAGCATGTTTTTGCCACCTGTGTTGTCCTGAAAAAGATATTTTTCCCTTTCGATTCTTCTACATCTGGAAGAAAAAAAGAGAAAGAAAAAAGTTAATTTTTTAACTTTTCCAGGAATTTGGGTTGAAGATGATTTATATTAACATTACATCACATGCAGGGTCATTTAGGCAGGAATTTCTGTACTGGAGAGAGAGAAGTGGATACCACAGTGATCAGACTGCTCTGGGGATGTCTTCAAGGAGATGCAAGAGCCTAAAGCCAGGCCATAAACTGTATAGAGCATAAACTATGAGGGCAGTGATACAGTGATGTTAATACTGTTACTTCCCCACTGTTTGGAGCATCTCCAGTGAAATCTGGAGCCATTCCTGCTGACGGGGAGCAAAAGGGATGACAGGTTTTCCTCTCCCCTGCTGCAGTGGGTAAGAGCTGGGTGCAGGAAGGGGAATCTGATCTGCCTAGTTTTTTAAGCTGAGGCAGGATGGCTGCACCTTCATTCCAAGCAGCTGCAGCCTCCCTGTGTGCATTGAATAAGCCAGGCACCTGCAAAGCAGCAGGGCCTGCTAGCACACTTCCACTTTAGGTAAAGGTGTGTTAATGGGTCCCTGTACTGCTTTAAAGGAGGTCCCAACAAGGGGAATCCCTCAGGTTCCTATAATGATAAGAAAGCACACCTACCTGGCTGCAGAAAACCCAGATCAGGACACATTTGTTATCAAAAAAGAAAAGACCTTCTAAAATATGCGATGCTAAAAATGCAGATATACAGGATCCACACATATCCTTGAACACTTGACCTTCACATTAATGCTTCTCACCACACCCCAAATGTATAGGCATCCAGTATAACTTCATGCCACACGTGCTATTCTTTCCCCTGTGCAACGAACCAGAATGCCTCTCCATTTACCTCTTTCTTATGCTGGCATTTGTCCACCCAGCCATCTCCCTTCTTTATTTCCCTCTTAACCATTTAATTACTGAGGAGTGTAAAGCATCATGGCCCAATCCAGTTCAGGCCTTGAATTTCAGTGTCTGTAAAACACAAAGGTGCTTTGGTCTGGGTTTCAGTGTGGTCCAGCAGAGAAAGAGGGGACACTTAGGAAACTGAGACACCTAATTGGGGTTATGAGACATGGTTTTCAGTGATTGCTCAGGATCTGTCTTCAAGACCTCTACTACTACATGGTACTAACACATCCAGCAGCATGGTACAGCATACTTTTGCCTGGGGTAAGAGTAGCCCTTTCTGCAAAGAGGGTTTTGAAATGCATCTGTAAAAGAGTTAATCTCACCTGTGGGATTAGGATCTGACAGGATTCCAGGCATTTGTACCATTTTCTTGGTACAAACAAAAGTCCTTTGGACATTTAATCAGTTACAGGATTTAGTCGTATTATTTACGGTCTGAAAGGAGGAAAAAGGACCACCCAGCAGGTCCTTGGGGAGACAATGCAAAGCCCCTCCTCACACTGACCAAACTGCGTCAATGTTAACCTCCCACTGCAGGGGTATGACACCCAGATATACATGGTTTTGATAGCCAGGGGCTCAGAAGCTCAACTGAGCAAATTAATACCATTATGAATTAGTTCTTGGGGCTTCTGCTAAGTTTACATATATTTTCTTGTAAAAGAAGGGTGGGCATGAGTGATGGCAACACATTCTTGATCCTCACTTTCAAATCAAGCAACTCTTCCACCAAGCAATGACTATGATGAAAAGAGCTGGAGCTGTGACCAGTAACACTGGGAGCATCTCCACTGCCCTGTAGCTCACACCCTCGCTTTGTCCCAAGGCAGAGAGAGGCAGGTTGCCCAGTGAGGCTCCTGTGGAGACCTGGTCCAGTCTGTTCTACTCCATACACAGTGCAGGCCAGCTGACCCATGGTTCCCCAGTCTGTTCCCAGCTGATGCCATCCCACACTGCCAGGCATGCAATTCCATCATATGGCAAAACACCACATCAACTGGCCTCCAGTGCATCTCTTGCTCCAGAACAAACACAGCAAACATGGAATGGAAGAGAAAACTTTTGTCAATATCCTAAATATTCTTTTTCAAAGATCAACTGAGAATAAAACATTTACTGTGTATCCCAAATGTGCATGTCCCCAGTTCATTGAATGTGTCTTAAGGAACCTCTGGACAGGTCACATCACAGCTTCACCCTTCCAAGCTGCAGTTCTAAGAACTCAATGAGATTATCTTTGCTCTGCAAATGCAAATTTGATATCCTTTTGTGCTACAGGGGTAGGTACTGTTGAACTAATCCTACCAGAGATTTCTGCAATCTCCCATGTACAGCAGCAATATCATTATTATCCTTTGAATGGCTCAGAGCAAACAAGATCTCAGGAGCCATTTATGGCTGCTGGTGCTGCTAGTTCAAATGAAGTTTCAAATAAAAGGTAAGAAATGGATTTATCTCAATAATGTCTTTTAAACCATGAGCTAGTCAGTCTGTGAATTTACAGTCAAATTATTTTTCGTTTACTAAAACCTTCCTGCATAATAATTTTATTTAAGTATTTGTCCATATGCAATAAAAATATCAGCCATTAAGTGGCCAGAGAACAGTAACATTGCACAAGATGCTGTGGGAAAGGCTTCAGGGTTTTATGATGGGCTGATCCTTGTATGAATTAATACCTCTGATTTACCAAAAAAAGCAGGAAAGAGTGTTTAAATATTTTAATCAAGGAACAATTTAAAGAAATTAAACCTTTCAACCTTGAACAATATTCCCATTTCTAATTCCTCCTAGGTACTTAGTAGTAAACTTCTGAAAGTTTGGCATTTAAACTGATTGCATAGCTATTGAGTGATAAGATTAAATAACTATTTCAATTTTGATCAGACATGTTAGTTAAAAAGTTTCATGGAAATATCTAGAAGCAGAAGTTTTCAAATCACTACTTGAAGCAAGTGTTGCTAATGGCAATTTCAGGGTTGCCATCAGCATCTTGTAGAGTACCAAATTATTAAAATCATTATTTTTGTGTAATTAAATCTGAAATAAAGGCTACAAAGACTCTTAAAGGAAATGTATTTTACACCTTGGTGCCCCAGTAGTGTACCAACACATGACACTACCAGTGTCTTCCTACTTAATGTAAGAGCATTGTCTGACTGTTGTCCTACTGTAGTTAATGTAAATCTTTACCATCTTTATCTAAAACTAAACTTCTCAAAGACAAAAATAAGAAGCTTTCTGCCTTAAAACTTCAGTCCTTCCAGTACAACATCAATAGACATGGAAATATGCTTTCGGGAAGCTTTTGCATAATTGTCAGAGGTGTTTGGAAAATATGAGAACCTCAACAATGGAGTTATTTCATTAGGCTTTATGTCAAAATGATCCTCTGTGAACAAACAACTCTGATGATAGTTTTTGTTCTCTGGTCAAATGAATGCAGAAACCTGAGCCACTCTCAGTGCACAGGTCTCACTGCAGCCTTTGCTATTTGAGATACTTCACTGAAAGGTCTTTTCACCTGCCTCCTAAGACACAGCATGAATGTAGACCCAGAGAGTTCCCTAGAGCCATTCTGCTGTCCTTGACAGCATTTCTACAACCTGAGGCAGAACTAAAGGAGCCTTGAAGGTCCATTGCCTTCAGTCATGTTTCCAAGAAGGTCTCTCTGACATACCTCTGCTCCTTCGATCTAAAGGAGTATCTTCCAGATGCCAAGCCCAATGTCTTTGTGGGCTTTTGCTGTCACAGTCATGGGGCACGGGGTGATCAGGAATTGGAGTTAAGGATTTTTTCTCCCCAAAGCTCTCACACTGAGGGAACCAAGATATTCTAGTTGGAGATATTAGGTTAAAAAAGAAACCAAAGGGATTTTCAATTTATTTCTTAAAATAGTCTATCCCTACAGGCAAACGAAATCATCCTCTGACAAGCGGAAAAGACAATCCCCAGCCAGCACAAGCCTACTGATCTTTGGCTTGCTTTTCCCAGAGTTGTTCTGCCCTGAAATGAGTTCACCTAAGCCCAGGAACAGCCACAGAACCAGAGCTGAATAAGGAAGCCAGATAACAAAAGATTCCTAATCCTTCTGTTGCCTCCTTTGCTATTAAATCTCTTAGTAATTGGTCAGTGAATTGGTCACATAACTCCCCTGGCATCAAGGTGGTCACTGGAGCATTAAGGAAAAACCCTCCTCACTCCTGGGACTGTGCCAAATCCTCCACACCTAAGAAAAGCAACGAGCCCTTCTCAAGGGTTGTACTGCAAACACTGCTGTGTTCCCAGCAGAGGCTCTGAAAATGGAATTTACACAGGATTTAGACACTGAAATCCTGTCCTGTTTACTGACAACCCCTGCTCTGCTGCATCTATTACCCTTCCCTTCGGTGACAGTCCAATGATCAGAGCATTTACCCCCAAGCTAAGAGACGTGGGTTCATCTACTTTGAGAAGAATCAAAGCTGGTTTGCTCCTCTCCGACGTATCCCAAACTCTGTAAGAGAACTTGGACCTTCTCCCAGGAGAGAAGAGCAGCAGATGCATTACTTGTATCTGCAGGACTGCTGTAACGATCATTCATAGCAGCTCCGTTTGCAATAATTCTATATTTATGTAAGAATTTCACACAGTAGTGAGTTTTTAAATACTTCTCACTGCAGAGCATATAACAGCACTAAATGTACTGGGAAAGGGAAATGAGTACAGCCAGAAGCACGTACGTAAGGGTGCACATCTATCTGTGCAAAGCCATGGCCCAAAGGAATTCAGGGAACATTTTTTGCTCCTGCTTTGGTCCTTACTGGGTCTAAACATGCTCTGGTAAAATATCCTCATTTATTTGTTCACTTGGCTGATGACTCCAGCAAAATTCATTGCAACTTTGGATTCTTTCCCTGCTGCTCAAGCATTTGGAAAGGTCTATGCACCATTTTTGTAGACCTGCATTTCACAGCACTATTGTTGAGTCTCTCCTGAGCTGGCCCTCGGCTAGGGGAAGAAAAGTCTTGAACAATTTGTTAACAGCAGCATGGAGACGGATTATTTCTCATTTATTGCAAAATCTGTAGAAGCAGCTTCTTTCCTGGGGTCTCATGAACCTTAGATCTTAGCCAAAACAAAGGTGTAATGACAAGTTTAAACGGAAGCTTAATGCAACACAAATACATGAATTTATATTGCAGTTTTATGATAGTTACTTTTTTTTTTCCCTGAGGGGAAAAACTGGGCCCACATATATTTTTCCTTGTAGAAATGTTTTGTTTTCATAACTGAAGAATAGTTTTCAGATGACATTTATATTAATAGCAACCAATACGTGAACAAATTTCCTTAAAACTACTAAAAAGAGAATTAATCTAATGCTTCCACTCCAGATACAAAGAAAAAAACTTCTAGGTGTATTAAGTCAAAGAATCTAACATGAGAATTGTCTTCCTTTCAGTATTTGTTCTGTTCTTTTTCAGTCAGCCTGACCAATACAGAGCATTGTGTTCTGGCCTTGTCATGACTAATTTCAAAGTAAATACATAAAACTAGCCAAAACAAAGGATGATACAGAACCTGAATGTTTTATCTCCATTGTTTTCCAAGCCTGTGGTCTGCAACAGAAGAAACATAGTCACTGACTCTGGGGGAAGAGATTTGCTTGGACTAATTTCTGTTTCTATGAGTCCAAGAGTAATGTGATATAAGCCAGATTGCTGTTCAATCAGAGAGGAACAAACATCCTTCGATACAGCTTTTATCCCCTAAGTAAATAGTACTAAGAAACGGCAGAGAAGCCTTTAGTGCATTTCCTGCTTTTTTCTTGCATCATTCCCACATTATGAACACTCTTCTTTGAACTGAATTTATATTTCATTTGCTGAGGTTAAAAAGCCCCACACTTTTGAAATCTGCAAATGCAAAATTAGAGATGAAAATGGTACTAAACAGGTAGATTGACTAATTGTCTTTCTTATACTTTGAAAGCCTGTAATTGATGAACTATTGTGTTATAAGAGCTGCAAAAGGCAACAAATACAAGTACATACACTAATTTCAAAAGAGGCATGGATAGTAGAATTTCTTTGATGCTGTTTGAGCAGAACCCTTACAGTTGGAGAATGCACTGTTTTCTGTATTCATTCTCAGACTTGCACCAGCTGAACTATATGGTCAACACATATACAAGACAAGCCTTAGAATGGCATGAGAAGAACATGGAGAAGCAGCATAAAAAACTGAAACAGATTCCAAGAGGTGGTATAGATAAGGATAAATGGGCCTGCATGGTGGTCTACAATACCGGGTTTTGCTACTTTCATTATCAACAGTTTTTTACTTAAATGCCCCAAATGCACCCTGCAATGTACACTCACTTTGTGAGCCTTTGTTACAGATCATCAGTGCTGGTATCAACTGAGGGCAGGGCTGATACTCCAACGTGCTTCTCACTCCATTGCAACACATTTATCAGATCCACTTAGAGCTGAACCAGACCTTGAAACAGTCA
The DNA here is from genome assembly GCF_034315485.1 of Pezoporus occidentalis. Taxonomy (NCBI): domain Eukaryota; kingdom Metazoa; phylum Chordata; class Aves; order Psittaciformes; family Psittacidae; genus Pezoporus; species Pezoporus occidentalis. The sequence continues at coordinate 279,990 of NW_026915355.1, forward strand.
TGTTCGCGTTGAAGGAGTTCTAGTTTTAGCCCACCGAGAGTTAAAAATAGGCAGAGGAACTAGGAAGGGATGCAGAACCAAAGCCAAACTACAACATGAAGCTTCTGTGCGACTGAGTTCTGTGCATATGTCCCATCCATCGCCAGGCAGGCGGCAGAGCTCTGCGTGGTGCGGAGGTGCGAGTGTGGGCCCAGCACAACCATACGCAGGCTGGCTCTTTGACTTACGGTTCCTCCTAGGAGATGAGAGAAAAGATGGGAAGAACGGTGCAGGGAAGTTCCCACTGTCTGCATTCTGAGATTAGTAGCATTTTGGCCACAAAATCTCCCTTTTCAGATGAGAGGTAATGAAAGAGCTGGAAGACTAAAATAATAGGTCAAGTTCACAACCAGCCTTAGTAGAGAATATCTGCTGTCTTAGTAATGCCAGTTTTAAGCTTCTCAAAGAAATTATATTCTTTGGATTTATGATTAGGTCGAAGATATCAAACCCCAAAAACCCCAAGACAGCAGGGAATCAGGGTAGAGAAAATACATGTGTTATCTCTGTGAGTGCTATCAGTATGAGAAAGCAAGTCAAAACTCAGCTAAGAATCGTTATCAAATACTCAAGGATGAAGGGAAATAGATCCATACACCAAAAAGCACAGGGGTATAGAACAAAGCAGAACACTGTCTCAGACATTTGGTAGTGACACAGCTCCATCTGCAATTAAACTCTCAGAACTGAAGCAACAATCCCTTGGTTAACGACCATGATGGAAAGCAGACACTTCCTTTATGAACACAGCCACTGTTGAGCTGGACACACTTGCAATGCCTGCAGACAGAACAGACCACTTTTGCCATCACAACAGGACAATGAGGTGGTGCTGAGCATTCCCGTTCCCACTCAATAGAAGAGCTCAGCTCTGCAGCAAGAACTGGACTTTCATAGGAGGACACAAACATAAATAGATGTTGCAACAGATTATCCTTATGAGCTGGACATTTGTCTTGATGTTTATTAATTCAATTCTGTTAAAGGCAGATGTTAAGGCAGGTAATTCTTGCCTCTGTAGTCCTAAAGCTGCCCTCTTCCAAGTGTATTATCCCTTACGTACAATGATGCTGTTGTGTTTTTGGGTTAATGCTATTATTCCCTTTGCAAAAGCTGTAGAAAACACAAATATTTTAGTCTAAGCATGTTTGTACGGGAAAACATGAAAGAAATCACCTCCAGAAACTCCCTAAGAAGCTAAAAGCCTAACTGAGAGGAGATGGGGCTGTCTTTAGACCTATTCCTAATGACAGCATTACTGTACAAAGGAGATAGCTTGCTGATTCCCTGAATCTTAGAGTACCCCAGCCTTCTTTTAAGCTCTATTGCAGAATAGAACTGAATTTTCTATTGTGTTCTTGTCATGTAATCACTAATCCTGGAATCACTAGTGCATCAGTTCTTACAACCTGGTATTTTATGTTTCATTGCAACAGACTGGAAGGATCCAGCTAATGTAATGATGCCACAGATGAAAGACTGCATTTTGAACTGTGCTGTTATAGCTCATTAGACAAGGTGCTCTTACATTAATTATTCCAGATAATGGCCAAAAAAAAAGAAAAAAAATTAATTTAATATTCTATACAAAAGATGTCAAGTTTATGGATTCAATCAGGAGAAAAACTGCCAGTGGAACAAAACCTCCAGATGACAGAACTTTTGTTATTAAATGAATAAAAAGAGTTAAAGAGTTTAGAATTGAGGAACTGAAGATGGCAACTACAAAACCCCAGCCTCCTCCGGCTGTACAATAATAAGGCTGTATTCGATATTGACGTTTTTCAAGTAAACGAACCTTTGCTCTTCCACATTATATTTTCTCCAAACAAATTTACCAAGACCTACATTCATACCCCAGAATTCTTGAAAAAAACCCTTCAAACATGAAGCTTATTCCAGGGGGTGGTGTGAAAATCAGCCTGTTCAACGCCAGCATGCTTGTCACCCAATCTGTACCTTGGCAATCTGCCTTTAGGCACTGTGAGAAGAGCCAGGCATAGGTTGATATTTAAAGCTATAATTCATCCCACCATCCCCGTACTATAGGACTGGCATGTTGAGTATAAAGAAGACATCAAATTTCTATCAAATCTGAGCATCTGTTTTGCCATGAGCTAAGGAATCACCATGTTAAAACACTGAAGGAACACCCCCCAACAAATTGTCTCTTCTCTGTAAGTCTAAGTTTCTCACTTTTACTTAATATTATTATTTGTAAAATCATCAGTATGATCCTAATTTAAAATGGATTCCTTTACTAGAGCACCTGAAGGGTGTTTGGATGTGTAATTAAGGAGGCATTGAAGCCTCACTGAAGTAAAACACTGGCATGCTCAAGATGGAGCTTTGGCACAGGGACACTCACAGAGCAGTGCTTTGCCTCGTCCCCAGCCTACCTGCATCTGCCACTACCCCAGCCATGCATTAGGGGAAACAAGAACCATGCACTGGTTTCAAAAGGGAACATGGGGTTTGCAAAGCCCCTTGAATTTTTAGTCAAGCCTGTAAAAACTGGATGTAAAATGCTACCAGAAGTCCTTATAAAGTTGAGTTAATTGAGCTTTTGTTCCGTGTTGCTTTTTTCTCATGGTAAATGTTTGTCCCTTTCATTCTGAATTGCTCCAACAAAGCCCAAGCACCCTGTGTTTTATTGCTGCGTGGTGACAAGGGCTGAGCTCTCCCTCCACTCCTACTACAAAGGCTTTTGTGTTTTACATGTTGCTAGGAGGGATGACATGGAAGGACTGTACCTTGTTAGCTTTTCCTTTGCCCCTTTCACGCCCCGAGGTGCTCTGTATGATTTTAGTCTTTACCCTTTGGCAGCCCCTACAAGAAGGGATAGATTCAATGTAGGATTTAATCTGTAGTTAAACAGAAAGGCAGAATGGTGTGGTCAGACAGGAAAGATCTTAAACACTCTCCTATGAAACTAAACCAGTACCAGCTGTAACTAAAAGACCATTGAATTTACACTGCTAATGGGAGCAGAGTCTAGGGCAGTGCAGCAACGTGGCTGCTTCAGTAGCAAATACTTCAGGAAAAAAAGCACACCAAAATCATAAGGGTGCAAGTAAAGAACAACTTCTCCCCAAACAAGCTGCTCGGTTTGCTGGGAAGGTATTTAGACTTTAATTAATCTTTTATGATTCCTTTCTGTTGGCCCTTATTCCCGTATGCTTTCCTACTTTAGTTTATGAGGTATAGGATGGCCTCTAGTGGCCCACATGTTGTGCAAGGAGAGACCCTGCTTTGATTGATTCAGCAGGGCACACGCACAGTGAGGGTGCAAAGACAAACACAGCCCTTGAGCAGAGACCGTTACCGAGCAATCTCCAGACAGCAACACCTTCCCCATGTCAAACAGTAAATTTAATACTAACTGAGGTGGTTTTCATCCTGGAAACAGACACAAAGTATTGTCCAGATTATGATTTCATACAAGAAACCTGGAGAGGGGCTTTGGCCAAGGGCCTGTAGCGACAGGCCAAGGGGAATGGCTTGAACCTGCCCGAGGGGAGACTGAGCTGAGCTCTTAGGCAGAAGCTCTTCCCTGTGAGGGTGCTGAGGCGCTGGCACAGGGTGCCCAGAGAAGCTGTGGCTGCCCCATCCCTGGCAGTGCTCAAGGCCAGGTTGGACACAGGGGCTTGGAGCAAGCTGCTCCAGTGGAAGGGGTAGGAGCTGGAGGAGCTTTAAGGTCCCTTCCAACCCAAACCAGTCTGGGATTCTATGACTGATCCTATGATTCAGCTCTCTGGGTAGCTGAACTTCACCCGAAGAAATGGCAGAAGGATAGTTCCAGTACATTAGGTTCAGTGCAACAGCACCGGAAACCAGGAGGCAGAGTGGCTCACTCCTGTGAAACCATAATCTCAATTCATCCCTCTGTTGCCAGCATAGAAGCAGAAGAGGCAGGGATGTGCATCTCATCTCTTCTAGTATCGTGGGTTTAGCACATTTCTGCCTGAAGTATAAGAACTGTTTGAGGTTGATTGGAGAATCTCAAAACTACACAGGAGGGATTTTTTAAATTGCCTATTTCCTGAGTAACCTTCAGCCCACCAAACCCTCTTCCTTTTCTTTCCACTTCCTTTCCTTCCCTCCATTTCAAATGCTTTTTCTTTACAAATCCATTTTTGCATGCCCAGACTTAGCTGGGCAATATGGATCCTCAGGGAAGTTTCCAACGGATGCACAAACGTGACTGCGTTTTTCTAAGTATAAATCAACACGTTGGGTCCACAACCTTCTTATCCAGATAACAACAGTTTCTTCAACTAAGCAGGGCTTTAAGGTGTGTCAGCAGCTCAGCTAACAGAGCAACATGCTTGCATTGCCTGAGCGACTTCCATAACATTTGGAATTTGCTTGCAGAGGTAGCAGAGTTGCGAGGAGCCTGAAGCAATCCCTCCTTCGGACAAGTAGTTTCAAGACAACAAAATGACTTGGAATCATTGCTCTATGCAGTATTTCATACAAAATATGCTCATAGTCTTGGCATTGTATTTCAACATATGCGCAACAGGTAGGGTGCACCTTGTGTTAATTATTTCATAGAATGCTCCAGGGAAAATGTTAAGCTTTTATAAGGAAGGGGGAAGTTTTCTTAAAGGGAATTGTGAATGTGTATCTGTATGTCAAATCTACACGTCTATGTCTAACTATATTTAAGCTAGGATTAATAGTAGCAGAGATTATTAAAAGCTTTCCTGGAAAGCATTTGTACCTAATACATGCATACAGTGCAGAGGTATGAATTCAAGGTAGAACATAACTGAGATGCTTTCTTGTAATTGTGTATTATTCTGCAAATGAAGAAGAGGGAGAAAATGAGTGCAAAATAGGCTTGAGCAGCCTGTGGCATATGCCCTGTGATGAGAGGTTAGGTTTACTGCATGTTGTTAACCTCTTTTAGAGAGGGCAACTATGAAGGCGTTTGAACAAATAGTGACTGATACAGTCATGTACGCACTCAGTCAAAGCTGCACTTTTTACAATTTGAAGTTCTCCTTACTATCTTTCCCTCTGGGTACCAAAAGGAAGAACACCTGAATCCATTTGGTTTGGGTAGCAGTAAGGTCCAAGTTCTAGGAATAATTCTGTGAGAGATTTTTTTTAACCCTTGATGGGATTGTGCCAAATTCCATTATTTGGGTAAACAGGGAAAAGCCAGGTCCATCATCGTCACTGACTGTTTTACCCCAGACTGCAAATACCCTGTATCTTAAAGTTCAGCACAAGAAAGACAATGTGTGTGCAATTTCAGCTCACCTAACCCGTCCTGAGCCAGTTCAGCACAGTGCAAGCACTAAAAGGGAAAATTGCAATTGAGTCTAAGTGTGCAAACCTAAGTTGTGGTGTAAGAAGAAACTTACAGCAAAGAGGCTTTCAATATCCATTGCATCATCTACAGAGGCTGCTTGTCTGCATCTGTAAAGCTGCTGCAGAAGTGCAGAGAGTTCCTTATTAAAATTGGTACATATCCATTGACCGTTCAAGGCAATCTTAAAGCCAAAAACCTCCAAATAAATGTTTTACCAATATCTGACATCTTAAATTGCTAGAATTAGGTGAAATTCAGACTGGGTGGGGGAAAGGAGGGAAGCAAAACTCTTTATATGAATTTTAAAGCCTAGAAAGCTAGAATACCGCAATTATTGCAGAGAAACCCTCTGCCTCCTGTTGAGTGCAGGGGAAATGCTCCCTCCAGTATGCTGCCCACTCTACATCCTGGAGGACTGCTTGAGGAAAGAAGGATTTTAGGTTCCTGGCTGGAAAAGCCTTGGCTTTACTACACACAGTAGTTCTGTTTGGAGCAGACAGATCCAGAGCATTGGTTCAGAAAGTGGAAAAGATAACAAAAGAATAAGAAACATGATAAATGGCATGGAAATAAAGGACGTAAAATTAAAACATTATAAAAATCTTATCCTCAGATGCATGTCTTAATTTTTGATAAGTATTGAGACCCATTTACTCCACCAGCAGGTACAAGCAGCGTGGTGCACAGCAGAAATGAACCGACAGCGACAGGGGAAACGATGCAAGAGGCTGAACCCACAGTTCTGGGACTAGTAACAGCTTCAGAGAAGAACCATGGCCTGCGAACAAGCACGAAGACAGCCCTGGAAGACAAAGGTTTGACCAAGCCACCTCTCCTTAGGCAAAGTGTTTCAGATGAAGGGGGCCACCAAACCCCCAACACCACAGCAATGCCCATGGACCTCTTGACCCACTCCCCAAAGCCCACCATGACACAAACGGCTGCTGTGTCACTGTCCTCCATCTATGAGGGGGAAGGCATGAGCTCACCACAGATTTCTCCCCAGCCGGCCTCAGACAGCTCCTCAAGTGCCACAGCCTTGGGTCTCCACCACACAGCTGATCCTGCTGTGCCTCTGGTTGACAGGAGCAGCACATGGGACCCCTCCACAGCCAGCATTTTGTCTCGGGCAGATGTCATGGTGCCCAGTGTGGGGATCACAAGGGGTTCTGGAGGGAGCCCCTCAGTGCTTGGCCCCATAGCGCTGCCCAGCCTCACTCGCTCCATGAGGACACTGACCTCCATGGCCACCACAGGGACGGATGGCGTGGCATGGCTGGGCACCATCACTGCGGGTAAGAGGCTTTACAGATTTATTGAGTAAGAGTGATCATCTGTTTCTTTTCTGTCATTTAGTGGTTTGAAACCGTTCATTTTGGGTCAGATCATCTTCTTTCAGAGATGCTTTTTTTTTCCCCTGGTGTCATCTGAAATGTGGTAATATTCCTTCAGCTAGGGAGATTTTGGGATGATTTTCTGGAAACTTTTCCTGTGTGACACATTAATCCTTAGAAACTCTTTGTGCTGTGGAAATATGTTTGTTTGCTATTACAGATTCAGAGTATTCCCTCTGCGCAGATGTCAAGGAATGCTCCAGTCACTCAGGCTTCAGGGCAGGGGTAGCAACTTGACTGCAGATTCCTACCCTTCAACAGCTGAGGGAGCTTGTCTGAGTATGCACTCACAGGAAACATTGCCCAAATTCTCTATTTAATTTGTCCTTTTCCCTTGATAGTCCATCTATGTTGCACCGTGCTCTCTTATGACCCCTAGGCAGTTAACCTGTGTCAGAGGTACTTTCTGGATGTAGGATAAGCTTGGCAAAGGAGGTGTTGAGAGGATCTCTGCTTAAACAGTGCCCTGATCCACAAGTAAATGGAAATAAATTAGTATGGAAATAGGAGAAATCCCTTTCTTCCACAGCCCTTACCTGGTTTGTGTTCAAAATGCAGTTCTTTGTCAATGCCACCAGAAGGAAGTATTCAGTTACAAAACAGACTGGTCAAACCTGATTAATCAATCATAGCTTCGTGAGTATTCATTAATACAGAACAGTCAAAGAATGAAATTTATGACAAATTGCTTTTCAAGCTATTTAGAAAAGTACTCAGGATTACCCTCTAAGGTTTGCATTGCTGCACCAGCAGAAGTGCAAGAATTATCCCTCTTTCAGAACTGAAGTTCTCTTAGGAAAGTTCATTCCTGGTTAAAACGGCAGGCTTAAAAAGGAAGTTACCAACAGCCTTTGTGAAGGTGCTGCATTCTTTCCAAGCTAGTCAGGCCTTTCCCTTCACTTTCATTTACATGTGCAGAAATAGGAGTGTACACAACTAGGTGTTGCTACCAGGGAGGTACAAACACTTGAGTTCTGCTTCAAAGGAAATTACCCTGGCTTATGCAAACGATACTAGAGACTTCATGAAAATAACATGGATTTCATGTCATCCCATGTAGCAACGATTGCCTTTATATCACACAGAGTTTCTGATAGCACCTTATTCCATGTGTACATTTTGAAGCAAATTCTATTACTTTTCAGTAGTATCAGGACTGCCTCTTGGCGTACCTGTCTGTGTAGCTCTCCCATCTAGGGTTTTGATACTCAGTGGACTGAAACAATAAGCAGCCTCCACTGGCTATTTGTACTTAAAATTCAAAATGGAAGCAAGGGGGTTATGTCTTTTTGCATATACCTCAGAATTATTCCCCAAACTCCTTTGTTGCAACTTGATTTACCTTCATGGTTTTTGCAACTGCTCTCCAAGTGACTCTACAGCATGCTGGGATTATTCCCCTCCCCTCTGATTTTTTAACTCTTTTCTGCATAGAGATAAGCAAAAGAAAGACCATGCTAATGACAGCGGCTAACCAAGAAGAAATGAATTGTGAATCACAAATTCTTTCTCCCTTACTAACTTGATGAAAGGTCAAGGACTGCTCAACTTACCTAACAGCTTGCACAACCAGGCAGGAACACACACACGTCAGTCCCTCAGACTATGACATAGGTGTTTGCTGTAATTTCAGAAACTTTGGAAAGAACTTTTAATCTCTATGTGTTATCCAGCCTGTGAAAACCAAGCAATTAATAGTGTCCTTATATCATATCAACAAATGAAAACTGCATTTTACAGAGAAATAATGTTGATGTGAATGAATCCAGGCCTTATAAGAACCATTCAGTTATTCAAGCAGGAAAACTGAATTTACTTTAGTTTTGTTAGAAATATATTAGCCAGTGCTTACTAGTTCTTTACCTGTGAAAAGGACATTTTTCATGTGAATTATCTCAAGCATTCACAAAAAAATTTGGACATTCAAGGCACACCCGCACCCTACAAGTTCTACAGCACAGCAAATATAATGTGATTTTTCAATCCAATCAAACTAAGTATTTCACTAATACTCATACACCAGCTGATTGAAATATAATCGTATGCTAGAGACTTTTGTGGTCATACAGACAAACATCCACCTCTAAACCTAGCACTGTATTGGCAACCAAGCCTCTCCATCAGGAAGCAGGTATTAAAAAGATGTTGGCTCTTTCCCTAAGCAAAACACGTGGGTTAATGAGAACTGTTAACTAGAATCTAACAGAAAACACACATAAGATTTCGTTTTTTCCATGGGTTCACCCTGAACAAGAAATTTCAGGTTTGGAAGAAGTGTGAGAGGAAAAGGAATCAGGATTCTGGAAAGAGAACAAGAAGAGGAGTTCAGCCATAAGGGAACCCAAAGTCAAGCAGAGTCTGTCTACCTGTCTATTTTCATACTCTGTGCCAACTGAAAATCATGATTTCATGATGCACAAAATGTCAATTTCATTCAATATTGATGATGGTCTAAACTAGTTGAAAAGCATTCCTGGATGTGGCAATCCTTCTTTAAACCTCACTGTTATTTACTACTTCAGTTACCTACTGACAACAGCACATGAATTCACTGCATTTTGCCACTTTATCCACCTCTTTACTTTTGTGCATTCCCTCAAAGATGTTCTCCTGAATCCTTCTGCCCATTCTCTCATTCAACCACAATGGAAGAAATTCCAGGAGACCACTGAGATGAAGCAAAATTGTCCATCTGCAATTACAACAGTGGATATAATCTTGGCTCCTTATGCTAGGAAGTATGTGACCAATGATGTGACAATCAAATTGGGCCTTTCCTAGTATACAGCAATTCACAAAATAGCATCAGGAGATGTTTTCTCATTATCTGTAAAAAAAAAATTGTGATATTGAAATGTAATACTCAACAAACCCGCTGTCTTCCTTTCTGTTACGTGCCCACCCTGACCTTAAATATCTAAGAGATGAATGTGCTTGCGGCCTTCTTAAGGGTGTAGACTAGTCCCCATTCCTGATCATTTCATGCTCAGATTAACACACACTGACCTTTTCAAGCAGCAAGTTTCTTATTTACCTTACCAAAAGGGAAAGTACCATATTCTAATTTTAAAATCCCTGGGCTGTAAGGTACAAGCAGGTGTGTCCCTCACCAAACCCTCAACAAGGTGCTGGCATTATGCAAGGTGCTTTAGTTTAAGAACGTTTCACCTTGACCATCAGACTCATCTTCTTCACCTGGTGCTGAGAGTTACTTCCTTGCTACTGAGAGCTCAGCAGATACCGAAGGGAGTTTTGGACTTATCTGGTAAAACTATAATCTTGCAAGAAAAAAAGATGGATTGGACAACAAATTTATTTCGATATAAGCAGAAGCTTATATATATTATCATAGCAGTATGCTGCTTTTCAGGTGAGTTTCATTTATTTGCTACTTTAACAGAAAGACTCCTTTCAATATATTCTCTAAAGATTTACCTATTTTTCTGATGAAATTACTCCCACTACAAAGAATAACCAAAGAGAACGTGTTTTATTTGTATCTGTGTAAGTTCTTCAAACAATACAGTTAATTAAATCTATTCAGATTTTACCTTGTGGTAGAAGTGAAAACCCCTCTGCCATATACTTTTGATTGGCATGATTACATCGCTCATTGCCTTGTCATTTTCTAGCACGCACAATTACTCAATCCTTCATCAGTTAGAAGGAAAAAATAACAGAGAGGAAGACATATGGTGAATATAAATGAGGATATAGCACTTAGCAAAAGACAGAACATAAACCGTCATATTTGTTTTCAGCAACTAAAGTTCATTTCTTATGTTTTATTAAAAGAATGAGTGAGATGTTAATATTTACCTTATAAACGGCTTGTGTACAATTCTCAGTTAAGTTTTTAACTCATAAAAACAGGAGAGTCCAAATAACAAATGTTTTGAGGAAAAAATCGAGCTAAAAATATTTTTTTATCCATGAAAAAAAAAGATAATTGAAAATCAAGAATGACATTTTCAACGGCAAGAAAATGACCAAGGCTCTGAGTCTGAGGCTGTGGAATGCTCAAGTCATTGAAATGGTATTTCTTATAAAATGAAAACTAGCTTTGTGGATACCTCTGAATTGAAAATCTAGAAGGCATTTAATCATCATAAAATTCAAGATTTTTTTGAAAATTCAAGTGTGAATTACTTGATTTCTATACAGAAAAGCTGTTTATGGTAGTAGTTACTCAAAGGAGTATAAATCTAATTTTCTAAAATAAATACTAGTTTTAAAGTAAAGGCAATTAAGGCTGTTTTAATTCTGAATTAGAGGGGAAATGCAGGAGTTGCTAAATATTGCTTTAAATTATACAGGCTCCAAAACACTTGCATAATATAAAAATTGTATGAATTTAGATTAATTTACTCTCTCCCAGTAGACTTTTGGCTGTTGTCATCTTAGTTGGTGTACAGAAATTATCACAAGGATTTCACAAGGATCTTAAATGGACAACATTTTGCCAGTTGAATGTGAAAATGTTTGCCTTTTGCCACTACATCATGTCCTTGGTTCTCTAGTTTGCAGCTCAGTCTCAATAGTTTAGTGTGTGCAAAATTACTGCTTACATGTGAATACATCCAGTTACTGTTAGACAAACATGTGCTTCCAGTTTGCTGGCTAGAGGACTTGATTGCGATATAGGGGTTAGCCTCTGTGAATCACTGGACCTCTCTGCCAGAAACTGGATGCATAGCCTGAAAGCAAATCATACATCTCATTGTAAAGACAGCAAACATTGTTCTGTGTCACAGGAACATTGTGAAAATACTGATACCAAGGTACAGACTTAGCAGCTGCAACAAATGAAGATACAAGACAAAATTAATTCATTGTGCTTGGTCCCTTCCTTTGGTTTTCTGAAGAAAACCTCAATAACAAATCTATTAAACATTGCACAAATGGCTTAAACCCCTCAGATAGTACAGAGAAAAGGGCAGAATTTAACCAGTTTTTAATATTGACTTTTATATATAAACATCACATGGTACAGGGATTCCAGCATCCCATATTTTACAAAAAACAAGGAGTATTCCTGGTATTTACACAGAACTGCATCCTTTCTTCTAATAAGGAATGGACTTCACTGACTCTTGCCTCTGAACTTTGGAAGCTTTATTTTGTTGTAAGCATCAACATTATCATGCCTGTAATTTCTAATATTCCTTCCAAGCCCTCTCATGCACAGAAATGCTAGAGTCTCATTTGAATGACTCTGGAATCTAAAAAGACCACAAAGGTGAAGTAACAGGGAAAGGGCAAGGCATTATTTTTGTGTATAAAGTATAGAGCTGTGCTTTGCTTAGCACTGGATCATAGATTACAAGTCATGATAAGGAGAAGTGTTTATTAGTTTGCTTTTCACAGCATGTTAGTTATGGAATCACAGAATGGTTGAGGTTGGAAAGGGCCAACCAGTGGTCAGGTAGCCCAAGCTCCTTGCTCAGGCAGGGTCACCTAGAGCACAATGCTCTATTATGTCCAAAGAGCTCTTGAATATCTCCAGGGAAAGAGACTCCACAGCCTCTCTGGGCAACCTATTCCAATGGTATCTGTCAATCTCACAGTAAAGAAGTTCTTCCTCATGTTCAGGTGGAACTTCCTGTGCTTAAGTTTTTTGCCTTTGCCTCTTGCCCTATTGCCTGGCACCACTGAGAAGAGTCTGGCCCCATCCTCTTGACACCCTGCCTACAGATACTTATACATATAGATCAGATCCACCCTGAGCCCTTTTTTTTTCTAGGCTCAACAGGCCCAGCTGCCTCGGGCTTTTTCTCACAGAAGTGCTCCAGACCCTTAATCATTCTAGTAGCCTTCCACTGGACTTGCTCCAGGAGATCCATTTCTCTCTTGTAACGGGGAGCCCAAAACTGGACACAGTACTCCAGATGAGGCCCCTCAAGGGAGGATTACCTCACTTGACCCAGTGTAATGTTCTTCCTAATGCAGCCCATGATACCATTGGCCTTCTTGGATATAAGGGCACACTGCTGGCTCATGGACTACTTGTCCATCAGGACCTCGCAGTTTCCTCTCCACAAGGGAATACAGCCTCTAGACTGGAAGTGGCTCGCAACCAAGTTGCTCCAGGTGGCTAGACAGTAAGCTCAGATCCTGAAGCAGTGCAAGCTGAACATCCCCAGGAAAAAGTCCACACAAACTCTTCTCTTCGGTGGTCCATCTAGCGTAGTGTGACAACAAGGAAATTGTTTGCTACGCTGCTGGAATATGATAATGATTCCTTAAATTTTGAATAGCTTGGTCTGAGTAGCTCTTCCTTTCCCCATCTATTTTGTCTGTGACAGCACTAACAGAGGCAAAACATTAACGCTATTAGTTTCCTAGTGGGTGTCAGTCAAAGGTGTTACCTAGCAAGGCTGGTATGCATCACATACCAACCTTACAGGGCTGATCCTAACTGTGGAGGCATGGGGTGTGATTCCTGTAAAGGATTATGAGTAAAATGAACCCACCTTAGAAAAATTCAATCTGAATAATTTTGAACATTTGCAAATAGCTCCCGGGAAGAGAGTAATTCTTCTAGGCTGACAAAGACACAGGCATTGTGTTGTCAGACAATAAAGTAGATGTCAAAGACTAGCAAAATGTTAAGGTGCTGCCAGCTCAGGAAAACTGAAAAAGGTATACAGTATAAAAACATACATGAAAAGCAGCTTGAAAAGTGTTGGACTTCTAAAGAGTTTTCTTATTAGCCTCATTAATGACCTGTTTGGGTATCTATTACAATTCAGAGATCTGTCCTTTAGTGAAATATAGTCAAAACCATAAAATAGCCCAAAGTGCTTAAGAAGGTGTTACAGTAATAAATAACTAGGAAGTATTACATCCTATTTTCCATCACTAACTGAGCACTCGGGAGGACAAAAAGAAATAAAGGACAAATAGGAAAATGATTACTCAATGGAAAAGAAGGAAATAGAGTTTAGGGAATTCACACCTAGCAATATTTGTTGAAAGAAGAACTTTAGAACCAAATAACAAAAATTAAAAATGCCGTGTCTCCTCCTGTCACTACAGCTTTTCTCTCTTCCACTCAAGCACAAACCTCTGCTTTAAAGACAACCTCCTCCCTGCTCTCCAGCAGCATGGGAACAACGAGCCCAGCACCTCAAACAACCACTGCAGTCACTCCCAGCACAGGTGGAACATCTTATGCGTCCGCTGTCACCTCCACTACTACACAGATAACAGAATTACCCACAACCACAGTCCTTGTAACATCAGGTCCTCCTTCCCCTCTACTCTGCCCTGGTGAGACCCCATCTGGAATATTGTGTCCAGTTCTGGGCCCCTCAGTTCAAGAAGGACAGGGAGCTGCTGGAGAGAATCCAGCGAAGGGCAACAAAGATGATTAGGGGAGTGGAGCATCTCCCTTATGAGGAAAGACTGAGGGAGCTGGGTCTCTATAGTTTGGAGGAGACTGAGGGGTGACCTTATAAGTGTCTATAAATATATAAAGTGGGAGTGTCACGAGGATGGAGCCAGGCTCTACTCAGTGGCAAACAATGATAGGACAAGGCGTAATGGGTACAAACTGGAACACAAGAGGTTCCACTTAAACTTGAGAAGAAAATTCTTCTCAGTGAGGGTGACGGAACACTGGAACAGGCTGCCCAGGGAGGTTGTGGAGTCTCCTTCCCTGGAGACATTCAAAACCCGCCTGGACACATTTCTGTGTAACACTATCTAGGTGTTCCAGCTCCGGCAGGGGGACTGGACTAGATGATCTTTCGAGGTCCCTTCCAATCTCTAGCATACTGTGATACTGTGATCATCCTCCACTCCTCTAGGCATAAGCCCAACTACACCCATCACATCCCCTTCTCTGAGCACATTCGAGGAGATCATTTCTACAACTTTGGCAACTTCCACACCCATTTCCTCTTTTCCAGAGACAACCAGAGCTACCTACACTAGTGCATCCACTCTGGAGGAAAGCACTGTGATCGCCACAACCACCATGCTGGAAACCTCCACCAGTGTTTCCCAGGAAAAGTCTCCTCCTGACACTACAGCTTTACTCTCTTTGACTCAAGCACAAACCTCTGCTTTAGAGACAACCTCCTCCCTGCTCTCCAGCAGCATGGGAACAACGAGCGCGGCACCTGAAACAACCACTGCAGTCTCTCCTAGTACAGGTAGAATATCTTCTAATCCCGCTGTCACCTCGACAGCTACACAGATAACAGAATCCGTGACCACCGCAGTCCTTGTAACATCATCCTCCACTGCTCCAGGCAAAGACCCAACTACATCCACCAAACCCCCTC